>NC_135646.1:604166-905000 GCF_053574225.1 Canis aureus
CCCTGGCAGAAAAGACAGAGCACCCCGTATCCCCTTCCCAGGACCTGCTATTCCTTTGAAAAAAATGCCCTAAGCGAGAAACCCCCTAGGGGAGAGTAACCAAGACCCACAGGACAGGTTCCACACGATCTTCACATTTGTTTGTTTCTGAACCTTAACACAACAAAGCTCCAAAGCTTTCTTTTCAGGATGGTTTCCCCTCCATCGTGCTTCCTTAAAAGTACTGCAAGCCACCTCATACAACCTCCAGCCACTCACATCTGTGAGAAATCACACGATGTACCATCTCTCACGGTGAGACGCCCATCTCCTGTATTTCCATTGAGACCCTCAAGACTCTAAGGACACACATCCGGCCTGTTCCTACGCTGACTGTAAGGACAGCCCGAGTGCAAACAGACTGCAAACACATTCCCTGCTAGCCAATAATGGCACTCTTCCTCAGGAGGAAGTACAATCAACAAATCATTCTACCTTGATACACATATATTCAACTGCAGAGGACAACCAGTTTCCCTTAAATAATCGAAGACAACAATCACCTAAATCTATTTACTCTGTCAAATGAAAACAGATCTCTGAGCTCATGTTATAACTCACCGCGCAACTCAACAATCCGGTCTATGCTTGTTCCAGTCAATATACGATCTTTCTCTAAGACAGCAGCTAAAAAAAACAAGATGTCTAAACTATGCAATCGTATTTCTCAAATTTCCCACCAACATAAAACCTATCATCTCTAAAGAGGAGAACAAAATCTATTTACCTGTATTCCTGTCTGGTAAGATACAGCAATGCTTCTGCAGAATGCCAGGCAAAACCTGTTTCAAAACATATAAATAAAACACATTTGGTTATTGTGCAGGTTGAGGAAGGTGTTTCATTAACTGCAGCAAGTATTTTTCTAATAAGCCCATTTAGTGTGGCACAGAGTCATCACGCCCAGAATGATCTCACAAATTAAACAATACAGAAAAATTTTTGATGACATACATTTTTTCATCAGAAAGGTTAATCAGGTAGGTGTGCTCATTGTTAATGCTGCTCCAGGATGCTAATGCAGTTCTATTTTATGTACGCCCCTAATGGGTCCTGGGAGCATCTTGAAAGCTGCACTCAAGGGACTCCTACAATAAGGCAAATGGACCCACCAATTTTTGTGATGGCTTTTAAAATATTAGACGCAATTAGAGCCTGAAAGTGGAGGACCGCAGAGGCAGTAGAGCGGGGGGGTCTGCTTCAGAGGGTCTGAGAGAGATGCTTTCATGGAGGATGAGTCACAGAGAGCCACGGGGAAGAAAGAGCTGTGTTTACATTAGCAGTTTGGGAGAAATTATGAAGGAAGTATCTTATTTGATAAGTGAAGGGAAGGTGAAAATAACAGGGAATGGCTTTCCCCAGAAAATCCAGGGCCGCAAGGGAGCGGCAAAGATGGAAAGCATCTGCAATGAAGGGATCTCCGTGGGGATTCGGGATTATGTGTCCTAAACTCAATCAGACTAAAAGCTGAGCTTCCTTCATGAATTCTGCACCGAGGTGACTGCAACCATTCCTCCAAAACTCGCAGCCTGGGAGCAGGCATTCCGTACCCTGGGGCAAGGAGGTCCTGCCTCGGGAAGGAGGGCAGTGCATGGGGCCACAAGCCCACGGCCACCCTCCACCAACTCGTGGTCCAGCCATGCATGCAGCCCATTCTGACAGATGGGGCCAGCGGTCCCTCCATGCCTCTCCTCCGTGCCCCCTGCCCCATCTTCCCTCCCTCCACACCCAGGAAAGAATAATTCCTACCCAGGCCAAGTATAATCCATTGCACACAAAATAGTATTACCAATTTCCTACTCTAAACAAATATAAAAGACGCAGAATAAAGCAATAATCAAATACAAATGCAGTAAATACAAAATGTGGAATTAAAAGTTCAAAACTATGTCTCTTACGTGTGCAATGAGTTAGCTGGGACACAGAACAACAGCTGTGGGACAATCAGGGACCAACGAAGCAAGAAACCTGTACAGGACACAGGACAGTGTCAACACCTAACTCCACCGCCCTGCACCCAGCATCGAGGTTAATCATTAGCCAGGTCTGAACCCGGCATCATCCTGGCACGATTCTCTCCCTCACCAGCCCCTGGCTTTCAAGGTCCAGAAAGGAAATAAATACACAGTCACGCACACATGCATGTTACACACATGTGCACACACACACCTGGGCTCATGGATCTTCATTCCTCCTCATTACATGGCCGATACACTTATATTTCCAATACAGCAATTTCCAAAAAAGTCTTACAAGTTAACACCAGGCCTGAGAAACCATGTCCCTCAAAGGAAAGGAATGGTCCCGTAAGTTGTAAACACGTGCACATCACGAGATCCACGTGGAGCCAGCGGGTGTGAGTCACCACAGTGAGATCAGACCACGTCCTGCAGTGCACCCCCTGACCGTACAGCCTCCCGGGCCTCCACCACCTGGGCCACCCCCAGGGGAAGCCGGGGGGCCCTGCACTGCTCTCTGGACCGCAGTCTCCTGAGTGAGATCATCAAACACACTGCTTCTGGGTTAAGTGTCCTGAGGAATTAGTGCGGAAATGTGCAGAACGGAGGTAAGTGGCTTCCCCAGGGCCAAGCTGAGCTCCAAACTCCACAGCTGACTCCATTCCTCATGCATGTCTTCAAGAAGAAGCACACGTGGAGTCTGGATCTGCCACATGCGGTGCCACCCGGCCCCCAGCTCTGGCTGCTGGTGTCATCCGGATGACATGAACTCAACAGGAGAGTGAGGGCCCCGCAGGTCAGAGGTGCACATGAGGTGATGTGTAAACACAGCAGCAGGAAGGGCGGGAGGCGGGCACGGAGCCTGGGGCCCGGGCTGGCTCTGCACTCTCTGGACGGGGCAGCTCTCCCTTGGTGCCCAGGACTGCGGGTAGTGTACAGAACCACAGGACAGGCCTGCGGTGCCTGGGGGTGCTGCCCAACGTGAGGGTTCCCAGCTGGGCAGGGACACATGCTCCACGGGCACCTTCTGGAGAAGAAGACCCTCTCCCGAGGCCCGGTCATGCCCTGGCAATCACAGCACCCCACCGGGGCAGCAGGGGTGTCTGTGTCATAGGGAAGAAAGAGCTTGGGAGCCACGATGTAGACAAATGCACAGGTCAGCACATGTGGCTCTATACCCACAAATGCACAGGTCAGCACATGTGGCTCTATAACCGCAGCAACTCCCACGCAGGTGGCCCGCCCCTGCCTGGTGATCCCTGCACCCAGCTCCGCCCCAGATGCCACCCTGGCTCCACCCCCATAGCACCCCCATAGCACCTGTCAGGACAGGTCCCACCGAGGCAGCGCCCCTGCCCTCTGCCACCGCGTCCCTGGGAACCAGTCATGTGGCCCGTCACATGCCCTCAAGCAGGGGACATGAGGACTTGTAGACGTCAATGGCAGGCAATTAGTGCTCAGCACGGCAGCCACTCCCAGTCCTCCCGGGTCCTCCTGCTGCGGCCACAGGGACCACACAGGGCAGGCTGGGCCACTTCGAGCTGAGGGTGGAGGAGCGGGACTGACAGGGCACCGTCCTCCCCACGGGTCCACACAAAGGAGCAGAAGGGACACAATTGGCCTTCCGGCCCTGCGGACTCACAGGCTCCACAGGACTGGCTGTTCTGGGGCCGTACCCACAGGCCGGCACCGGGGGCAGTGCACCACGCACACAGCAGGGGGGCGGGGGGGGGGCGGGGGGACCCACCAAACACAGTAGCCGACACCCGAGCCTCCAGGAGCCCGGCCCAAGGGGCCGCGGCCACGACGCCCACAGCACGTGCGCTAGGACGCGGCTGCCGCACACCCTCCTCCTGGCCTTAGCCCACAGCTGCCAGCTCACAGGTCCTCCCACAGCACCCAGCTCAGGGTCATCCTACCTTGCCCCAGGCCCACGGCAGGCACCCACCCAGGCCGGCTGCACCTCACCTCAACGTCGGGTCAAGGGCACAGGGGCGGGTCTGGGTGGGTGTGAGGCTACAGTGAGCCTTGCACACGGTCCCACATCCTGAAGACCAAGTGTTCACAGACCGGGATGCCCCCTCACTGGTGACGCAGGCTGCACAACACACTGTCTTTGGTGCGCACAACAGCCCGGGTGTTGTAGCACAGGACAGAGCCCGAGACTCTAGAGTCAGGATCTCTGCTCTGCAGCGAGTCACACAACCCTCAGCGTACTCGGTGTGGCACGTCAGAGATTCCCACGGGCCCAAAGGGGGACTCTCTGCGTCACAAAGTGGCAAAGCAGCATCGTCTAGCTCAGAGAGGCGCACACACCTCGCGTGCCTCAGCACCACCTGGGGCCGGGAACACAGCGGCTGGCCGCAGGCCGGGGAGCCCCAGAGCCTGTGCACACAGCGCCCGCGGCCGGCAATCCCGTGCCTCAGAGAGAAGGGACAAGGACGCTTGGGGAGGTGACGCATGCATCCCTGACCTTGACCATGAGGGTGACAGGCATGTACTGCTGAACTCCTCAAACCGTACGTGTCAAGTGGTGCAGGTCCTTGTGTATCAATCATATCTCAACAAGATTTCTGTTCCAAATTTTCCATGAATGTCCCTGTGCCTTTAAACAAGGAGGCACACGGACGTGCAGAACCCACCCTCCCACAAGGCTGCCGTGTGACCTCGACACTCCCTGGCTGGGAAACGTGCTGGCAAACCTGCGGCCCCAAAGCCTCAAGCAGACACGGCCATGCAGGCCACAGATCCATCCCTGCGATGCACACGGTGAGTCGTGGGTTTCTGTTGGCAGAGCGGCGACGTAGACTCACCCAAAAGGACAGAACGTGTGAGGAGCGCCTATGAAAAAGTCTTCAACGTACGTTTGACAGAGGAGGAGCAGAAACGGGCCTTCCTTGGCCCAGACACAAATTTAGGATCCGACCATCTCCAAAGACAGCTGCTGTGGGGCCTCGGCACGTCAGAGGTCTGGCGGGTCCAGGGCAGGTGTGGGGCGGCTGTGGGCGGGCTGTGCCAGGCCCCTTCCCCACAGCCTGGGACCAAGCCAGGGGGACAGCGCACCGAGGCTGGACACAGGGAAGCTCGTCACAAAGCTCGCACCTGGACAGCTGGGCAGTCAGCTGCCCCTGCCCTCGCCCTCCCCAAGCAGGGCACCCAGACACCCTCCTCTGAGAAACAAAACAGGCCAAGAGGACACGCCTCCTGTTGACACAGGCCTTCCAGTTAGAACTGGCTTGCCACGCGGTCTCGCTGCAGAAACTCCACCAGCCAACAAGCCCTGTCTACCCATCAAACATACACTCCGCATGAATGCTTAGCTGGGTGTCAGACTAAATGTTGGTAAATTGCATTTAAATTATGGTCTCATTCATTTGGGGAATATAAAAAATAGTGAAAGGGAATAAAGGGGAAAGAAGGAAAAAACGAGTGGGAAATATCAGAGAGGGAGACAGAACATGAGAGACTCCTAACTCTGGGAAACGAGCTAAGGGTAGTGGAAGGGGAGGTGGGCAGGGGGATGGGGTGGCTGGGTGATGGGCACTGAGGGGGGCACTTGATGGGATGAGCACTGGGTGTTATTCTAATATGTGGCAAATTGAACAGCAATAAAAAATAAATTTGTAAAAATTAAATAAATAATAATGTCATTATTTATTTTTAATAATATTAATGCTTAATGTCTGACCCTTTGTGAAGACTCACAGCTGAGGGTGCTCATTCGCTTGAAGAGACCCCCACACTTTGAGAGGGACCAACAAGATGAGAGGGAACGGAAACATTATCAGAAACAACATTTTCAAAATGATAATATCACAGAAAGACAGGAGAGGTTTTGCCTGTGACCCCAAAATAGGACACTCTGCTTATAAAAGGGAAATTTATATAATAAGAAACACAGTTTTTGGAAATTAAAACAAAAGGGAAATAAAACTCTTTAAAAACAGTTGAAAAAGAAATTCAAGAAGTATCCCAGAATATACAGAAAAAATACATAAAGAGTTAGGGGGAAAAAAAAACATTTTTTAAAAAAAGGAGAGAAGAATCACCTGTTCGTCGTGGGGGGCATGCCACCTAGCCAGTGGGAGTGCCCCAGAGACAAGGGCCTGAGACAGGAACAGGGTCACGCAAACATTCAGAAGGACCCAATTCCAGCCCCAGTGGGCCTGCTGAGCACCTGGCACAGTCCACACACAGCGACCAGCCTACGTCATCCTGAACACGTAGAACACAAGGGCGGTCCCAGACTCAATCACAACACTAAATTCTGGATGCTGGAAAATGCAGGAACAGTGTTTCAGAAATTCTGGGACAGAAAGAGAAGATGCCATCATATCAGCCGAGCAAGACACAGCATGACCCCGGTCCTGGGAGGAGAGCTGCTGGAGCTCTCGGCTGCCGCAGACTCAAAGGGCCTAGGGGGCGGCGGGGGGGGTGGGTGGGTGGTAGCACTCAGGTGGACAGGTCCTGAGATGGTGCCCTGCCATGGCCTCTGGGGTGGGGGTGGGGGGAGAAGCACAGAGGAGAGAGATAAATAGGGTGAAGTCAGGAAAGACTAATCCTGCTTATTATTTTTTAATGGCAATTAACAATAAATAAAATAAGTCACCAAATAAAAAGGCAAAGGAGGCTACAAACTGAGTGTGATGTAAGTAGTGAGCGCTGTGATGGGATGAGCACCGGATGTTCTACTATATGTTGGCAAATGGAATTTAAAATTTTTAAATGTAAAACAAAAAAAAAAAAAAGATTTTTTGTTAAAAAGAAAAGAAAAAAGTACTAAGCACTGATTTACCCAAACATGGGGGAATGAGCACATGGTGTGCAGCAGGAGGGGAGGGACGGAGAGGTAGCGCCTCCCACACCCACTTCACATGAAACGCTGGCATTTCCAGCGGGACAGAAAAGGCTTCGGCATAGAGTGAAGACGCCCTGGTGCCGAGGCCCCGCCTGCCAGCTCAGGGTGCGGGGTGGCTGGCTGAGTCGGTGCCCACCCCCAGGCTCCCCTGGACCCGTCCGTCCTCCAGACACGGCCTGATGAGGCTCCACGCAGCGGGCAGGAAGTGCATGATGTGCACAGACTCGGGACGGCTTCACGGTCCAAATCTCCCGCACGCCAGATGCGCGTCCCTTTGGGTTGAAGCATGACCTATGAGGTGCTCTGCAAACACACAAGAACTCCTGGAGACTCACCACTTGAAGGGTTTCTGATTCTACACTCTATTCTGTGTAACAAAAAGATAGATGTCAATAAAAAATTAAAAATCAACTTCCCGGACAGAATGAACAGGTCCCCTTCACAGCCACGGCATTAAAACCACCACGGTGCACCGCGTGCTCCTTTCGAAGCAAAGGCTTCACTGAGGTGGCGGCAGACGCAGCTCAGGGTGCGTGAGCAGAGCGAGCTGCAGGCCGGCGGCCAGGGTGACAGGACACGGGGAAACACACGCGTGTGGGGGGCTGCCTGCATGGGACAGGAACCCCGCAGCTCTTCCCCACGCTGTGATCCCACCGTGGCCATGATGGGAACAGGCGAAGGACCACATCTGCACAAACTTTCACACCCCTGTACGCGACTGCTCGATCCAAACATCAGCAAACAAAGCTGTTCCCCAGGGCAGCCCGGGGGGCTCAGCGGTTTAGCGCCGCCTTCAGCCCAGGGTGTGATCCTGGAGATCTGGGATCGAGTCCCACATCGGGCTCCCTGCGTGGAGCCTGCTTCTCCCCCTGCCTCTGTCTGCGCCTGTCTCTCTCTCTCTCTATGTGTTTCTCATGAATAAATAAAAGTCTTTAAAAAAAAAAAAAAAAAAGCTGTTCCCCACACCATAGAGCAAACGTCCCACAGAGTACGAGGTTGTGCCTGAGATTTTAGGGGAACAAGGGAAACCCCAAAGTCAGTGGCAGAGCTCTCACAGGCAGCACGGAGGTGCAGGTGCCACGCGGCCAAGCCACGTAGAGGTCAGGATCCCCAGGCCGTGCTCGTCGATACTCTGCTGACATCACAGCAGCGGCACCTGCCACCCAGCAGAGGCCACAACTCCAAGCAAAGCTGCACAGCCGACTTGGGCGAGGAGGCCACCACACACCTGGAGCCGCGGAGGCCCCAGGGCCGCCCACTCCGGAAGCCTGGGCGCACTCCGCGCGTCCCCAAACCAAGGAGCAACATTTCCAGTGGAGGGCCAGGCATCGTGGGAGCTGCGGGGTAGCCCACCCCACTTCTGAGGCGCCGGGCGCAGGCCGCGTTCCACCCTGAGGGGACTGTTCTCTGAAGCGAGGGCCAGGGGCCCAGGTGGCCACGTCCACACACTCAGCAGAGCTGGCTCGTGACGCATCTCAGGGAGCCGTCCTCGTGTGGAAATGCCCGTGAACGGCAGACTCACAGGATGACACCGTTTCTCCTCGACACCCTCAGAGGCATTCTCAGGGTGACCACAGCCGCCACAGCCCTGTGCGCCCTCCAGCTGGAAACGCCCGCCCCCCGTATGATATCACGCCAGCGAGGTGATATGTCCAGCTGTGTCCTTGACTGGCCACAGGCTGCCCCGACGGGCGGTGCATCCGAGCTGCTTCCAGAAGCGATGACCCCTGCAGTGTGAGGGCACCATGCAGTCCCCTGAGCGCCCACACACCCCCAAAGGTGGAGGAAGGAGGGCTCCACCCCACGGCAGGAGCCAGGCCACCTCAGCATCCTTGTCACCCTCAGACAGGAGATGAACCAGCAGCTCCCTAGCTCCTGGACAACCCCGAGGCCCCAGCCTGCGGATGCAGACCATCTGGCCTCTCAGCGTCAGTAAGTGCATGAGCCACTTTCTAGCGCTGGATCCCAGGTCAGGGAAGGAGGGGGTAGGTGGCTGTGATGGGTGCACGCACAGGTGAACCTGCTGCTCAGGACCTCCGCAAGTAGCCACTGACAAACCCACACCCACAGTGGTGGGATGCCCAGAGCAAACATCCTCAGCAGTGCCTCCTGGTGACCTGTGTGCTGAGCAGCCCCCAATGACACCTGGGTGCTGTCCAAACCCAGCAGGTGACCCCCATGGGCGCAGGGGTTAAGAACGGCCCCAGGGACTTGTCCCAGCCAAAGCACCTCCTGCTCACCCCCCTGCTGCACCTGCCCAGCTCACTGTGCCCCATGGGGCTGAGTGCACGCGGCCCCGAACTACCGCATGGACGGCTCAGCCCAGGCTCACACTGTGAGGGACAGGGACACAGGTAGGCTGGAGCCACTGTCCCTGAGCACGACCAGGGACGGGGAGGGGCCCATCCACATGCACTCACCTGGCCCCTGGATTGTTCCCTAATTCTTGCCGGATGACCCTTTCCAGTCCCGAATCCCGCTTCCCATGGGCACCCCCTAGGAGGACCAGGGTGCAGGAGATGGCCATTTGGTGGGACAGCCAGCCAGCAGCTGCCAGGACACTGGAGGCTCAGAACCCAGGTGTCAAACCACAGAAACCAGCGGTGCCGTCCCCTGACAAGGACAGGTGAGAGGAGGGGCTGCAGGGCTGGCCCAGCTGGAGCAGCAGGGCCTCGGGCACCATCACTCTCTCTGCTCAAACTCCCAGAAACTTCCTTCATGCTCCTGCCGCCAACAGAGGCCAAGCCTGGCAGATGCCTCCTCAACACTGTGCCCTGCATCTGTCCCCATCTGGCAGCCAGCATCTCAGGTGCTCATGCCGGGCCCTCCCACAGAAGGTCGGCTCAGAAGACACCTGATCTGGAAAAGTGGCTCCAGGCTCATGGGGTGCTGACGGGGTCTTTGGGATCTAGAAAACGAAACCCCACACGTCACCCTGCCTTCCAGCCTCTGGAAGGGTCAAACACCCCATTTCTGAACATCCTGGGGCCGCACTGGGTGTGGGCCTCCGGCCAGGAAACCCAACCCACACATGCTTGGGACAAAATGACAACACCCATTTTGAAGGAAAAGTGACCGAGAAAAGTTGCAGGCGTTTCCATTCTCCTAAGAGAGGCCATTTCACTTAATTTTACAGAACATTTATCTGAGCTTAAAAATAGCAGAAATTAGCACATAGCGAGTTTGGACCGGCTGCTTCACCAACCCTGCCCTCCACACTCGTTTTCCTATTCCTAAATCCCAGTAACTGTCAATTGACGAAATTAAGGACGTAGCCCCTAATTAAGAGCTTAGACTCCTGTCAACAGCTCTGAAAAGGCCTCACAACTCAAACTATGAGAAGAGACATCATTTCTCAGTTTTTTTTTTTTTTTTACTGAATTGCCGGGACAGCAAGGAGTCACTGAAGTTATGGGTCATGTGGCCCCGCTGCTGGGCTGGCCTCTGACTGTAGGGCACGAGTGTCCCAGGGACTCGGGTGCACGGAGCCACGGCCGGTCAGAAGCCCGGGGAGTGTCAAGGTGTTCTGACGCGGTCCTGACAACCGGTGACTGTGTTCCCTGGAAGTCCAGGAACATCCGCGTGCTGATGTGCTTCCCGGGAAGCACTATCCCCGGCACCTGCCCGCCACGCCCTGGCCCGACCCACAGACCCTGTGCCCATGCAGGAGGTGCTGCCCCATTTCACGAGCCTCCACCATGAATCCTGGTGTCTCCTGGGGCCTCAGGTCCGAGCACAGAGGACACAGCACCGGATCCTCCCTGTCACTGCCCAACCCCAGTCCTAAACCCCGGACCCTGTGCACCCCCTTCCCGGGACCCCAGGTCACACCCACCACTGCTGACACATAACCATGTGCACATCTCACATGATTGTGACATTCATGTGCCCCCCACACAAATGACCTCCCACCCCCTAGGCCCCCTGCTCGCTTGTGACTGCACCATCCCCTGCTTGGGCCTCAGCCTCGTCCAGCGGGCCCCAGGCCTCCGCTGCTAGCCTGCGCCCACTGCAGCTGACCCTGGCAGGCCCCTGCGGCCCACCGCTGCCCCGGCCCCCCAAGTACCCTCACATCCTCCTGACAGGCCTGCTGGCTTCACCCTCATGGACCCATAATGGGGCAGCACAAACACAGGTGATCTTCATCGTGGTCTCGGCCTGGAACACTCTGACGATTCCTCGGAGGGAGGCCCGGGGCAGATGGCCCTGTGTAACCCAGTCCCTAAACTCCCCAAAGTCCCCAAGCTGTGTGGCAGGAGCTCCTGACCTCAGCCCCACTCCAGGGCCCTGGCCACCCCAGCCCTTTATTGTTCTTCCAGCTGCCGAGCACACCACAGGGCCCTTGTACGGCTGCCCTCTGCTGGCACGCTCTCCTCTCAGTGGCTCACTTCAGGTTCCCACAGAAGCTTCCTCTTCCGAGAGCCTCCCCCACTTCCCAGCAACGCTCTGCTCTGGCTCTGCACCTGGTCCTTCACCACATTCCCTCGCAGTCTGACGGCTCTGTGCTCTCTGGCTACGCGGCAGGAGCAGGAGCTCCGTGGAGGCAGGACTGTCGGTGGGGTCCTATGGTGACCACTGTGCCCACAGCTGTGCTTGGCATGTGGGGGGAGGGGTCCGCAGACTCACGCAAACAGGAGTAACAGTGAACTTCCCAGGTCCTACCCTGTTAGCCCAGTCCATGCCATGGCCCATCACGCACTGAGGGCAGCAGGGTCGGCTGTGTCTGGCATGGGCTCTTCCCTGCTGCCCCCGAGCAGCATGGGGGCCTCCCAAGGACACCCTCTGCAGCAGGATATCTGACCAGCAGGAACTCTGTGGCTGTGGGCAGACCCACAGCTGGGACAGGGCACAATGGCAGGGCTGGCCCGGGCCTGGCATGTCCACACCACACACCTGCTCTCACTGTGGCCCCACCTTGTGACAGTCCGTCTCAGGCGGGACACACAAAGCGCCCACGGTCTGGAGCACCTACTGTCCGGGCACCCGCCATCCAGGGCACCTGCCTTCTGGAACACCTGCCATCTGGGGCACCCACCATCCAGGGCACCTGCTGTCTGGGGCACTTGCCATCCGGGGCACCCACCATATGGAGCACCCGCTGCGATCCCTGGGGGCAAGGAGCCAGCACTCACACTGACTGGTGCCCAGGCTTCTCCCACAAGAAACGAGGGGTTTCTGCTGTCACTGTTTTGATGCAAAGCTGAAGTCCTATGACCGTACCTGTGGGGAGAAGCACAGCCTCCGCCCCTGCATGGAGAAGCAAGAAGCTTTACTACCACGACCAGGCCCTCACCTGAGGCCACGTCTCCCAACACAGCAGCGCTAGCACTCCGCGGGGACAGAGGAATCCTCCTCTTAGTACCTGCTGAGGGGAGCTCTGACGTCCCAGAATGAGTGCTGGGACCATGAAAAGGCGTGCTGCGGGCCTGGCAGACCGCCAGGGGGAGGCCCCGGGGGAGATGGCCCTGTGTCACCCAGCAGCCTCGCAGAGCTAGAGCACCGAGCACGGAGCTGGCTCTGTACACATTTTCACGAAGAGCGGAGAGCTCATGAATGCACAGACAGATGAGAGGGCAGGTGGACTCGGTCCTGAGCCACAGCGTCCCGCCTGGAGGGCTGACTCCTGCTAGAAGGCTCCTGCCACCGCTTCCCGGGGCTGGGGGCTGGCACCGGGGCAGCGCCTGGACAGCAGGTCCTCGCCCAGGACCGTGGGACCAGCTATTACCAACACCCTCTGCCCTCACATTTCTCTACTTCTCTACTGTAGACAAGGGTGCATATTGGTTCCATCCATTTAATTAAATTTAATTAAATTTATTTGCAGTGTAAGAAAATTTGAGTGCACAGAGCATACGTAACTGAGATAAATCACAAGTGCATGTTCTTTTAATCGATCATCTTGGCACGGTTAAAACACATGAAACAATCCTTCAAGGTGATTCCAGACCATTTTTCTTCCATTCTATTCAACAGAGAAATGTATTAGTTGGGGCTCTATGGAGGAACACAACCGGCTGGGCAACAAGACAGATACATGAACGTATGTTGTGCATGTGTGTACACAGTGGCTTCTTGGCCCCCAGATCCGCGTGAACACCTCACAACACACCACCTCCTGGCAGCAGTGAGCACGGTGGTAACGACGGCCTGCATCCCTGCCTCCAGCATTTGGGGTTGGAAATGAAATTCTAGGTCATATGCTAGTCCAATGTTTACCTCCTGAGGGACATGCACCAGCCACAGGTGTGAGGGCTCCTTCCCCCACGGCCTCGCCTACACCTGCTTCTTGCTGGGTTTCGACAGCAGCCATCCTGTGGCAGCACCTGTGAGCACTCACGCACCGTCCCGTGTGCTGCCCCCCACGCACACCACACAACCTTGTGCACCTGCGGCCCCACGGTGGAGCCCCCAGCACATTCCCCTCCCTGGCTCCCAGGCGGCCTGGACCATGCTGCCTTTTATTTCAAATTCCCTTTGTGGTGAGACTCTTGTCTTCGGAGCACTTTGTCGTGTATGTTAGACACTCCCAGGCCACCGCAGCCTGCTGTGTCCCCCAGAACCGCCACATGCTTAGCACCACCCATCCCACGCCCGCTTGGGGATGGAGACACGTGTGTAGAGGAGTCCGATGTGCACCCTGCTGTGGGTCCCCAAGGCCGGGGACTTCCCTCTCCTTTGTGGCCCCAGCAGATGCCTGCATTTGGCAGGAGTGTCCACCTGCCAGCCTGCCTGCAGTCCTGACCCCTGGGGAGAACGGATGCCCCCAGAGGAAACAGTCATGGGCGACCAGGGAGGTTCCTGGGGTTTCTCTGTCCTACACACACTGGATTAACAGCGGCACCATTTAAATTCCCTGCACTACCTGACCTTTTGGACACTCAGATTCTCAACCCCACCAGTAACCTTTCTTCACTTTTCTATGGAATTTTTTTTTCCAAATTAAGCCAGGATGGAACACCCTCCTTGACTCCTTCATCACAAAGGCCTC
Source organism: Canis aureus (assembly GCF_053574225.1). Classification (NCBI taxonomy): domain Eukaryota; kingdom Metazoa; phylum Chordata; class Mammalia; order Carnivora; family Canidae; genus Canis; species Canis aureus. The sequence goes on from NC_135646.1 coordinate 618,010, forward strand.
ATGCCCGTAACCAGATGCAGCCCCCGGCGGGCTGTGTCCTGCCTTTCTCATACCTGCAAAAAAACACAAATTCTTCCTTGAGCATTTGAAGGGCAGCTCTGGGCTGGAGGGAGTGACGGCAGACACCCCAAGCCTCTCCCCAGAAGTAGTGCGTCGTGGGGAGGGAGGGGAGCAGACCTGCAGGCATGACAGCAGCAGAACAGAAGAGGGAAGAAATGCACAGAGAAGCACAGGGACAGGAAGGCGACTCAGAGGCCTCCTTGGAGAAAGTCCGAGGGGAGAGGCCAGGCAGAAGGAGCCCTGGGGCTCCAAGTCCAGGGCAAGGACAAAACAGACAGGGGTGCAGCAGGTTGGTCAAGGGTGGACACAGTGTGCTCACAGGAGGGAAGGCGTGGGCCCAGAGGCTTGTGCAGAGCAGAGTTCCAGGATCTCAGAGTTTAGGTTCCATCCCACAGAGACAGAGAGGCTTTGAAAACCCTGAGACCTGACAACCAAGTGTGCATCTTGCAACAAGGACTCAGGGAGTGTGTGGGCAGGATGTAAGTCCTGGGTCTGTCCTGACTAGTCCCCAGGCTCGAGTTCCTCCACGTGGGATATGGACAGTGGGCTGGGCGACACATGGATAGAGTAGGGAAGACCCCTTCACCAGACCCCGGGAAGAAACATGACCTTAAATGGGGCTGAGAAAAAAAAAAATGGGGCTGAGTAGAGAAGTAAGGCAGGAAAGGGATTTATCCAAAGAAAACAAGACACTAACTTAAAAGATACTTGCACCTCGAGGTTTACTGCAGTGTTATTCACAAGAGCCAAGACACAGAAGCGTCCCAAGTGCCCATGGACTGATGAATGGATAAAGATGTGGTCTATACACAATGGAACATGACTCAGTCATCACAAAGAATGACATTTTGCCATTTTCAATGACATCGATGGACCTAGAGGGTATTATGTTAAGTAAAATAAGTCAGAGAAAGACAAATACCATATGATTTCACTCCTATGTAGAATTTAAGAAATAAAATCAAAAAGGGGATATAAACAGGGGCACCTGGGTGGCTCAGTCATTTAAGTGCCTTCAGCTCAGGTCATCTTAGGGTCCTGGGATCAAAGTCCTATGTTGGGCTCCCTGCTCAGGGAGGGGTAGTCTGCTTCTCACTCTCCCTTCACTCTTACCCACTGCTCACATGCACACATGCATGCATGCCTTCTCTCTCTCTCAAGTAAAATTTCTTAAAAATAGAGAGATAAAGAGACTTTTAACTCTAGAGGGGAGGTAGGTGGGGGAATGGGAATCAGGTGATGGGGATGAAGGAGCACACCTGTTGTGACGAGCACCAGGAGACGTACAGACATGATGAATCACTCTGTCCTACACCAGATACTAACACTATACTGTACGTCAACTACACTGCAATAAGAAGAAAGAATTTGAGGGGACTCCTATTTGTGATCTTCCATTAGTCTAGAACTGTGTTTTCCAAATTCTATTTCCTTGAGGGAAGAGAGAGTTTCAGGATCAAAGAAGATGAAGGAATACTAAATACCAATCACATGCTCACCTTGGTGACTCGTGATAATTAGCATATTGAGGACTTTTTAAAGTCCTGCACAAAAGACTTCTACTCTGATATGGGATGAACTCTGTTACTGCTTAAAGTCAGGTAACTTTCCTTAAATGTTTCTATCAGAAACTAAACATCTCTGGATCGTTACTCTAAACTTCTGTGCAGCCGAGTGATGGAAATGTGGTGACCTCTGCAGTGTCCTAAGCCAGCTCTGCCTGGCTCTGGCTCATTACACACCCGGCACGACGCCCAACAGCGAGTCTGTGGGAGGTGAGGGAGCAGCCCCGAGCTGCTACAAGAGAGCCCTCAGGGCAGGCGAGGGCAACGCCATTAGGGCTTGCCTGATGGTGGAAACAGGATTCTGCCTAGACCCCAGCTGGAAAGCTCTTCTTCCTACAGAAATGAGCAGAATGGATCCACCCTATCAGCACGGTCTACACTACTCACAGTCAGCTCGTAACACAGCAACAGACAGAGATGGAGACTGAAGAGGACATGTAACACAACCATGCCATTGCTAAGAATATGGAAGGAGCAAACCTCAGCACTGCTGTCTACAAAACTCAACTCATAGCATCACTTCTGAGCAATTATTCTTAAACAGACTGAGAAAGAGACGTTGACAGGGCAAAACAACATCCCAGAAGTATCAGCTGCAAGGGGCGGAGAGAACAAAGCCAGGGACAGGAATCATTCAATAGGGGTGTCCACTGCTTTTGGTAACAAGCTAAGTGAATTAACTAAATCTCCTGAGTCTCATACCCCGTCTGCCACAGGCAGGGTCAGGTCAGAGCTGTACACATAAGCACATATATGTCTGCGTGCACACACACACACACACACACGCAGGTAGGTGTTTCTCATGCTAAATGTCTCTGACTGCCTTCACTGATTTCTCCAGGAAGGAACCATCTTAACCATTACAGGAAACTTTCTGGACTGGAGGATGTTACTTGACTATGACATCAAGATCTTACTGCCCAGAATGGGCAAAAAACAGGTAATGATCTTAAACACTACGTATTACACACACCATGGTGAGCTTGTGTATGAGAATAATTCAAACATTGCTGCTGAATAAACTCAGGGAAGAGAAGTAGGAAGATGCAGTTGTGCTTTCAAAATATAATAATCTGAGAAACGGGGAAAAGAAGAGAAATTAGATACCTGGTGAAGTATTCTATCAGCCAACTTATAGGGGACAAGTGTCTTATATAAAACTAAGGGCAAATGAGATTCATGGTCACGTAAAGCCCATGTAGACCTATTATCACTGGAGAGAGTTTTATAGCTGAAATAAAGATTGTCTATTAATTTTCTGAAAAGTAAAAATCCTCATTCTCGATTGTACAACTTTGCTGAATTGTTTTAAAAAGGAATATTCTACTTTAAAAATATGTAAGATTATATTTATTACCGTAAGTCACACTGCATGTAATTTTTGCAAGTTCTTTAGCTTTATCGCTTTAGCTCTGCAAAATGGAGGTGGATGGCTCTTACTCATTTATTAAACCACTTACTGAGCACCCCCGAGCCCGTGCCATGGTGAAGGTCCTGCATAAAAAGCTGGCTGTCCAATTAGAGAGGACATGGTGTGACCAGCTACAAATCCTACAAATTAACAGCATGCATGCTGTTCCAGAGTAGCATTCAGAGCATCACAGCTATGCCTGAAGAGGCGCTGGTAGGAGGCAGGAATTTCTCAGAGGAAATCACACCTGTGCTGAGCCAATGAGGGAGGAGCTGTTCCACAAGAGGGGAGGAAAGGTCTGTCAGCAGGGGCCCCTACATGAAGTCACCAGCATGACTGATGTCACCAAGTCTGTGGAGTGATTACACACGACAGTCACCAGGGACAGAGTCCTTCCCAAGTCTGGACACGATCCAGAGCACCCGTGACAGGGTTGCACACAGAACCCAGGCAGATACACACCTGAGGGGCATGGATCTGGCAGCAAATGTGGAGCACCAGGAGCTTGGGAGGGAAGAACAGAAGCATGGAACCTGGCTAAGTGGACATGGTCATATTCCCATTGAGAGGGGTGAAGACAGAGAACAAAGCTGATGGAATGAGGTCAAAGGGAATAGAAGGGGAAGAAGTCAAGAACACAGTGAGCAGAAGAACCCCTGGCAGGCAGGATGCTTCAAAGCCTCAGCCTCCCAGAGAGCCAAGGAGGTAAATGCAGAGAGGACAAAGACACAGATGGCTTTCCTCCGACACCCGACGACCTATGTGCAAAACACGAAAGCGTGCTGCTTGCAGAGAGTAAATGCATAAGGAAGCAGGCAGGGGAAGCTGAGGAAGGAGCCGAGATGCAGAATCCCACCACAGGGAGAGACAGGGTGCTGGGAACGTGGGCACTAAGTGGAGACCCCTGGGTGGGAGGCTGGGTTTTCCTCAAAGTTCTCTGCAAGGATATAAGGTTCTCATTAGCAGAAATCATCTTTCAGGTAAGGAGAAGATTCATTATGGAATCAGCTCACGTTTGGAATTTTGTCAAGGAGGAAAATGAAAGATTAGGAAGGGGACAGTTGGGGAGGAGGTCGTGTCTAATGTAACTAAACCGATTGGCAAAGGTCTGACCCCCAAGGAATGACCTCAAAGACAAGATGGGAGAGATGAAAGGAGTAAGTAACCACAGGGGCCCAAGGACCAGGTTCTGTGTCAACAAATAGCACAGCTGTTCTTAGGGGCAGGAAGAGGTCCTCACAGGACAAACCCAAACTGGGGATAAAGCCCCTGACAGTGCAGGTGAGTGCTGACAGGGAAAAGCAAGGAAGTATACTGATGGGCAGCACCAGGTGCCTAGATCTCCATCCCTGAGCACTCCATTCAAACAACAGAACAGCCACCACCTCAGGGGCTGACCATCCTGTAAGCAGACTTTGCAAATGACTCCTGGGAGAGCAGAGAGTTCTCCACCCAGCAGCCAAGGGGGACACGATTTATGTTCTCTGGATGAGAACAGAGAATCCCCTCGGTGAATCCATTGGCCAAGCCCAAACAGAAACACACCTAGATTTCCTCTGGGATCCTACATACAATGTATTCAGATGTTATTTATGTCAGGTAAAATATATTAAGTTAAATTATTAAACACTCAAGTTTTTTTTTTTAACACATAACTTTGATAGATTTGGTCAGTAAGGACACCGGAAGCCCCTTACTCTATTTTTTTAAGCTTTACTGAGCAATAAATGACAACTAAAACTGTATATATTTAAGGTGTTCAACATGATGATTTGATATACACATATACTTGTGAGATGATTACCACAATCCAGTTAATAAACACATTAAATACTCTGTGCCTTGTTAACTCACCTATGTGCATGAATGTTTAAGATCTCTCAGTAACATACCCACTATAAACATAGTGGAACTAATGGAAAACCATGATTAAAGAAGTAAAGGAAGATATGATGGGACATATACAATGGGACATATACAATGGGACAAATACAGAACAGGAATAAAGAGAAATTATCTTTTTAAATAGAAATTCTAGTGCTAAAAAGTAAAATAATGAAAATATAAACTAACTTTAAGAGCACAACAGTAGCTCTGAACTGATGGAGGAAAGAATAAACAAACTCAAAGATAAGCGATAGAGCTGAAGAACACAGAGTGACAGCCTCGGAAAGCTGAGATACCACCAAGCCTACAAACATATGCGTAACAGGACAACCAGAAAGAAATGAGAGGAAGAGAAAAGACATTCAAAGAAATAATCACTTCCCAAACTTCTTGAGAAACAACAACCTACGTTTCTGGGAAGAACTCAACAAACTCAGCAGGGTAAATTCAAAGAGATCCACAAACAGACACACGAGTGTTAAGATGCAGAAGGTCAAAGACAAGGAGAAAATCATGAAAGCCAAAAGAGAGAAACGCCTTACTTATAAGAGAAACCCAGTAAGATTAACATCTGGTTTCTCAGCAGAAATGACAGAGGCCAGAAGTCAGAGGGACAACATATTGAAAGTACTCAAAAAAAAAAAAAATCAATAATCCAATATGCAGCCATTAGTCCTCAACAGTGAAGGCAAATAATAACTTTCCCGGAAAAACAGAAACCAAACTAAGTTATTGCATAGATCTAAAGCTGATTCTAACAGAGTAGTGTGTACATGGTAGATCCTAGAGCAACCAAAAAAAAAAAAAACTAATAAATACATAGTGGAAAAAAATACTTAAGAAATTAAAACACGTTAGAAACTATTCACATAATTCGAAGGAAAAGCAATGAGAAGGAGAGGAACATAAAAGACTTGAGACAGATGGAAACAAAAAGTGGAATGGCAGATGAAATACCAACTATGTCAATAATATTAAATGTGAATGGACCAAACCACCAAAACAAAGGCAGAGTTTGTCAGAGGGGATTAAAAACAACAAACCATGATCCTACTTAATGGTAGTAGAGGAGACACTCTGGAGACTCAAAGATACAACAGACTGGAAGTGAAAGGATGGAAACAATACCAAGCAAATGGCAACCGCAAGAAAGTTAAGCATGCCTATGCGGATATTAGAGAAAACAGACTGAGAAGCCAGTGTTATCAGAGATAAAAAGGGACATCTGATAACCACAGAAGGATCAATCCATCAGAAACATGTGACAGCTATAAATATATATGTACTTTAAGAACAGAACACCAAAATCCAAGACACAAGAATGAAGGAAAATGAAGGGAGACATTTGACGACAACAGTTGGAGCCTTCAACACCTCACTCTCAGCAATGGGCAGAACAAATGGACAGACGATCAACAATGGACACTCCAAGGCAGCTAACCCAGCTGACATCTGCACAACTTTCCACCCAAGGACGTCAACAGAACATACCATCTGCTCAAGCGCACATGCAACACTCCCCAGGAGAGACCATAGGCTAAGTCATAAAACCAAGTTCGACGAATGTAAAAGGAGAGAAATCGTGTAAATTATGTTATTTAACTGCAATGGAATGAAATTAAAAGCCAATAAAAAAAACTGGGAAACACAAATATGTGGCAATTAAACAATGTGCTCCCAATAAGCCAATGGAACAATGAACAAATCCAAAAGGAAATCATAAAATACTTTGAGATTAATGAAAATGAAGACATATATACTAAAATTTACAGGGTGCAGCTACTACAGTGTTTAGAGGGAAATGTATAGCAGTTAATGCCTAGACTCAGAAAAAAGAAAGAACTCAAATAAGTAAGGTAACCTTCCAACATAAAACACTGAAAAAAGAGCTAATCACACCTAAAACAAGAAGAGAGGAAAATAATAGAGACTGAAGCAAAAATTTATGAAACCGAGAATATAGAAACAAAAGTGGAAAATAAAACCAAAAGCTAGTTCTTGGACAAGATCAACAAAATCAACAAATCCTTAGTCCTGATGATCAAAAGAAAAAGAGAAGGGTCAAATGACCAGAATCAGAAATGAAGCTTGGGGGAGTGCTACAGACCCTACAGACCTATGGAAATAAAGAGAATTATAATGAAGGAATACAATGAACATGTGTAGGCCAACAAATTACATAACTTAGAAAAAAATTGGACAAATTACTAGAAAGACACAAACTATCAAATCTGCCTCCAAAAGAAAGCAGTGAAGACAGTGAATTAGTAATCAAAGGTATCCACAAAGAAATGCCCAGGCTCAGATGGCTTCTCTGAATTCTGCCAGAACATTAAGAATTAATACCAATTCTTCACACATCATTCCAAACACACATACACACACACAGAAGGGAACGCTGCCCAACTCATCTTACAAGGCCACTGTAACCCCGGTACTGAAACCAAACACATTACAAGAAAACAAGGCAAAGAAGTAATAGCTCTGACGAATATATGTACAAATATCCTTGATGTGATAGTGGAAAAATGAACTCAGTTTTTTATTAATAACTTGATAAAAACATTCAAGAAACCAGGAATAGATGCAGCCTTTCTCAAAGTGTTAAGAGGTATCTGAAAAAAAAAAAAAAAACCAAAACTCTCAGCTAACTTCATACTTACTGTGAAATACGGCCTTCTCCCTGAGATCAGAGCAAGACAAAGCTGTGGGCTCTCACGCCCTCCATTCACACTGTACTGGGGGTCCTACCCGGGACACTTAGGCAATGAAAACAAAGGCACCTAGACTGGAAAGGAAGAAGAGGTAAAGCCAGCCCTACGTGCTGATGACATGACTGCGGGAATGCTGCCAATACCGACTCCATCCTTGGCCCGCCATCTCGTTCCCGTTTGCTCTACGGCCTTTCCTGGGGCTACGTGTTCCAGTTCCACACGCCTCAGAAGTGCCTGCCCAGGCCAGGATGGGGGAGGCGTGGCTGGCCTCCCACGGATCTGTTAGAGGTAACACAGTACTCCTCCCCCTGCCGACGCACAGGTGGGCCACGAGATCCAACGGAAGGTTAGCTGACACTCAGGTGATGCAAGCCCTTGAAGGTGCTTCTGAAACCCTCTGATCTCACGACAATGCCCTTCTGTGTGTCCTTTCACTACAAAATATTTGGACTAAGCTCTAAATTGTATAGAGAGTATCTACGCAGCTGCCACAGGTCATCCTCTACCCCATCCCCCGTTGGCTGTTACTCTGAAAAAACTCTGTGAGAACTGAACGGAGTGGCTGGCTTCACTGTCCCAGTCTCAAATTGCTTCCCAGTTTATGGGGAGACTTTACTGTCCCTCCTCTGCCCTCTAACACATGATCCATGTATAAAATAGTCTTAGGAATCCACTGCAAACAATGAGACTAAATGAGTTCAGCAAAGTCGAAGGACACAAGATCAATCTAAAAAAATTACAATTCTATACACTTGAACAATATGTAAATAAAACTAAAGAAACAATTCCTCAGTGCCCATCACTAGTCACCCCCACCCCCCGCCACTGAGGTGGGCACTTGATGGGATGAGCACTGGGTGTTATTCTATATGTTGGCAAATTGAACACCAATAAAAAATAAATTTATAAAAAAAAATTCCGTTCACAACTATATCAAATAGAATAAGATACTTTGGAATAAACTTAACATAAAAAGTGAAAAAATGTATACTCTGAAAACTATAAAATATTGTGAAAATTAAAAACCTAAAAATGAGAAGACATTCCACTCTCATGAGGCAGAAGATGTCACACTGCTAGGGAGGCAGGAGTCCCCAAACCAAGCTACAAATTCAACACCTCTCAGGAACCTAACTTTTTTGTGGAAATGAGCAAAGGTGGTTCTAAGATTTACATGGGATTGCAAGGGACCCAGGGCAGTCAAAACAATCCCAAAGGTGGAAGGACTCATGTGCGGACTTGTAGATGCGCTGCCAAGCAGTAAGAACCAGCCTGGGACAGGGGCACAGAGGCAGCAGCGTGACACCACTGGGAATCCAGAAGTCACCCCACATGTTTTATGGGCAGCTCATTTCCAACAAGAGAGCCAAGACCATCCACGTGCCAGTGAACAAAGGGCAGCCCTGATCTCACACCAGGCTCAGGATGGATGAGGGCTCAGTCCACACACCCCTTAGGAGGACACGTAGCAGTAAACTTCCTGACTCTGGGTTTGGCGTGAACAGATGACAGAAAAGATTTAGAGATGGCTGGTGGGGATGGCTGTAGAGTAACGTGAACATACTTAATGCCCTGGAGGTGCACACTTAGAGATGGGTATAATGGTAAAGATGGTAGAGGGCACATCACATACATTCTGCCACAATAAGAATAGGTTTTAAGTTTTCCAAAATTAAGAGAAATACAAAATTTTGAAAGGGACAGAGTTCTGGCACCTGTTACAACATGACAAACTCAACCTTGGGAAGATTTTGCTAAGTGACAAAGTCCAGTCACGAAAGCCCATGTGTCCTAGGACGGCACCTATGGGAAATGCCCAGGAATGGGGGGAGGGGGCAGGGGCGGGAGCACAAGGGTGACGGCTCATGCAGAGTCTCCCTTCAGAGGACAGGATGTTCTAAAATTTGCCATGGTGATCATTGCATATGGTAAAAGTCACTGGGTTAAAAACTTCAGTGGGTGAATTGTGTGAATAATATCTCAATAAAGCCTTGTTTTTATTTTAAAGAGAGAAACAGTCCTGGGGTAGAAGGATAGTTGAGTCATAGTTACAAGTGTGAGGATAATAATTCCTAATGGTTGATTTGAAATTGAATGATCAAGAAGTAAGGATATCAACATATTATTTAAAATAGAATTTTAAGCAGCAGAATGAATTCCTTTACATTTCTGGGGAAGAACGAGAAGAAAGCACATAAAACTCACAAGGTATGCAAAAATTTTTTGAGTTTTTAAGCAATAAAATAAGTTTAAACAAGAATAACACAAAACACAGGCTACATTAAATAGGAAAAAATCACCAAGAAAGGGGACGACTCAGATTGCATTAAAAAATAAAAACCAATGTGAGGGCCCCCAAAACAAACAGACAGAGAGTCGAGATAGGAACACAGAACATGTGACATTGGGGGCGAAACTGCAGAAAACAGGAAGGAGATTCTGTGATGTGGAAACAGTAAAGGTGACCATGTGTCACGAAGCCACATGTACTGAACCGGCCAGAGCAGGAAGAAACCGCGTGGAAGCCACACACATTTCCCACCTGCAGTGGTTCCCCAGAACAGCACAAGCTGGGCTGCGAGGACAGTGAATGCAGTACTAAGGGAGATGACCTATCCGACGCATGTTCGAGTGAAAGCAGACGTGTCGCCCACGAGGGGACAGACCCGACACTGGGGGTCTGCAAACCCAACACAGTGCCATCATATTCCAAATGTGACACTGCAGAAACTGGAGGGATCCCTGGGTGGCGCAGCGGTTTAGCGCCTGCCTTTGGCCCAGGGCACGATCCTGGAGACCTGGGATCGAATCCCACGTCGGGCTCCCAGTGCATGGAGCCTGCTTCTCCCTCTGCCTGTGTCTCTGCCCCTCTCTCTCTCTCTCTCTCTCTCTCTGTGACTATCATAAATAAATAAAAAAATTAAAAAAAAATTAAAAAAAAGAAACTGGAAACATGATTTTAAAACTTATCCGAAAATAATAAAATTAAGTTAAATTAAATTAAGTAAAATAAAATAAAATAAAATAATAAAATAAATTAAATTAAATTAAATAAAGTAAAATTAAATTAAAATAAAATAAATAAAATAAAATAAATAAAATTAAAGAAATAAAATTAAAGAAAATAAATAAAATAAAATAAAATAAATAAAATTAAATAAAGTAAAATTAAATTAATAAGATAAATAAAATTAAATAAAATAAATAAAATTAAATAAATAAAATAAATAAAATTAAATTAAATTAAATTAAATAAATAAAATAAAAATAAAACTTGTCCGGATGAAGCAGCACATCAGGAAGAGGGGATCACCCTGTCAGATACCACAGAACAACCCTGAAACAGCAGGATGTTGCGGCAGCGAGGGAGAGAAACCCAGGAAGAAGCCGGGGTGTGTACCCTGAGATGAGAAGGCGCGCAGGAGGCAGACGGGTTAGTCCAGGTGGGGGACACGGCGGCTCCGGAGCTGCTCTGTGGCCCGAGTCCAGGGAGACCGGAGGATCCTGCTTCCACGGGGAAGGACATGAACAATCCACTGCATGGGGTGGAACAACAGCAGAGATAAGGAATGTCCGTGTAGTGAAGACAACACCCAGCAGGAGTGCGGGGCAGGGAACGGGGAGGACACGCTGGTCTCCCTCCCAGGGCACGGCCTGGGCCTGGGCATCACACGGGGGCGGGGCAGGGGGCAGCTGCATCTTCAGGGCAGAGGGACAGACAATGCACAGCAGGTTTGGGGCCTGGGTCGGAGGACAGTGGGAGGGGCCCACGGCTCTGGGGCTCCACCCATGGCAGTAACAACCCAAGTGGTAAAGGTCACGGCAGCTCCGGGAGCCCACCCGAGGCAGCCAGAGGCCGGGAAACCCTGAAACGAAGATGTGCGTTTGGGGAAAACCAACAAAGACACAGCCACACAAGAAGGAAAACCAGGGTGATGTCGGGCGAAGGAAGCCAGAGACAGCGTCCTAGGGAAGCAACAGTTGTGAGGACACAAGCTGGTCATGCACACAGGGAGGAATCAAAGCGGGACCAGAAGTGCGCCTTCCACGCCAGGTCGCCCTTCTGTAAATCAGCGATGACATCCCCTGGGCTGGCGCCACAGAGGAAACTGCCAGAAGCCCACTCCATACTGTGTTATCAGCCCCCTGCGCGGGAGCAGCCTGGCGTCGGGGACATGGCCACCCCCACCCCACCCCCGGCGCCGGCATCCAGACAGGCTGACCCAGATTCCTGACCGACCTTGCGTACACCGCAGCCTCCTGGCCAGCTGTCGGCCCTTCACATTCCAGCTTCGATTCAAAACGACGTGTGCATATTCGTTATGAAGACAAAGGAGGCTTTTAGTTTTCTTATTACAGTTTATTAAGTTCAGCTTTATCCTGCCACCAGCCTGGGAAGAGATGGGAGGTCTTGGCATAATTAAAAACCCCGCACTGGAGATGTGGTTTTCTTTGTTGTGACGCATGGTGACTGGCTATGCCTTTCCACAGAGCAAAATTGAGCATCTATTTTAATTACTGTACTTTCAAGCTCTCAGAGTGCAGATAGAGAGGGCATGTTCTTTTGCTAAAGAAGCAAACCTGTAGCACTACCTCCATGAGCAAGAAAGACCCGAGGAACAAATGTGCTGGGGCAGGGCACAGGGAGGTGTCACTTCCCTGATGGTAAGCAGCGCGTAGCTGGGAGGGGCACAGCAGTCCTGCCCGGCGCTGCGGCCACTCTGAGGGCTTCAGGGAAACAGCAGTCAACAATAACAGAGAGGTTCACGGACCCCCAAGCTCAAAGGCACTAGTTGGGGTGGCTTATTACAAACAAAAGGCAAAAATAATAAAAGGGCCTAGGACTGTGCAAAGCTGCACACACATACAGCAAGAAGAGGAGGTATCAATGGGCCCTTGCAGTAGAGAAGGGGATGCCAGCTACCAGTGGGACCTGGGACGGCAGGTGTGGGTGGGGCCGTCACTGGCTTTGAGTGTGTGCTCGGTCGGTTGACAAGGATGTCTGCAGAGAGACCAGGCAACCTTTCCTGTTGACCAAAGTCAGAACAAATGGTAATCAAAACCTCCCCAAGGGGGAAATTCCATTTCTTCAAGTTCTCCTATGTCACCTTGACCACAGAGGACCTGAAGCACCAGGAGGCATAATGGCAGAAAGCTATGTGAAACCCCCATCTGAGCATTTTTTCCAGGCCCGACACATCTAGTCTGCAAGGATCTGCTCTCTAGGGCTTCCCGACTCGGATGGCATCAGATAAGCATGGGTTCCACCCAGAACAGGGACAGCCACTCACAGACAGACGATTACAAGACGGTAGGCTGACCGTGTACCTGATGTGCAGAAACACAGCGCCCTCAGGGAGCAGTGGATATCCCAAGGAGGCTAACAGTTGCCCTATTTCTGGAGCCTTTCTTTAAAATCATCCTTAGATGCAAAAAAAAAAAAAAAATCATCCTTAGAAACCACAGCACATTTTTCAGATTACCCACCATGGTGCCCAATCTTGACTGTCTCCTGCTCCTGTGCCCTGAAGCTTACTCAGAGCACCATGGGTCATAGGGCCGTGAAGATGGGCACCTGCTCCAAGCCACAATGCTTCATGGAGATCATAAAATGAGTGAGATGGTTCATCTTTCTGTAGGTAAACGTCTTACAGAGTCACGGTTACTAGACTTTCTGAATCGAACATCAGAACAGAAATACGTGGCCTTCCAAGAGCAAGGGTCCCGCAGGCACACCCACTGGCAGCCCTCAGTGGGCAGTGTCACCTACATCTTAAGGGGTAAGTCCCATGAACATGCAATCATGTGTGTCAGGCCTTAAGACACACAAAATAATGGCTTCCAGGACAGCAAAAACCATTTTCTTTCTCCTAAATGCCTGTTTCTTGTGGTATCCTTACGGTTAGTTGTACTCCCTAAAAATAAATAATAAAAGGAAAAAAATATGAAAATCTTTTTAAACTAGCTGGAAATAAAGCACATAACCATCTTGAAAACTAACGCCTTTAAATAATTTATAAGTATTCACATTTGAAGCAACTGATGCATCATGGATAAAATTCATAAGAAATTTTAAAAATAAAATGTCAAAACTATCTTGCCAGATGCTAACTGCCTTTTTGACATGAGTATGAAATCAATACAAGTGTCACAAGGGAGTAAATATGTTCTAAATAAATAACTAAACAGCAAAATGTACCATTTACTTAAATAATGCTGGGCTCACATCTTAGAAATTCATTCAAAAACAGAAATAATCAAAGCTTCATTTTCCCCCAGGAGAAACCAGCGTGGACAGATTCCAGACTGAAAAGTCTGAGACAGCCACCCCAACATAAAGCATGGATGATAAGGCAAGATAGCATCTCACATAAATAATACTAAAATACAGCCCGTATCAGCATGATTTATTCATCATCATCACAGCCCACATCTAAAACTCTGCAGATTTGTGTATAGCACTAAAGATCACTGTCACCAGGTTCAGTCTGAATTTACAACAGAAAAATCCATGTGACATAAATAAAAATACCATCCTTTTGCTGTCACACAGTTTGGATATCAAAATGAAGTAACGTTATGAGACTCAGCATCTGTTTACACCTTAGAGGCTGACCTCAGACTTCCCTCCTCCAGCTGTTCCTCCTCCTTCCCACCAAATGAGGAAAATCGGAGCTTAGGAGCTCATGTTTGCTAATGAAAACTATTAGAAGCATGCTTTTTTATCATTATACATACTGGAATTCCACACAGTCCAACATAAAACTCCAAAAACAACAGAACAAAACAAGGTTTTGCACATGGGAAACATACAGAGAAAATACGGTGTTTCTCTCCCAGGAAACAAACCCAGCCCTGGTAGATAAGATAAAATCTAATTTGCAATTCTGCCTTTGAACCCAGAACTCAATTGTCACTTTATCAATGTTGACAGCAGGTAAACAGTATAGAAATTGGAGTCACAGAGTTAACAATCCACAGATGAAAGGAGGACACAACGGCAGAAATGCTTCACTCCTGCTTTTGCTCAGTCTGATCCAGGAACGTGGCAGAGGGAGATGAGACAACGTGTGGAGAAGCAATCACAACAGCAGAGACTTCCAGACTGGGGACCTGCACCTCAGCACAACGAAGCAACAGGGGAAATTCATCCTGCACAGGTTCCTCCCAAAGCCTCGTAGGACAAGGTTCAGATCCAGGACACTGACGACTAGCAAATGCGAGGTGAATTCATAGAAGGAAGCAGCACATGCTGGAAATGAGCAGGATTTATAAATTTGATTTCCACAGTTAACGATGGCTGGAAAAAGTACTTCGAGTCCATGGTCCTGATCAACAGAACCTACAAGGGGCTCCCCAAGAACGTCACAGCTGGTTACCTGCACCCGGGCAGACGGGCTGTACTAGTAAAACTCCATTTCCTCATACATAAATAAGAGGAGCCACTGTGAGTGCCGCAATCTTGTGCACACAAGCCCCATTGGATCCCCCAGACAAAGCTGCTTTCAGAGAACAGGGCTTATCAGAAGATGAGTGGGCGGGCGACCACCTTACTTGGCCGAGGACTAAAAACTAAAGTACTGAACCAGGAGACAAGGACTGAGAAGTTAAATGCCTCCAGCTTGTGGCGGACCCTCCCTGAGGCAGAGGACATCCCCATCTCCCTAAGGCCAAGGACCTCCCCCTCCCCGAGGAGGAAGACCCCCTCCCTAAGGCAGACACCCTCTCTGAGGCGTCCGTCCTCACAGCTGTGACACAGCCTGGAGCACCCGGGGCCACCTCTGGTGAACAGATGGCAGGACAGGGAATCAGAGCTGGTGGGCAAGACAAGGCCGGGGCTCAGCATCGGCACCACAGGTTAGGGCAGGTGCGGCGAGGCTCTGGGGCGACGTTTAAGGACCCCTTCCAGGGATCCCTGGGTGGCGCAGCGGTTTGGCGCCTGTCTTTGGCCCAGGGCGCGATCCTGGAGACCCGGGATCGAATCCCACATCGGGCTCCCGGTGCATGGAGCCTGCTTCTCCCTCTGCCTGTGTGTGTCTCTGCCTCTCTCTCTCTCACTGTGTGCCTATCATAAATAAATTAAAAAAAAAAAAAATTAAGGAGCCCTTCCAGCTGGAAACAATAGAGACGGAGCACTTTCCACCAAGGGGACGAACAGTGCTGCCGACGGAGTGGATTCTGCCCTGGGCCCAAAACAAAGGAATCAAATAAATATTACATATGCCCAAATACTATCCTAAGGTCCTATGGTTTGATTCTATATAAAAATTAAGAAGAGACCCATGAGGATAAGTGGTCTGGAGGGTTCCGCCCCTGTAAACTTCCCTTCACCAGCTGTAATTGCAGGTGGAACAAGCATGACCAGGAATGTTTAGCCCATTATTTTAAGGGGTCAAATTAGACAGCCACTCGCACCGTGTGCACAGAGATGCACCTCTCCCCGAGAGGACACGGGCACACACATGGAGTTGGTGGAAGGAGCAGTGAAAGCCACTCCCCGGGGGCATAGACCAAAGACACAGGAAGCACACGGGCAGCAGGCTTTGCAGACAGAGGACGAGGTCAAGGTGGGCATGCTGTTACCACGATCACAAAGCCCCACTTAACCACGGACCGCATCATTCCCCACGAGTAAACACACAAGAGCGTGTGCCGGAGGGGCTGAGCCAGTGTGGCCAGCCAGGGCCACAGACTCAGGTGCACGGTTGTGGACTGCAGCACTCACGCAGTGCACCCAACCTGGACCTGGCCTGAGGCATATCACAGCATCAGATCAATGCAGAGAAGTGTGAAGCTTAAAAGGAGTCTGGACGGAGAACAGACAGTGCAAATCAAGACAAGTCTCCCAAAGTCTAACTTCAGTGCACAATCTTAAAATCAATCTGAATAGCCAGAATCTAATATAAAAGCATTAGGCTAGGAGCATGAGCTCAGCATTTAGGAGCAGTAATAACTCCCGGGCGCCCTTCTGCATTACCCGGCCTCCAACAGGGACGGCAGGAAGATCCACAGAGGGAAATTTCCATATACCGAGCGAGCGGAGGCAGAGATTAAAGCAGCACGCGAATTGAGGGCAAAAGCTAACATGGTGCCTTGAAGTGGCTCCTCTGGTTACGGGGACCTCAGAGGGAGCCGGGCCTCGCCCCCCAGGGGAGGATTGAAAGCTGCCAAATTCTGGATGTGAGAATGGATGCCAGGCATCTCTATCTGCAAAAGATGCAGATTTTCAGCAAGTTTATATTTGAGGTTCCCAAATCCACTTTCCGATTTTCCTATATCCGGGAATACAATTTAAAATTTTAAAAAAGGAAAGAAGTGTTAAGACACACAGTGTATCATCTGTCTCATCATAAGTGACAAGACTACTGGCTAATGGAAATACTAACTTTTATTTTAAAATGCCTTACTACAGGCCCTTACTTGATTGTTTGCTATATCACGCTTTCTAGATGTTGCTTTTTTAGTGAGTTGAAGATTTGTGGCAACCCTGTGTTGAGTGAGTCTCTCAGTACCATATTCCCAACAACATTTGTTCACTTCATGTCCCTACACCGCATTTTTAGTAACAGGTACAATATTTCAAACTTTATCATTATGATATATTTGCTGTGATGATCAGTGATCTTTGCTGTTCTGTCATTAATTGGTTTGGGGCACCACAAACAGCATCCATATGGCAGCCAATTTAATCAATACATGTCTGTGTTCGGACTTCTCCACCCTCAGGTTCCCTATCCCCTGTAGACACAAAAATGTAGAAATCAAGCCAATTAATAACCCTACACCAGCCTCTAGGTGTTCAGGGGAAAGAAGAGTCTCACGTCTCTCACTTTAAATCAAGAGCTGGAAACAATTAGCTTAGTGGGGAAGGTATGTTGAAAGCAGAGACAGGCTGAAAGCGAAGCTCTTGTGCCAAACAGCTGGCCAGGCTGTGAATGCATAGGAAGAGTTCTTGAAAGAAATTAAAAGCGCTAGTCTGGTGAACAGGTGGATAAGAAAGGGAAACAGATTTATTGCCAATATGGAGAAAGCCTGAATAGTCTGGATGGAATTCAACATAACTTAAGGCAAAACCTCACCCAGAGCAAGGTTCTCACTGTCTTCTGTGAAGGCTGACAGAGGGGAGGAGGCTGCAGAAAGAAAGTCTGAAGGCAGCAGAGGGTGGTTGTTGAGGACTGAGGGAAGAAGCCACCTCCATCACATAAAAGCACAAGGTGAAGCAGCAGGTGCTGATGGAGATGCTGCAGCAGGTGCTCCAGAAGCTCTAGCTCAGAGAATTCAGGAAAGTGGCTACACTCAACAACAGATTTTTAGTGTAGCCCAAAGAAGATGCCATCTAGGAGTTTCATAGCCAAAGAGATGTCAATACCCAGCTCCAAAGCCTCAAAGGACAGGCTGACTCTCCTGTTAGAGGCTAATGCAGCTAGTGAATCTTAAGTGGAAGCCAATGCCCACCTACCATTCTGAGCATCCGAGGAGCCTTCAGGATGATGCTAAATCTACTCTGTCTGCACACTATAAATGGAACAATACAGCCTGGATGACAGTACATCTGCTTATGACATGGTTTACTGAATATTTTAAGCACAGTGTTGAGAACTTTTGTTTAAAAAAAATAGATTCCTTTCAAAATATTACTACTCATTGACAATGTGTCTGGTCACCCAAGAGCTCTGATGGAGATGGACAACGAGATGAATGTTGTTTTCATGCCTGCTAACATGGCATCCACTCTGCAATTCATTGACAAAGGAATAATTTCAACTTTCAAGCTTACTATTTAAGAAATACAGTTAATAAGCCTCTAGCTACCAAGGTTATGATTCCCCTGATGGATCAGGGCAAAGTAAATTGAAAGCAAAACCTTCCAGAAAGGATTCACCACTCTAGATGCCTCTAGGAATATGGCATCATATATGATTCATAAAAGAGTCAAAATATCAACACCAATAGGAGTCTGGAAGAAGTAGATTCCAGCCCTCATGGATGACTCTGAGGATTCGAGGCTTGATGGGGCAAATACTGCTGATAGGGTGGAAGGAGCCAGAGAACAAAAACCGAAAGTGGAGCCTGAGGATGAGATTGCATGGCTGTGTTCTCTTGACCAAACTCCAACCAACAAGGAGTTGCTCCTTAGGGATGAGCAGAAAAAGTGTCTTCTTGAGATGGGATCTACTCCTGGGGAGGATGCCTTGATGATTGTTAAAATGACAACAAAGGATTTAGAACATTACATAAAATCAGTTGATAAAACCGCAGCAGGGTTTGGGAGGATTGACTCTACTCTGAAAGAAGTTCTACTGTGGGTAAAGCATTATCAAACTGCACTGCATGATGCACAGAAGCCGCTCAGGAAAGGAAGACTCGATAGATGTGGCGCACATCTTTGTTGTCTTGTTTTAAGAAACTGGTACAGCCACCCCCACTTAGGCACCTACACCCTGCCCCATCAGCATGGAGGGAAGACCCTCCACCAGCAAAGGGACTATGACTTACTGGAAGCTCAGATGATGGTTAGCATTTTTGAGCAATAAAGTATTTTTTAATGAAGACATTTTTGAGACATAATGCTAATGCACACTTTATAGGCCACAGTATTGTGCAAACATAGCTTTTATATACACGGGGAAACCAAAAATTCATTTGACTCACTTTATTGCAATAGTTGCTTCATCATGGTAGTCTGGAACCAAACCACAACATATCCGAGGTACTTTATTTTAAAGGATGCCTTTATTTAGACAAACTATCGATGTTAGTGCAGGACTTGACCATTTGTCATTAAGTGCCATGAACTCCCAAAACACAGATAACACTGATCATTTTATGATTGTAAAATGTTTACTGAAAGGACTATTGTTTAACTGCCATCCCTGAATGCTACGTTTTATTGTTCCTAACTCCTGGTGGGAAGGAATACATTAATTTAATCAGAAGTGAGTGAGAAATGTGCATCAAAGCATCTTGACAAATGATCATAGTTTCTCTTGCAACCACTAGATCAACACTTATCTATTCTTCTAACCAAGAGATATTCGGGAACCATGAGACTTTATTTCTCAAAGATATGGACACTGCCTGAGTGCTGCATCATCCACAAAAGATACTCTTCATCATGCACATAAAGTCATCAAATCTTACCTACTGGGGACTTACTCATTATTTGCTGTGTATGTCAATCAAGCAACCAGTGACTCAGGGACTGGTACAGGATGGAGCCACTCAAGCTGGAGAGAAAACTATGCCACTGGCATTAATTCATCCCTGGGTCACCCCAGCCTCCATCGAAGGAAAGGGGGGTGACACTTCACCCCGGCCTTCACTCCAATCCCAGCACAACCCTGACCAGTGAATTATATCGGTCACTTAACTGTTCTGGGAGCAAGAGGAATAATCCACACCAATAAACCTCATAGGCATCACACATTCAAGTATCACAGCACACACATAAACATAAATTACAAGGAGCATACTCCTGAAATCAGTTGCTGCCTTTCTCACATCTGGTTCAGATATTCAGATGACCAATATTCTCAGTGACAATGGAAAAGTACTTTGATGGTTTCCCTGATTTAACAATCATATATGTTAACAAATAAAATATAAAATAATGCCAAGGGGATCCCTGGGTGGCGCAGCGGTTTGGCGCCTGCCTTTGGCCCAGGGCGTGATCCTGGAGACCCGGGATCGAATCCCACATCAGGCTCCCAGTGCATGGAGCCTGCTTCTCCCTCTGCCTGTGCCTCTGCCTCTCTCTCTCTCTCTCTCTCTGTGACTATCATAAATAAAAAAAAAATTTAAAAAAATAAAATAAAATAATGCCAAGACCGTGACCACTCACAGACTTAGACCAGCGAGTGCCAATACCAGACTTCGAGACACTTGCAAAAATGAACATGTCAAATTCAAAGCTGAGGCTTTGAATTAAATGTGGATTCAGAAACGACCCTGAATATGGCCCTATTCTAAGCCACTTTACAGATTAAGGATCTGAGGGTGACATAGAAGTGAGCGAATTTCCTAGGGCAAGACAGCAACTTCCAGGAGTAAGACTGGAGTCCAACACTCCTGATGTCCCGTGTTCCCTCCAGGATGCCTAAGCAAAGAGCCATCTGCCACAGGACACAGCACTTCCTGCCCTGGTCAGAATGCTAGAAGCGGTGATGGCCTCATCTTGGGCATCTTTCATACTCCAGGTTGGATGCAGAGTCTTCTGCCCAGTGCTTTGTCCTCAGCTGTGTGTTCTGGTGGCAGAACACACAGCTGGTGGCAGATGGAGGTGAGCTAGTTAATTTCTCACCATGTCTCCCCCTCTGTGCCTGGGTATCATACATTTCCACAGTTCAAGCAATACTCAAAGGATAGGTTTTCATTTATTTCAAATTCAATTATATTTGGATCTACTAGAAGAACCACAATCATGATAGGTTCGTGAAGCTGTGAAATTATTGTTTCTACATATATTTCATAATTATAGAAAACTGTGTTGAAAACATTGATGCAGGAGGCTGAAATTTCTTTCAAAAGTCTCTTAATTTAAACAGTAGGTGGCATGGAAATTTATACATAACTGCCTTTTGAAATAATTTCCTAATGATTTCAAAGAAGACAATTTGCTTTTATTTACACTGAGCCAGACTGTATTATCTGAGGAATAAAATAGCATGTGAATTATCAGCAGAGGATAATCTCTCAGTAAAACAGCAAAGCATCTACCAGGAAACACATCTCCACTGGAGGTTAGATACACCCTACTGTTCCAATGACACAGATACGGAGCAGATGCCATTCTGTCAGGAGCCAACATCCATAGAACACTTAATAGGCTTGTTACATCAGTACTTTTAATAAATGGTTGCTATAGTTAAGCCTGTGAAATACATTTCTCATAATTTTCTGAATAATTCTCCAGGTTGTTTGGAATCTTATATTCAACTTCATATTAAATGGTGCCAGAGGTTTGCAAAATTCTTATTTACAATAAAAGGTATGAGCTGCCATAGAATTTACATGTCATTCATCCCCTCAAAACTACCTACTATATAGCAATAACAATGCTAGGAACTAGAGATACAAGAAATATTTGCTATTAAAAGAAATATCCAAAGCAGATTTGGGGTTAAGGCTTCAAACTTCTTACAGGAGTATCCAGAAACTCCACTGCAAGTGTGAAAAGAGAAGCACTTAAGTCCAAGCTGTAATTATTAGAGTATGAGTAAAATAAAAAAAAAAGACCCATATCCAATTTTTCTTTCATTTTCAGTTCCTTTACAAATCATCTCTGGGCATTAAGATCATTTTGGACATAATGTTGCCTCCAGAAGAGTGAGGTAACGCTAGTACCAGGGAAATCCTGTTCACATAAGCACAAAAGACCAGATGGCCAATTTCTTCCTCCCAGTTGTCGATGTACTAACTGAAAATGAAAAAGAACGCCTTCTGTACAACAAAAAATTAACAGACTTCAAAATTAATATAAAAATATAAAAACAAAGATATAAAATTTATTTCACAGATAAAATAATGACCCATATAGAAGATCCAAGAGAATCTACTAACAAACTAATATAGTTGCCAATATTGCTGGGCACTAAATCAATAATAAAAACTTGGTAGTGTATATAATACAGAGTAGTAACCAGCAGATAGAATAGGCAAAAGATGTTTTGTAAATCCTCTTTAGGAGATAAAACTGTAAGATGCTTTCCTAAGTATAAATCTAATCAAAGATGCCCAAAATTCAAGTGGAGAAAACAATAAACATTATCTAGAACATAAAAGAAATCCTGAATATATGGACACATACTATATTTGTAAATGTGACAAAGCTACAAGTTTTCCACTAATTAATCTAAAAATTCAAAACGATTTGAATCAAAATCTCAAATCACATTTTGGAAAACTTAATAAAAACTTTTCATGTGGACAAGTAAATGGCTTAGAATAATTAAAATAATTTCTGATAGAACAATGGAGAGATATACTCTACCAAGTATTCTGTTTTGAAGATGCAATAATTAAGATTATGAATCATAACCAAAAGTTTTAATAAATAGGCCAAGGAAATAAAATAGAAAACCCTGGAACAGACCCATATCCGTATGAAAAATAGACACATATGGTGATATATTTCAGATTGATGAGAAATTGATTTACCCAGGAAAACAGATCACCTATATTGAAAAATAAAAGTAGATCTCTATCTTATCCCACACCCCAGAACATAAATCCAGATAATTAAGTACGTAACAATGAAATGCAAACTTTAAAACCTCTAGAAGAAAATAATCAGCACCTTTTATCATATCAAGATACAGAAGTTGTTCTAAAGCGAAACTAAAAATACTGTAAAACAAAATGAAGTAGGTTTTAAATTTTAACTAAAATTAACATTTTTAAACAGATGGGTGACAATAGACACTATAAAATAGGTTACAAAAGAAGTCATAGTTGACAAGGATTAGTATCTCAAATATATAAAGAACAGTAAATTAATCAGAAAAACACTGATATAAATAATTATAAATTAATCAGAAAACCACTGATAAACCAAAGAAAAATGAGCCAAGGATATGAACAGGTAATTAACATAAAAGGAAATAAGAAAAGTCAACAAACCTCAGAAAAATATGTGCAATCTCAATAGTAATCAAGAATTTAGAAACAAACAAAAATACAATGAGACTCTATCCCACAGCTTTGGAAATCCAAAATATTAAAGTCTTAAAACAGCGGGTTTTAGAAAAGAATGTGAAACAGAAGGAATTTTCCTACAATAACAATGAGGGAATACCACATTCTATATCAAACTGAAACTAAAAGCAAGTTGAAGAGTCTCTTACCCTAAAACTGAGAGATCTTACTTCAAGATATATCCTAGAGCAGCTTCTCAGACCGTAGCTTGGATCAGAATCACTTGGGGTGCTTGTTAACACCCAGATTTCAGGACCTCAAAAGCAAAGTTTCTGATTCAGGAAGTCTAGGGCAGGGCTCAAGAATCTGCGTTTCTAATAAGTCTTCAGGTAACTGAAGCCAGTGGTGCTGGACCTGGGACCACACTCTGAGAACCACAACTGTTCAGGGGACACGGGAGCTATTCACTGCCGCTCAGCTCTGCAATACTGAGAACTCTGGAAACAACCCACAGGCCCTAAATCAAGCTGAGGAAGAATAAATAGAGTCACTCTCAAGAATGCAATAGCTACGCAGCAGTCTAACATTCAAGGCTAAACACCACAACCCAAATAGACCTCCACCTGCAGACACCTGCGGAACAACTCTGCATATTATCTGTGGATGCACAAACATGGCACCTACAAAACAACATGCCCGGGAATACACAAACCAGATGCAGTGACAGAGATTAGCTCTGGGGTGGGAACACAGTAATGGGATTAAACAAAGTAAAATGGATCCCCAAAGATCTACATGCTTAGGACTCTCTTAGAAGAAGTAAAGTATGAAACACACTTGGCATGACATTAAGATTTAATAAATGTAGTGGGATGTCTGGGTGGCTCAGTCTGCCTTGGGCTCAGGTCATGACCCTGGGGTCCTGGTATCGAGTCCCCCATCGGGCTCCCTTCACGGAGCCTGCTTTTTCCTCTGCCTGTGTCTCTACCTCTCTCTGTCTCTCATGAATTAATAAATAAAATCTTTAAAAAAAAAAAGATTTAATAAATGTAGGAAGTAGCACAGTGGCAACCATTATATTATTCTCTATCCATAGGAGTGCCCTTGAAATAGTTTATAATAGAAGGAAGAAAATAGCACATCAATATTAACCGTTTGAGAATTAACTGCACATAAGTATATGAATGCTTTATAAAAAGCACTGTATTTGGATAAAACCTATGTCAGAACACCAGCCCTTGCACTTTGCAGCGAACGACGAGTTTCCCCACTGGTGGCTCCATCACTTGGTCAGGAGCTTGACATCTGTCATCTGCCAGGCTCCATGGGCACATGGCCCCACAGGAACTCAGGTGTGCCCAGAGCCAGGTGCACTGGATGTCCTGGCAGGAGACGGGTCAGAGCCACAGCAGACTTGTAAAGATGAGCTTTCAGCTGAACCTCACAAAAGAGGGGAGATCGGCCAGGTCACAGGGGTAAAACCACTGCTGGTAGAGGAGAAATACCTTGGGAGGTGGTCAGAGAGGGTGAGTTAGAACCCAGGTTCTGATCTGCTGGCAGCCCGGAAAGGAAACAGTGGAGGACACAGCAACCTGACAAGCAGAGACGACCAGGAGGGCACCCAACCGGCCCAGCTCTCAGGCCACCAAGTCGCCCGTGGTCTCCCACTCTCTATCATACTCACACCCAGTGAACCCATCATGCAAGTCGGCTGACTCTCCTATCAAGACGCTGCCAGAAGGGGGCCCCATTTCCCACCTCCTCACCCACGCCTGCTATATATAAACAAACCACCAACCTCCCCTCCTGATTGGCAGAGCGGCCATTTGGTCCCTGGGCTCACTCTGCTACAGTCTCTACTCTGCAGAAAACGGCTGAGGAACGCTGCCAAATGTGAATCAGACCACGCTCCCTGCCCAAAGCGAGCCAACAGCTGTTTATCAGAATGAAGACAAGATTCAGCATCTTTCCTGTGTCCTGGAAAGCCCTGTGCCATCTTGCCTGGGCCACCTCCCCTGTCACTCCCTTTGCTCCAATGGTTTTCTGGCCAAATCACACAAGGCCATCTCAGGGCCTTTGCACCTGTGGCTTCCTCTGTCTGGAATATTCATCCACCATGAAAGATCTGTAGGCCCTCACCCAGGTCTCTACTCAATATCACCTGAGTTCAGTGAAAGAGGCCTTTCTATCTACAATATTCTCATTGCTCTCTTTACCCCTTCTCCTATGTTAACCTTTATTTATAGAATAATTTGTTTTGTATATTATCTCATCATTTGTTTACTTGTTCTTTGTCTCAACAACTAGGCTTTAAACAGAGATTTACCTACAGGGTCTCCATCACCAGGAAGTATGGCTGGGACACGTATGAGATGAAGAAATATTTGTGGAATAAATGAGTGAATGAACATTCATCGTGTTTCCATTTTTGCAAAGGAATAGAAGAAAAAAATGACTTTATTAACACAGGGTGATGAGTTATGGATTGAATGAAGAGGGAAGAGTATGCATTTACCTTCGCTAAACCACTGAGCAAACACTCTGCAAAAGGCTTCAGGGAGAAATACAGATCCCAACAGGTTCACTACAAGCCTAACAAAGCTATTTAGTCCATGACAAAGAATATTTACTCCATTACGATGGAAAAGCCAAGGTGATAAATAGAGGGAGAATCTTGGAAGAGTCTTGGAAGTTCAGGACGGTCTTTATTTTTAAACCACTGCAAATCAGTCAAGAAGACTTGCCGTTTGATGGTATCAGTGGGGTTCACAGCAGCAAGGAGTTGTTGGTAATTAAAGTGATTTTCCTGCAAAACCTGGGAAGTCATCCCAGAACCCTGTTCCAATTTCTAACTGGAAGATTTGAAAATTTACCCAACAAAGGTCATACTTGAAATGTTGTGGTTAGGGCTACTTCAGGAACAATGGAAAACTTCTGCAAGCCATTAGAGTATCCACATCTAAAGGGGGAAAAAATCAAGAAATATTTATCCTTCCTGGTTTCTTTCTTTAATTGGGAAACAATAATCTAAAACAAAAATCAAATGTAGTAGGGAAAAAAATCATCTTGGCTACAATAACTTTATTTTTATCACATTTATGTTAAAAACTGAAAAAAAATAAAAAGGTAAAACTGCAATATTAGAAATACTGTGAGGGGCGCTTGGGTGGGCAGTTCAGTCAGGTGTCCAACTCTTGATTTCAGCTCAAGTCTCCGTCTCAGGGTCGTGAGGCTGAGCCTCACATAGGTCTCCGCATTCAGCACGGAGTCTACTGGAGATTCTCTCTCTCCCTCTCTGCCCCTCCCCTGCTCTGTCTCTCTCAAATAAATAAATCTCGGGATCCCTGGGTGGCGCAGCGGTTTGGCGCCTGCCTTTGGCCCAGGGCGTGATCCTGGAGACCCGGGATCGAATCCCACATCAGGCTCCCGGTGCATGGAGCCTGCTTCTCCCTCTGCCTGTGTCTCTGCCTCTCTCTCTCCCTCTCTCTGTGACTATCATAAATAAATAAAAATTAAAAATATTTAAAAAATAAATAAATAAATCTCTAAAAACTTAAAAAAAAAATACTCAGAGAAACATATCTGAAGGCCCGCCTTCCTCAGGTTCATGTGTGTGACATAACCAAGTCCGGCATCTTAGCTCTGTGCCCACCATTTCTGTCCGTCTACAGTCGGGGCGGAGAATGAACCCGGTCACCTTTGCTGTTGAAAACCCTGGACCTTGAATAAAGTCACAGCTGGGAGCAAACACAGTAACTCTGAGATCCTAACACTTCAGTCTTGTGAACACTGCTGTTACCAAGGGCAGTCATGGTGCCCTGACACCAAGACCCTATCACCAGATTCTCATACCCGAGACAGTACCTTGGGGTCAGGTGAGAAGGCTCACACGTGCAGCCACCATCTCAAGGACCTTCCATGCTGCAGAAAACATGCTGAGGCCTGAGGTCGGACACCCTTTGTTCATAGCTCAAATCTGTAATTAACCAGCTCGTCTTTTATATAATGACAATAAGTGCGTAAGCCATTTTTTTTTAAGACAGACCACTTATAGGTAGATTTAGGGTTATAAAAAATTAAGGAGAAAAGTACAGAGTTCACACACAGCCCTACCTCACCCCCCCGGCTTCGGGTTCCCTTTTTTTAAAAGATGTTATTTATCTATTCATGAGAGACAGGAAGAGTGGCAGAGACACAGGCAGAGGGAGAAGCAGGCTCCCCGTGGGGAGCCCGATGTGGGACTTGATCCCAGGACCCCAGGATCACACCCTGAGCCAAAGACAGATGCTCATCTGCTGAGCCCCCAGGCATCTTGTATCCCTGCGGAACATGGGTTACAGCTGCTAAACCAACAGTGATATGTTATTCTTGACTGAAGTCCACAGTTTTCACCGGGGTCACTCAGCTGTCATGAAAGCTCTAAGCACTGAATTTCCTCTTTATACCACTTACCTATAATAGTTAACACGTCATTACTACCCCATCTCCCCCCAGATTTTTAAACCACACTTCATCTACATCTGGAGACCTGGGGTTCAGGACCATGTCCGCACACAGCAAACACGTGACAAGTTTCACCAATGTCTGCAGTGAAAATACTTGAATCGATCAAGGGGTTCACAAATGCAGACAGCATGCAGGGAAATGAAGCCTTCTGTGAAAGCAACAGGAGGTCTATGTGAAGGAATTGGTGTCCCTCGAGGTAAACTCACAGCGTTTGGGTTTCCTAAGAAAGGATCAGCAGCAAGCACACAAAGCCACAGGGATTCTGGGAGTAGTTTATCCTTTACAAAACTGTTGAAGTGGCAAAGATGCTAACATGACAGTAGGTAACATAATCAGCACAAACCCTGTTTGCTGAGCACATAATTCTGTCTGCAATTTCTATTAAAGCTGGAGAAGCTGAAGAAGTTTGATTTGCTTATTCACTGTAGGCAGACGATCAATTACGCTGACAGGAGAAAGATGAAAACGACCCCCAGGACCTTAAGTAGAATGAAGCTGATAATTCGTTAGAGTTTGCAGCCAATAAGCAGAAGACAGGGAAAGTACCAAGAGAGTTTGATTGGATTTGTCATTAGTCTTATCTTCTTGTGAGAAAGCTAATGAGTGAATGGGAAAAAGCCGATCCCAGACTCGGTAGGAGGTCATGGTGACTTCATTACAAAAAAGATGGGGACAAAGGAAACAGAGGACAAGCTCAGGGCCCATCAACTGTGCCTTCTGCTCAAAGCCTGAGACCAGGCGCACAGAACACAGAGGAGGGGGTTCAAGGGCACAGAGCCGGGCAGGAGAGAGAGGCGATGTCGTCATCAAGTCAAATCCTGCAACCACCAGGTGCTGAGCCTGGCTATCCACAGACCGGCTCCCCACACACACAGCCAGAGGCGAGTCCCATGTCCCCGCGCAGGACGCTGTGGTTTGAAGGGATCACGGCGCCCGTGCTCTGGAATCACCTGCCCCAAGTCACAGCTCCCCACACACGAATGGAGCAGTCTGAAAAACGTCACGGGACATTCCAAAGGCTCCACATCCTTGGTAACAACAGGGGGGTGCAGAAAAGACACTGCAGGGCGTGCCCACAATGTCACCGGCAAACAGCATGCCCGGGCGGCTCCCGGCTGAGCCCAGTGTCCGGTGCTGTGTGACGAGCAGCATGCGCTAAATAAGCTGTGCTCAATGGACTCACTGCCACGGATCATACACAAGCACTTGCAAACCTTCTTGGTAGTGCGTGCAAGTATTTAGGCAGATAGGTGAGTAAATGTGACATGCTCCTACAACAGGGTGCTGGGCTGATCGGCCCTGCAAAGCCCATGGACCCCTTCAGAAGAATGTTTACAAATGCAGCTGACAGGGATGCCTGGATGGCTAGGGGTTAAGCACCTGTCTTTGGCTCAGGGCATGACCCCAGGGTCCTGGGATCAAGTCCTACATTGGGCTCCCTGCAGGGAGCCTGCTTCTCTCTCTGCCTGTGTCTCTGCCTCTCTCTGTGTGTCTCTTATGAATAAATAAATAAAATCTTTAAAAAATGCAAGGTGACAAAACAGTTACGCTGAAATAACCATGTCTAATTGTGATGTAATAATACAGGAGGTTTATTAGCACATCAAATGATCCGCAGCAGGTATGATGTTGACAGTAATTTCAAAGGATGGATAAACTTACTCCTTCATGGCTAAGGCAGCAGCACCAACCCAACAGAACTACCTCCTACTGGGGTGGGCAGGAAAGGTGTGGGCAGGAAGAAGAAAGAGGCAGAGACAGGGTTGTGCCGGGGCCATAGCAGCAGACAGCTATTCACTCAGATTCCTTATCTGCAAAAGGAGAGATTAAATGAGATGGAGCGTACATAGCAGGCACCATGCGGTGTTCCCCAGAGGATGTCTCTGACAATATGACAATAGCCCCAGTGACCCATCAGGCCTCACCCCACAGTTTAGCAGATAGGCTGGACTATCTGGGTGATATGCAAAAACATCAAATACACAGGATGTCAAGATACGGTTCCAATAACCTTGCAAAACCTCGATGATAGGCTATGCCACAAATGGAGGAAGCTAGAGATCCAGACTTCCAGAAGCTGCTCTATACTAAAGGTAGTACCAGTCACAACGCTCAATAAACTAGTCATTCTCACTCAATGAAATAGCATTTCATAAAAATCTATACACAGGGGCGCCTGGGTGGCTCAGTCAGTGAAGTGTCTGCCTTCCCCTCAGGTCATGGTCTCAGGGTCCTGGGATCTAGCCCCGTGTCAGGCTCCCTGCTCAAAGGGGAGTCTGCTTCTTCCTCTCCCTCCACCACCCCACTCGTGCTGGTCTCTTGAATAAATAAATCCTTTAAAAATGTTTTAAAAATCCATACGCGGGCAGCCCCAGGGGCACAGCAGTTTAGCGCCGCCTGCAACCGGGGGTGTGATCCTGGGGACCCGGGATCAAGTCCCATGTGGGGCTCCCTGCATGGGGCCTGCTTCTCCCTCCGTCTGTGTCTGCCTCTCTCTAACTGTGTGTGTCTCTATGAATAAATAAATAAAATCTTAAAAAAAAAAAAAAAACCCATACGCAGCCAATCCCTTGAAATTTACTTTAAATTTAGGAACATATACCCCTTTCTTACTGCCTATCCTACCAAGTGTCCTGATGGTTTCTAATGCATTTGCACTTAGCAAAGCCAGCTGCTCCTCCTCTGTAAATAAAAACAAGACAGTAGCTGGAGTGTTGTTATAAACAAATCTTACAAGCTCTGAAAAGGACTTTATAAAGTATTTGCAAATTGGGTAAAGGCACTGAGGAAAGCAAACATGCAAAGATTACACAGAACAATGGTTATACGCTCAGACATACGACCTTTACCAAAGGAGGGCTGCTAACTCCATTTCCTAAGAGTAATCACGAGCCCACCCAAAGCAGGAGGACTCTTCATCACCAAGGCAGCACCAATTGTCCCGTGCTGCTGCAAAATACAATAAATAAATGCATCAACTCAACTAATCACTTAAAGGAGTGGAAGAAAGGTCACTGGAATACTGTCCATGATTGACTCCTTCCAGCTCTGAAATTAAAACCTTGGCTGGTCACCAAGATTAGTTTTAATATATGCATTTACACTTGCCTGCAGTGGAAAGTCACTGCCATGCGACAATTTCCAACCTATTGATTTTTTTTTATTATTAAGGCAAAGAGAAAGGTTAGTAAAACATAATAAAAGTCCCAGAAATGTGTCCTGAGAACCAAGTAGGGGATAAAGTTATAAACTATACCTGAAGAAAAACAAAAACCCTTTCGGCTCAAACACAATTTTAAAAGCTTTTCATTAGGCTTCCTTCAAATGCAAACATTGCTGCCAGAGATACAAAGAAATCAGTATTTTTAAAAAAGTGTTGTTTTGATAGAGAAACTCCTTCCAGAATCTAGGAAACGTATCTTTCATCATCTGCTCTTACCTCCCAAAATTTAGTAACAGGACTCTGTAAATGTCCTCTTCAGAAAAATTGTTTTAATGGTATAAATTATGAGTATCTTAAGAATGAAAAGAGAGTAAAAGACTCATGAGAAAAGAAAAAAAAACTGTTAACAAATTTTGTTGACTTATCTCCAAATTTAAAGTGAAGAAAAATGATTGTTAACTATTAGGTTAGTATCACCAAGACAGGTTTTGTTCACTAAATCATACCTTCCTCCAACACTGTGGGAGTATTTCAGTGTTCTCGTAACAGCGGCCACACGTCTACAATACCTAAAGCTCATAGTGCTGTTGGCATCTAACGTCATTACTTATGGTTAATAAGCCAACATTGACCTGGGTTATAAAACAACAAACATACTCCATATGCACGTAAACCCAATCACATATGTATGGATGCTGATGTGAAAATGTTCAAATATTAGCTGCCCTATCTTAAAACATTCTTAAATACTTAAGCCTTCTGTGAAACAGTGAAAATGGTTAAAAAAAAAAAAAAAGTTCAGTGTGATTTTTTTTCTAAAAAACTATGTAACTTAAAATTACATAAACTATTTAAACATGAAATGATTCTTTCAGGATGGCAGAAAGAACAGTTCTTCTACCTGGCAACACATGAAAAGTTTTTAAAAATGAAGAGTTTAAAGAAACTTCTGACTCAAATTGTCTATCACTTCCTTCCATGAAATCAACCCAAACTGTAGAAGACAGTTTGACACCAGGCAACATTACAGTGACAGGTGATAGCAAACCCCGCAGAGAGCAACTGACAGAGGGACTGCCCCACATTCCTGCTATGAAATCCCACCTGCTCACATGGAGTTTTTACGGGCTCTGGTCAGAGGTCACGGGCAGAACCACTGTCCTGCTAACCAGAGAAGGAGGGTTTACAGTGTTAGAAACCCCGCAGGAGAAGCCAGCCACAGGCCATGGGAGGTTAGTGAGAAGGAGTATTCTGACCATTTCCCACTCCGCTCACTCCGACCTGGAGCATCCTGCCCTCTGGCACCCAGACTCTATCCTCTACTGGAACTCCCTGGAGGATGGAGATCCCAGGTCCTGAGACAGGAAAACATCAGAATACACAGGAAACATCCTGCTGTCCAGAGAATGGAGCAACCTCAAAGATGCCAGGCACTGAAGTAAAATGACAAAGAGCCAACGCGAGCAGGGAAGGGGTTTCAGTGGGCAGGCTGCGGCCCCAAGGAGATTAAAGATTCATGATGAGGATGAGGATGATGTAAGTAGAACAAGGTAAATCTATATAAAAGCTTAACTTGATCATGAAATTCAGGCAGGAAGAATTAATAGTGTTTTAAGAAGAACACAACTGAAATACCAAGGCAAGTAAATGTACCTAAACATCCACTTGTTGGTTTTAACACAAGAAACGAATAGGCGTGTGATGATACTGTGTTTCTTCTGGTCAGCATCAGTTTGTTCCTAAGGTACAATTACTACGTGTTCTTCGTTCTACCTTTGAAAGCAGAACATGAATAAAAGTTTAAGACAAGCAGATCCTGCAAAAGCCAGGCCGGTATAATAACAGAAAGCATCAGCCAGTAGGGATCACATACAATTCACCAGAAAGGGTCTGATGATTTAATGGGAACCAGTTGTCACGAAAGGTTTATTCCAAAATGACAAATTAGCCAAAGCTTCTAAGAGCTAAGCGCACAGACCCAGTCCCCATCTCCTAGGAGATGAAACCTGCAAACCATCCTACTTGTAATGAAAGGGTTTTTTTTAAGATTTATTTATTTCAGAGAGAAAAAAAGAAGTGTGCATAGGAGCAGAGGGAGAGGGAAGGAGAGAACCCCGAGACCATGACCTGAGACAAAACCAACAGTCGGACGCTTGCTTAATTAACTAAGCCACCCAGGTGACCTGTAATGGAAGTTTTTAAAGAAATATACATGTTTAATAATAACAACAGACTGGGGCAGTGTGTGGTAAGAAATACAGGATTCCAAACCTTTAAATATATATATATATATTCCTGGAAATAAAACCAAGTCTCCAAAAAATCTAAAGCCACCTAAAAAATACGGGCACTGGGGTCCAACGATACAGAAGAGTATCACTTATTTTTATAAAAAGGACTCACCCAGCTATAGCAAGGGTTGTTCCTGAATTGGTCTGATCAGTGGAAGTGGCCCCCAGGTACCCAACACCAGCATCCCAACACCCTCCATGGCGGCTCGCAGGAGACAAGATGCCTTCCTGCAGGGTCTGGGAAGCTGGTGAACGTTGTAATGGTAGTAGGGGCGTACATCACAAGATTATGACAAGTTATAAACCTAGAACACTTACAGGAAGAGTTTTCTTAGTGTTTAATTGAAAGGATGCTTTACAGTATCTTAAAATATAAAGGTTTTTACCAGTTTTATGATCACTGTGGTATTTTGCCTGTGTTCATCAGTAGGTTAAGTTTAGGAGAAGAATGAACGTAAATGTTTGTAAGTGCCCAGGCACTACTTAAATTGGTATTTCAAAAAAAAAAAAAAAAAAAAAAAAAAATTGGTATTTCAATGTTCACAAAGTTCCTAGTAAAATCTGTGACGCAGTTAATTAGCCATGCATGCAGTCTCCAAACATGTAAGGCAAGGTGGCATATGCGATGCTAAAAGAAAAATTAATTATTTAGTAAATGCACAAAATTAGCTGAGCACTAAACAAAATAAAAACTGAGTCAGTAGTCCTCTCTCAAAGCTCCCTGCAATGCGAAAGAATCCATGAATTTGTGAAATTTCTCTTTGTCAGAGTCTGACTGACTAGACGCTGTAATAACATCCACACTGCAAACATTTAGGATAAAATAAGCGTAAAAGTATTTTGAAATACACTGATAAGCTGAAAAATACTCCTAAAAGATAAAAAAGCAAGTGATTGATATGCAATAAATTTTAAAAACTTCAACAAATCTCACCATTTACACAAAAAAATAATCAAAAATAGTCAAAAATAGTTAAGATTTAAATGAAAAATTTTAAATTATACAACTTGCTGAGGAAATTACAGGATGCCATCGTTGTGGCCTTGAGGCAGGCAGAGTTCTTAGAATGCAGTACATGCTACACATAATATACAAAATACGTGTTAATGAGCTATTTACGTCATCAGTTGGGCTTCTGGTTAGCAGGTAAGCTTTGGGAGGGGTCAGAAGTTCTGTGAGGATTTCTGACTGAACAAGTAGTAATGTGTGGAGGGCCGGCGCCTCAGCGCCCAACTGTAATTCCAACAGATGAATAAAAAGCATTTGTAAAACTTTAACATCCAATCATGATTTTTTAAACTACTTAGCCAATCAGGGCCAGAAAGCAATTTTCAAGACAATATTTTATGGTGATGAGAGACCTACAAATGTGGCCATCAGCATAACTTCTTTCCACTAAAATAAGAAAAATGAACAAAAAGGTTAAGAATTAGATTCCAGAAAGTTAAAAATCTAAAGGTTAAAAGCAAAACTGTAAAGCTTCAGAGGGTAATAGGACAGTGTGTGTGTGAAGCACACGTAGCCCAGCTGTGCCACCGGCCCCAAAGCTGAACTCTGCTCTGAGGGATCCACCTGCACAGCACCTTCCTCTCTCCCACCAGCAGACCCACCCAGCTGACCCAGATCAAGCGCCTGCTTATTAAAACAAACTATGAGAAACGCAGACCAGTGAGCAGAAATTGGGAAAATAAACTTGTATCACACGTAAATGATAGAAGGTTTGCATTCAAGATATTAAGAATCCCTAAAAATCAGCAATACAAAGATAATCAAGTAGTGATACAGACAAATGTTTTGGACCAGCACTTACCCCAATAGAAAAAATGGACAGCCAACAAACCAATAAGCATAGAAGATATCTAATCTCATTAGAAATCAGAAAAATAAAAATAAAAAGACATAATGCCTCAGAGTCAAAAGGTTGGCAAAAAATATTTAAATCTGACACCATCAAGTGTTACCAAGGGTGGGGAGAAACCCGGCCCCTTTTACAGGGGCCAGTGGGACCACGCTGGTGTCCTGAGAACAAATGAGCATCGCCTCGTGATCCTGAGAGCAGGTCCTCCGCACGTGGGGGCTCCCGGAAGTCCTCACTCAGGCACCTGGACAGCATGTGCACAACCACTGTGGGATAACAATACTGGGAACAGTGCAAACGTGCAGGTGGGGAGGACAGAGAGATTCCCTGGGCTCTCCTCATACACCTGAAATTCCTCACCAACAGCTCAGTGGGCTACTTGAGAAAGGGAGCAAGGAAAATACACAGCACAGTTCTGTGAATATAAAGTTCAAATAAAGTAAACAATATTTTACTTGGGGAATAAGAATACTTTTAGGGAAACTATTAAGTTGTTTTTTTTTTTTTATAAAGGCAAAAGATGACCTCCATAGGACACAAAGGACCACAGTCCAGAAGGAACTTCAAATGAAATCACGAAGCCCTGATTTTGTGTTACACTGGGTTTTTATCATATTGTTATTTTTCATATGTTACACATCCTTTAGGAATTTTTTTTAAGATTTTATTTATTTATTTATAGAAATACAGAGAGAGATGAGAGGCAGAGACACAGGCAGAGGGAGAAGCAGGCCCCATACAGAGACCCTGACATGGGACTGGATACAGGGTCTCCATGATCACGCCCTGGGCTGCAGGCGGCGCTAAACCGCTGTGCCAACGGGGCTGCCCTAGGAATGTTTTTATATTTGCACCAAATTAAAAAAATATTTTTAAATGAAACTGAATCCTATGGTGACTGCAAAAATGTCTAAGAACCAAACACCCCTGTGTCAGGCCCCAAAGAGAGCCTTAGACCAATTAGAGGGCAGAACAGGTTCCTACCATTCCAGTTCCTTTTATTATTTATCACTAGCAGGAAACATTATTAACATCAGAATGGGTGATGCTGTGAGATCTGCATCTTTTCAAAGCAGAATTCTAACTAACTTCCTGAGCAGCCACTCTGAAAGAAGGCTGAGCCCACAAAGTGAACTCAAGCTGGGAACAAACAGGAATGGAAAGCCAGTGTGCACATGATTCTGAAGGACATCAATGGCTAAGGGCTACTTTCTGCCCCATCTGGGGACTGTCCCCCTGGGAGGCTGGCATTTAACACATGCAAAATCAAAAAAAAAACAAAAAACAAAAAAAACACACGCGCAATATCAGCACCCCAGGACCAGGGTTAGTGGGAAACGGACCACAGGGAGTCAGCAAATCTGTTTATTACAGGCACTTAAAGAGCAGGATCAGAGACGCCAGGTTTCTAGAAATGCCCAGGACAGTCCTACAGAACACAGAAAGGTCCTGCCTCACATCTAACTTAGAATTGTTCTGCCTGACATTCAAGAAAGCTCATCCAGTGGATGATTATCTGAGCTAGAACTTAGCTCTGTCCTAAGGAAGGGAAAAAATGCTTAATATGTTCTGATGCAGGCTCAGATACATATAAGAAGGACTATGTTTTGTTTGAAGCTTTACAAAGAGTTTTGTGTTGTTTTGTTTTTCCTATTTTGGATAATTATATCACGGAGGACAAAAGATTAACATAGTATTAGTGCTGCCAAAACACCTGCATTTACAGTGATTCTCTAAACTTAAGAGGTACATCTCTGTAGCCCTTCCCTTTAAATGTTAGCTATGAATAAAATGTGTCATTAACATTTACTTGAATATAAAAGAAACACTTTAATTGTAAGCATACACAAGTACCTGCTTCTTTCATTGACTTAAGTCATGGACTGAGGCCTACCTAAGCATATTCTTACTTAAATATGTATTATATTATTATAAAATATTTTCCTTTTATTTCATATTTATATTAAAAGTAGGCATTACATTGGCATTTAATCATATGTATAGGAAAGTTATATTGGCTACAAATTTCTTTCCAGCATACTAAAAGAATGCAGCAAAATATATAATTAGCAAAAAAAGGAAAAGGGTTGAATTTTGTCACCGTTTGAGACTATACTCCAACTAATCTGGCCAGTTTGTTTCTCTCTCCTAACAGCCAGACTTGCCAAGATATAACCTGGACTGTTAACTATGTCAAGAGCATGTTCACAAACACGTTTTTAATACATTAACAGAAGTGTAGGTTAAATATGTGAAAAATATTCATTACCCCACCTGGTGTAGTAGAAACAAAAATTACAGCATCAGGGAAACCTGTATGGAGGGAGGTAATCCACTACAGGTACTGCGTGACCCCAGGATGCAGAGCACTCACCACCCTGTTTCCCTCGGCAGCGGGACTGCAGCAGACCAGCTTGAGTGGTAAGGTAACACTTGGTCCAGGATAAGAACAGATTCCTCGCTGCCTGAGATAAAAATGGGAATTCCCCAAGTGTTCCTCAGGTGAAATTCAAACCCACTGCATATGCAGCAATCACTTGTTACTTCATATGTAAGTAACGGAGTCACTGTCCTCTGATACAGTGGCATCATGTCTTCTGCTAGCATCTCTGACACACTAACAGACTACTTTATTAGTTTGTAAGAAAGTAAAAGCAACTGCCAGATCCAATGATGAGATTCAAGGCAATCTGCTTAATCTTTATGGTTAATTTCCTGTTATATAAAACTGAAAAAAAGTTGCATAAATCATAAATTGTGTCTACCACAGTGTCGCGACAGAGAATATGCAGGCACAATTACCAAGGAGTTCCTGTGCTGGTTAAAATAATGCTTCTAATTTGAAAGCATGACTTCTCAGAGTAAATTGACACATGATTTATCAAATCAACTCCAGAATGAGCAAATATAGATAAAAAAAGTAAAAAAGAAGAAAACCTAGAAGGTCATCTTAGAACCTTTAAGTAAGAAAACACTTGTTAAATAACATAAAAAATAATGCTAGCAGCAATGTCCACAATAGCCAAACTGTGGAAGGAGCCACGGTGTCCATTGAAAGATAAATGGATAAAGATGTGGTTTATGTATACAATGGAATATTCCTCAGCCATTAGAAACGACAAATACCCACCATTTGCTTCGACGTGGATGGAACTGGAGGGTATTATGCTGAGTGAAATAAGTCAATCGGAGAAGAACAAATATTATATGGTCTCATTCATTTGGGGAATATAAAAAATAGTGAAAGGGAATAAAGGGGAAAGGAGAAAAAAGGAGTGGGAAATATCAGAGAGGGAGACAGAACATGAGAGACTCCTAACTCTAGGAAACGAACTAGGGGTGGTGGAAGGGGAGGTGGGCGGGGGGTGGGGGTGACTGGGTGGTGGGCACTGAGGGGGGCACTTGACGGGATGAGCACTGGGTGTTATTCTATATGTTGGCAAATTGAACACCAATAAAAGATAAATTTATTAAAAAAATAATGCTAGCATACAAAAAAAGATGATTATATTAAAACTGAAAATAACAAAAACATATTAGAAAGTGAAAATCACAGTGGAAAAAATAATTGGAATCAAAGGTGTTCTTAATATAAACTATTACTACATAACTTTTCTAAAAAATCTAAGACAACTCATTAGAAAAATTAGTAGAACATTTGAATAAAAGCACCTTGAAAATGAGTCAAACAGCCAAAAGACATATATAGAGGTGATAAGCTTCATTAGTCATCAAAGAATGCAAACACAAATTAAAACTATAATAAAATACCACTACAAACTCCTCAGGATGCCTGAAATAAAAAGCCCAGAAGCTACTATGTTGGCTAATATATGGAGCAGCAGGAATTACCAAACATTGCTGACAGAAGTGTACACTGGTAAAACTACTTTGGAAAACCAGAAATTTCTATTCAACCTGAACAAAAGCAAACCTAGGAACTGATCCATTCCAGGTATGTACCCAAAGAAATACAAACATATGTTTCACCACTGGACAAGCAAAACGATGTTGAAAGAAGCAATGCCCATAATAGGCAAAACCCGTAAACTAAACATCCACCAACAAGAGAATGAATAAATTGTGATAAAAACCACACAAGGGAATACTAAAAAGCAATGATAACAACAAATAGTTTATAATTAATACAACATAAACATTAAGTGGAAAAAAAATAAAAAAGAAAACATTCTAGATTTATCCTAGGAATGCAAGCTTGGTTTAACATTCAAAATTAACTGACATAACATACCATATCACTAGAAAAAAGGACCAAAAAAAAAAAAAAAACCCGATAGGATCATCTCAATTGACATTTTACAAGATTCAACATGCTCACGTTAAAAACACTCAACAAACTAGACAAAGCAGTAAATTCCCTCAACTTAATAAAGGGCAGTTATGAAAAACACACAGTTAATTCATACTTAAAAGACAGTGCTTTCCCCCTTAAAATCAAGAACAAGACAAGTATGTCTTTTCTCACCACTTCTATTCAACATTACACTGGAGGTTCTAGCCAGGACAATCAAACAAGAAAAAGAAATAACAGATACACACATTGGAAAGGAAGGGGCAAAACTATCTCTGTAAGTGGTAATATGATATCTATATAAAGAAAATTCTAAAAAATCCATTTTAAAAAAAGTTAGAATAAATGAGTTCAGTAAAGTTGCAGGAGACAAGATAAATCTACAAAAGCCCATTGTATTTCTATACATCTATAACAAACAAAGGAAATGAAATTAAGAAAATTTCACTTACAATAGCATCTAATAGAATAAAAAACAGGAATAAATTTAACAAAAGGGTAAAACTTATACTCTGAAAACTATACGACATTGTTGAAGGAAAGCAAAAATCTCAATCAATAGAAAGGCATCTCATGTTCACAGACCAGAAGACCTAATAATTATAAGATAGAAGTTGATCTACATTTTAAACAGCATTGCTGTCAAAACCTCAGATGACTTCTTTGCAAAAACTGATTAAGTGATCTTAAAATTCATATGGAACTCCATG
Organism: Canis aureus; assembly: GCF_053574225.1. Lineage (NCBI taxonomy): Eukaryota > Metazoa > Chordata > Mammalia > Carnivora > Canidae > Canis > Canis aureus. The sequence goes on from NC_135646.1 coordinate 658,121, forward strand.
TGACTCCGAGTAGCCAAAACAATCATGAAATTGAACAAAGTTGAAACACTCACATATCCAATTATATTTCCTAAAGATTTATGTATTTTAGAGAGAGAGAGAGAGAACAAGCAGGGGGAGGGACAAAGGGAAAGAAACTCAAGTAGAATCCACACTGAGCGTAGAGCCCAACGCAGGGCTTAATCTCTCAAACCTGAGATCATGACTGGAACCGAAGTCAAGAGTGGGACACTCCAATGACTGAGCCACTCAGGTGCCCTTCACATATCCAATTTTGCAACTTAGTACAAAGTCCTATGAAGTACCCAAAACAGTATGAAGCTGGCAGAAGAGATTTATAGACCAATAGGATAAAATTAAGAGTCCAGAAACAAACCCACATGTTTATGGCCAACTGATTTTCCATGAAGGTTCTAAGATAATTCAGGGAGGAAAAAAAGTATTTTCAATAAATGGGGACAATGGATCTCTACATGAAAAATAATAAGGCTGGACCCTATACAACATACAGAAATAACTCAAAATGGGATCTAAGATCTAAAGGCAAAAGCAAAAAAATATATATATAACTCTTAAAAGAAAACGCAGTATGAATCTTCACAGCCTTGACTAGACAATGTTTTCTTAAAATATGACACCAAAGGCACAAGTAACGAAAGAAAAAATACATAAACTGGGTATCATCAAACTAAGAACTTTTAGGTTTCAAAGGACACATCAAGAAAGTGAAAAAGAGGGGAGGAGGGCAGGGGTTGGGGGTGAATGGGTGACGGGCACTGAGGGGGGCACTTGACGGGATGAGCACTGGGTGTTATTCTGTATGTTGGTAAATTGAACACCAATAAAAAATAAATTTATTAAAAAAAAAAAAGGAAAGTGAAAAAGATAACCCACAGAATGAGATCAAAATCTGCAAATCATACATCTGATAAGGAACTTGTTTCCAAAACATGTAAAGAGCTCTTTCACCTCAAAAACAGAGAGATAACCTAGTTTAAATATGGGCAAAGAACATAGATTTTTCACCAAAGAAGATATACAGATAGCTTCTGAGCACACGGGAAGATGCTGAACATCGTCAAGCACCAGAAAACTGCAGAGCAGGACAAGGAGGTAAATGCTGGCAAGGACATGGAGCAATCAGAACCCCCACGCCCTGATGGCAGGAATGTAAAATGGTGCTGCTGCTCTGGAAAACGGCCAGAAGACCCGCAGATGTTGGAGTTACCATACGATCCAGCAATCCATGGTTAGGTGCATGGCAAAGAGTAAAAATGTACATCAACACAAAAATTCTCTACAGAACGTTGATGGTAGAATTATTCAGAATAGCCAAAACGTGGATACAACCCAAAAGGTTGCCAACTGATGACTGGATGAGTAAGATGTATACAGTCGTATGACTGAACAGCGTTCAGAAGGAAAAGAAAGGACATGCGTGCCTCCGCAGGGACACACCTTGAAAGCACCAAGTATAAGCAGACAGACACAGACATACCTCATGCAACCACCTGCACAGTAGGGGTCCAAAACAGTGGAACCTGCAGAGACAGCGCGTCAGTGGTGGCTTGGCGCTGGAGCAGGGCGGTGGGGCAGAGGGCCCGGGGGGATGGCTGAGGGATTCACAGCTTCTTCTCTTGGTAAAACGTGTTCCAAGACTGAATGTGAGGCACATCTCCAAGAATATACCAAAAGCCAGTGAACTGTGAACTTCAAGAGGTTCGTTACATGCTATGCAAAGAATATCTGAACAAAGTTGCTAATGAAAAATGATAAACATATAACTCCGTTTACAGGAAGGTCAAATATAAGCAAAACCCATGAGTGTTGTTGGAAGTCAGCACAGTGGTGGCCCTCATGGGAGACGGACGATGTAGAATCAGCTCCAGGGAACGGGCAGGAGGGGCTCGTGCGGCCCGGGAATGGCTTGCTCACTGATCCAGTGGCAGATGTGAAGGGCTTGTAAAGACCCTTTACAAAATTTAAGAGCTATAAACTTAAGAATGCACAATTTTGGGGGCACCTGAGTGGCTTAGTTAAGCATCTGCATGGGATCGAATTCTCACTGAGCTCCCTGCTCAGTGGGGAGTCTGCTTCTCCCTCTCCCTCTGCCTGTGCTTCACCCATTCTCTGTCTCACTTCTCTCTCTCAAATAAAATATTCTCAAAAATTCTAAAAATATATTTAAAAAAATTTTTAAATAGTGCATAATTTTCTGAAGGCATACTATATTTCAATTAAATTTTTTTTAATAGAAAAGTAAGCTTACACAGGAGCCTGCTCTGTTGTTTCTATTTGGTTCCTCTTCCAGACCTACAGACACACCTCCCTTCCAATTCAGTGATCTCCACGGAAAAGCTGAAGGTGCATCATGCTGTACCGCCAAATGACAAAGTATTTGAAATACATCACGCTGCGGCTCGGAGGCTCACCTTGTGGCATCCCGCACAGAATACGGCTTCTGACGGCTCCGCAGCCTTCGGGCCACCAGTGTGTCCGTCACCCGCTTTGTGAGAAGCACACAACCCAGGACCAACAGGTCTGCCAGAGGCCGGCGAGGAGAAGGCGCGCGGTGTCGGCGGAGCACTGCCAAGCAGCCAGCGCCAGGACAAGCCTCCGTGCGCGGCCAGACTAGCGGCCGCCCTGGGCAGCACCCGCACACCCGGGAACCGAGAGGGTGCTGTGTGCTGCTCCCCGACGCCCACGCACACACCCTCTCGGAGGGGTTCCACGGCTGCTCTCCCAGGGGTCCCTGCACACTGGGAGGACTTCAACCGCAGAGGCAGGACGGTCCCAGGGGAAGCAAGGACACAGGCCACTGAGCGCCACTCTCCCTTCCTCCGACCTCGGTGCTCACCCAAGTTCAAAACCCAAACACAATGGGCTGATCCATAGACTTCTTTGTAGTTTAAGCTTATCAAACATTATATATTACCGATTAAAGTAAAGTCCTGGAGATCTCTATCCTACACGTGTGCAGGCTGGTCGGCAGCCCCGGCTGCACCCTGGGATCCTAGAGCAGCACTGAACACACAGGTGCCTGGGCGCCGTGGTGGGACAAGTGAAGCACAACCTGTGAGTGGTCCCTGCTCTCGCCCCAGGAGCTCTGAGGGCCATGAGGCCTGAGCATCACCCACACTGGAGGGGAAAGGACTTTAAGGCTCTGCATTAAAGAAAAAAAAATTGACAATTTAACATAAATAACCATCCTGAATAGCCAGCACTGGCTGGTAGACCTTGGGGCTCTAACCCCGAGTTAGGGAGGCACACAGGGCAGGGCTGTGGGAGGACCAGGAGCCGAGCTTGCGGGCAGAAGGTAGGCTTAACATGGTCGGGGCGCAGGCAGGGGCTGCATGAAGCGGGTTCCACGTCTGCCCCCCAATCCCCTGCAGTCTCTCTGACCTAACACATGCTCCGCACACACAGAACTTCCACCACACGTGGGGCTCCCTCCCGGCAGGGACACAGGACACAGTAGGGAGATACGGCCCCGCCTCAAGCCTGCGAAGCAAACACAGCTCCCTCACACCGTGTGGTGAGGCGCACCCTGTACGCCCCAGCAGACCCGCTGCACCTCATGTTCTCTGCCTCTCTAGTCTTGGTGGAGGCTGGTGTTCACTTGATTCCACGAGCCAGACTGAAGACCTGTCAGCCCCACGGGGAGGGGCCGAGAATATACGCAGTCAGATCCACTTGCTGCCTTTAGGGAGCACCCCCCCCCCAGTCCTGTGGGAGCCACAAGTGACCCTCAGGGCATGCTGCCGGGCCCTTCAAAGGATGTGGTCATAACTGGAGGAGCTGCCACTGTCCTCACATGCTGTCAGCACCTTTAGCACCCCCGCAACACAGCACACCTCTCATCTAAAGCACCAAGGGCTGCTGGTGCCGGGGGGGTCTGCGAAACCCCACCTGGTCCTTCCAGGGGAGAGAACACGGTCAGCTGTCCTCTCTGGCGGAGCTGGCACGGGACACCCCCACACGCAGGCAGGTGCAAGGGACAAGGAGGACAGGTAGAGAACTGGGCAGCAGGAAGAGAAGATGTGTGGAGGGCGAGCAGACGTGCTGACGCGGCCCCCGGGTGCCTCCCCCATTGGGAGTCTGGGAGCAGGCCCTCGTGTTGGGAGCCACTGTCCCCATGGGAGTGCACCTCGTCTCTGGAGTCTGTCTGGGTCACACCATGCGCCATGTTGGGGGGCCTGGCGCCACCACATGGTGCCCGTGCACTCTGTCCACAGACTGTCCTGCTGCTGGCCCCGCGGTGGGCTGTGTAGATGCAAAGCCTACCAGCTGCTCGCTCATCTGACATCCGCCTCCCGCTGGCTGAGCCCTGACATGAGGCAGGCTCTGTGGGGGCGTACCAAGGGGTGCTGCGCCCTCGCAGGGCGGCCTCCACATGGGGCACCCCTGAGACCCAGCACTCAGGCCCCACCTCCCCCATGCCCCTTGAGACTCTAGGGAGAGCCCCCTTCCCAAGCCTGAGGGCGAGCCTGGGTATCCCCACCTGGTGTGGGGATGGTACTCTTCCTATGGCTGGCATCTGGGACCCACGATGAAATGACGTGCTCGCTGCAGTCACCATCCAGGCCCCGTTTTCTCTCTGCCCCATTCCCCAGAATTTCCAGTCGGGGCAACCACACGGTAGTTCTCAAGTGGTCTCCAGAGAGTGATTTTCTGCAACTGAGAAAGTTGCTCAGCCGCCAGAGAGGAGCAGACACCCACAGCCTCGCCCACGGTGGCCACAGGACGTGTCCACAAGAGTCTGGGTGGTCTGTCCTAGTTCCAAACATCCCTCATCACCATGACTGAGACACAGACAAGGTGTGAACTTCTCCGGGCAGCCTGGAAGATTTACAACATCCTCATCGATAGGAAAGCCTCCTGTGCATCTGCGCAAGTCTCTCAACAGCAGTGACCACCCCTGAGTCTCCAGGGTCGGAACACGTCGACCTAGACTCCTCCCGTGAGTCCACTTCAGTCTCCACTGATACCTTCCCTCCCAGCAAACTCCATTCGACCCTGATGGCCCTTCATCCACAAATGCCCGTGATCTCCAGGGACATGGTGGGCCAGCCAAGGACACAGCCCCCAGAGAGACCCCACCCACACCCGGATCCCCGACATTGGCCTCCAGGTCACAAGACCGCACATCCCAGTGCTTCAAGCCTATGGTCACTTGTCATGGCGGCCCAAGGTGAGAACCAGACACCAGAGCATGTGTGTGTCGCGGGGGAGCTCACACGTATGTTCCTCGGTCACCTGAGCCTCATGCACACCAGGTCTTCCCACCTGAGTCCCTCAAGCTTCACTAAGACCAGCTCCCACCACCTGCTGCCCATGGAAGGACAAGAGCCTGGCAGGGCAGGGGTCTCTCCTCCTGGGGTCTCTTGTGGGGTCTCCTGCCAGGTGTCCCGCAGGTCTCCTGCCAGGTCTCCTGCTAGGTCAGCCTGCGGGTCTCCTGTGGGTCGTCCTGCGGGTCTCCTGCTGGGTCATCCTGCAGGGTCTCCTACGGGGTCTCCCATGGGTCGTCCTACTGGGTGTCCCACTGGTTGTCCTGCAGGTCATCCTGCAGGGTCTCGTGCAGGGTCTCTGGCTGGGTCATCTTGTGGGGTCTCCGGCCGGGTATCCTGCGGGTCATCCTGTGGGGTCTCTTGCCTGGTCTCCTGCCAGGTCTCCTGCGAGTCTCCGGTGGGTCGTCCTGCAGGGTCTCTGGCAGGGTCTCCTCCCACACTGTGGACAAACCTCCTAGAAGAGGCCTGAGTCAGTCCGCATGCCTGCCATCTGCACTGAGCTCATGCAGGACACCATTAAACAGGTCCAGGACAATGTTCCCATCCACACTCTTTAAAAAGGTCTAACCCACCCGGGCGCCTGGGGGCACAGTTGGTTAAACATCTCACTATTGGTTTCGGCTCTGGTGATGGTCTCAGGGTTTTGGGACTGAGCCCCGCATCAGGCTCCTCACTCAGCACAGAGTCTGCTGGAGGTTCTCTCCTCTGCCCATGGCTTGTGTGCATGTGTGCACTCATGCTCTCTCTCTCAAATGAACAAACCCTTTAAAAAAACTCTAGCCAACCATCTACAGTGCAGCAAACATATTTACCAACTGAAACATGAATTTATGGTGACCACCTGAACCCAGGCATCTCGAGTGGAAACCTACGGTCATTCTGATCCCGAGTGACTGCAGGGGACGGAAGGCACATCCCGGGGCCCTGCTGGGTTGGCCACCAGCAGCGGGACAGAAGGACAGGTGTATGGGGCCTGGCGACTCTACAGGAAAGCAGAGGCGGTCTGTCTGCTTCGAGAACCGAGGGGACCAGACGCATGAGGAAACCATGACATTTAGCTGTGGAACCACGCTGACTCAAACAGCCGCCGGGCCGGGTGCTCTCGTTTTCTTCCCAGTGAGTGTCTGTGGGGTAGATGTGTCTAAATTTAAGACCAGAGAAAAAAGTTTTCAAGAACAACACAGCTGTTGTGTTACTGTTATGTTCTGTTGTTACAGATGGTTCTTCAAATCTAGGTGTTTATTCTGTTATGTAAGTACGGATCCCAGCGTCCTGCTGGAAGGAGGTCGTCAGAGGAAGGAAACACGTCTCCATCACAACCAAAGGAAGTGCGTGAATTTATGAGCATCCCAGAACAGTGGTGGTGCGGCAAGGCCTGGGCATCCTCCGTGGCCGTGGCCCACGAGAGGGCCGGGCCAACGCAGGCAGAAGGGGGCAGGTGTGTGGGTGGACACAGACACAACAGCCACCACCACAAAGACCCTGGTTACTGTCTCCGCGTTTCGGGAATTTATTGACTCAACCAACACTGAAAAGGAATCGCAACTCCAAGCTCACATGCAGCAAACCTGAGGTTCGCGGGAAGGACAGGCTCCAGGCGCACCCGGATGTCACACAACATGACTCCAAGGAGGAGGTGCTGCTCTCCCAGCGTCGGCCGCCCAGTGCAGGAGCTCGGGAAGCCAGTGTGAGCACGCAGCGCCACAACGACACACTCCAGCCACAGCTCTACGGGACCGGGCGGGGGGCCGCGCACGGGCCGCACACCCACAGCAAGGCCCTGGTTATCCGGGACAAGCCGCAGAACCACAGTCCAAGCCCCAGACGCTGGCTTCCCAGATCTGAGAATATTTCAACAGAAGAAAATATTTTAAGGATCTAAAGAAAAATTGAAATATTTAAAACAGTAGCTCACATCGTGAATATGTTCCTTAGGTCACCTAGCTCCCAGGTTGTGGTGTGAACTACATTCGGCAAATGTTCTCTGCCGTATGAGCGCCGCTTCTCCTCACAGTGCATGTGCACACCCAGACACATGCCCACACAGGCTCACACTCAGGCACAAACTCACCCCCACACACAGACTCATGCTCAGACACACCCAGACACGTGTTCACACACGCTCACACTCAGGCACACCACCCACACACAGACTCACACTCAGCTCACACACACCCAAACACATGCTCACACACGCTCACAGTCACACACACGCTCAGGCGCACACACCCTCAGGTGGACACACATGCTCTCACACATGCTCACAGGCTCACACTCAGACTCACACCCAAACACAAACACTCAGGCTCACACACACCCAAACATACTCAGAATGAGACACACACTCACATGCGTAACACTGAACATGATATGATGGCCATGCCTGAGTTAATGAAGTCTCAATCTTGAAGTTCTTTAAGTCTTTTTTTAAGAAATGAAATAGAGCACATTTGGGAAGAAACTGTAAATAAAAGCAGGATGATGGCGCTCTAATTCGTGCAGGTGGGAGAACACAGCCAACGACAAGGGCACAACCTCAAAGGCGTATTCCTGAAAGCTTCCCTTTCTTCTCAGTGATTTGGTAGAAGAGGACAAATCCTCTTTTAAGGCAAAAGGATCCAACTTCCCTAAAGAAACACAAGTTTAAATGCAGATAAGCTGCACACAGCAAGGGAAGTCACAACTGTTTTTTTTTTTTTTTTTTTAAACTAAAAATAGTGCGCTCCAACAACGTCCTGAAAAATGTGTCCGTGGTGCCAGGAAACAAGAAAAGAGCTCCCAGCCTGTACCTGCCCAGACTCTCTCACGCGCTTCCTAAGAGGAGACCCGTGTATTTCTTCCAGTTTGTCTTTTCCACCGCTCATCTGTTTGCAGACTGGAGCAGACGCGTCCACAGGTCTGGTGGCAGGTCCCTGAGGTAGGCCCTGCAGACCCGACACCGCGTTCTGCAGCACTACCCCGGCTGACCCCCACCCTGTGCTCCTGTCTGCTTTCAGGGGCACAGTTTTACAATGACTGAACGTAACTGCATCCTGAGATGGGCCTCGTGAACTCACCAACCCTGCCTGATGGAAGGCACGTAATTTGCACAGGAGTCTTCCTTCCCAGGAGTGAGTCCTACCCTTTGGTCACCTCATTCTTAATCAGGGCAACCTCTTAGAGTCATGTGTCTGCATATCACACACGGGGGCAAGCCCAGTGCACTGATGATAAAATTACAAGTCCAGTCCTACTGAGGAAGCATCGGCCTCAATAAACAATTCTTCCACTACTTTAGGAATGCCAAAGGAGCTAATCCTGTTACATTCTGAAAATAGAAAAATATAGATAAAATATATAAACGAGGCAAAATTTTCACTCTGCCACTATTTTTCCAGGAAACAGAAATTTTGTTCATGTTTGTGGTAAAAAAAGTTAAACTGTCCAACAATGAGAGCCAAGCACAAGTTTACATGACACATAAACCTTGTGGTGACACAGTGATGGCCTCAGACGTCCCTACATCCTCATCCCAGAACCTGCCCACACGGTACCGTGAAGGCAAAAAAATTTGAATTCTCTCAGGATAGAGCACTAAAATGCCTATTTGAGCACTGTGCCCACCCAAAAACTCTCTGAGTGACTTAGCCCCGTCCCTGCCTGATGCTGCCGGAGATCTGCTCTGACTACACGTGTCCCAGGGAACACAGACACAATAAATGCAGCACACGTCGAACCCCAGGCCTGTCTGCTGCAGTGACAGTGTGCCCATCAGAGAGGCTTAGTGGCTCTGTAACTCTGTGCACACAAACCTGAAAGTCAGATTAACAAGCTCATGCATGGTCAAACCTGGAGCAAGCAGGTGCCAAATGGAGGTCATTCATTACAACCAACCACCTCAGGGGGAAAAGCCCATCTCCTGGAGCCTGACCTGTGCCACTCACTCTGCCAGAAATGACCACATGCTGTTTTCATGGTTACGTTTTTCCCAAAAGCCATGCCAAGCAGCAAAGCAGCACCTTTCAGGATCATCCAAGACTTTGTGCTACAGCATATGCACCCAAAAGGAAACAAACAAACAAACAAAAAAACCCTCTAATGTAAATGTTTGCCAACACACATCAAAGGAAAGGAAGAGTGGTACAAGAGACTACTTCCATTAGCATTATCCCAAAATAGGAGGTTAAACCAGGGTGAGAACATGCGTATTGTTCTCAGGAAACGGTATTCCAGCAGCTAGTTAGCCAAGTGGCCACAGAATGATAGCCTTCACTTGATACGTAACCAAAATAAATCAGAATTACAGTGAGCCATGTAAACACTGAAATAAAATGTTACTGTAAAATATGACTGGACATTTATGCAAATTTTGGCAAAGAAAGGCCTTTTAGCATTTTCCCCAAAGTCAGATATCACAAAGGAATACATTCATAGACATGACTGTGTGACAATTTACTTCTTACGTATAAAGAAAATCATAAAGTTGAAGCTGGAATGGCAATCTGAGTAAGCAAAAAAATATCTGGATCATAAATACATGACAAGAGTTAATCCCTTATGGTCTGGATTCCAAAAGAGTAAAATAAACATCCTAATAACACTGATGTGAGTAAAAGCTCCTACACCACACCACTGATGCACCAAGCAAAAGGGGAAAAGGAGGAAAAAATACATCCAACAGAACCACCAACCCAAGTAAATGAAAATGCCAAGTGCAGATCATCAGTCGAGCCCAAAATTATACAGAATATTTAAAAAGCAAACATTATTAACTGTGCCATCTGAGTGGGAGACAAACAGGAGCATTTTTGTAAAAACCATATTTAAATATATGCTGAAAAAATTTTTAAACTTTCTTATCTTTTAAAATATTTTAAGTACACAAATTTATTCTAAGAGAATAATTAGCTGAAGAGAGGTAATTCGTCCAGGTGTTATTTACATTACCAGAGAACTGAACATCACTTCCACTGAGTGATGCCCACATCAAGGTGTTTTTCATGGCTATTAAAGTATTTTTTAATATTTTCATTGACAAGGAAAGTTACCATAATATACTACATTAATTTGTTAAAACACCTGTCATTCAAATAATTGGTATAATTGGTACAATCATTTTATTAATGCAAATTGTGGATATACACATATAAGGACATAGGAAAATATGAAAAGTAAAACAAAATGTCAACAATGATCATCTCTGAATCTTTTATTTATGCTAATTTTTTCATGGTAATTTTTTTGCTTGCGTCATTTCTAAAAAGGAAGAGACAAACAATGTAAAAGAATTTACAATTACAGCGTTCATAATTGCCACAAGTAAATCTCTGAATTAACTAGAAAGTACTCCCACAAAGAATTTATATAATTTTTAATATATATGTACTTGCTGAACTAAAACTTAAAATATTTACTCACAAGAGTGCTCAAGGGACGCCTGGGTGGCTCAGGTGTTGAGCGTCTGCCTTTGGCTCAGGGCGTAATCCTGGGATCCCGGAATCCAGTCCTACATCCGGCTCCCTCCATGGAGCCGCCTTCCCTCTCTGCCTGTGTCTCTGCCTCTCTCTCTCTCTCTCTCTGTCTCTCATGAATAATAAAATCTTTAAAAAAATAAATAAATTTAAAAATAAGATAAATAAAACATAAAAACCAAGGATGCTGCCAAAGGAAAACCTGTAATGCTTTGTAATGTTAGGAGATGGCTATGTCCTAAAATAGGATTCAATTGCCTGTAGACAGTCAGGACCACACGTGGTACTATTTTGTTGCTCTTCCTATATAATCTCTGTCTCAGAGCAACACAGACCTGTTCATACCTACCTTGAGAAGAGTGAATTCTCTTTTGTAAAAAAAACAAAACAAAAACAAAAAACTAGATTTCTACATTCAGAATTACCATGGCTTGACCCAGCAGCAATGCTGAGAACACTTTCTATAATTTCTCATATTTTAAATGAGACCAATATCAAAATAGAGACTGTTCCTAGCCTTGTCTGAGCACAACAGAAATGTAAACACTGCTCTAAATTCCGCATGAGGATTGTAGGATTGCCAAGTCTGGGTTATGTTGGGGTTATATACACGGAGCTGTTTTATCAATGAAAAGATAAGCATCTGAATAATTCCAGTAGGTTGTTTCAAAAACATTTTATTGTTACCTCCAAAAATCCAGATGTTCATTTTAAATTTAATCTATCTAAATGAATTTGCATGCAGAGCACTCAATGTCCTTAGAGCTCCCATGCAAAAAATACTCATACTCAAGAGAAATGGTTCTTTATCAAAATTATATTATCATCTTACCCTTTTCATTCAGACTAATGCCTGATAAACATGAGAGGTTAGATCATAAAAGTTAAGCACGGTTCTTCAACGTTGTCTCTTTTGACATTTGGACCAGATCACTCTTTGTGGTGGCGGATAATTAGTAGCATCGTGGCTTCAACCCACCGGATGCTGGTAGTGGCCTCCCCTGCCATTGTGAAAACCAAAAATCTCTCCGGACACTCCCATGTCCACTGCCGCACTGGAGAATGAGCAATTCTCTCCCTTCTTCCCCTCCCCGGGGACTGTGGAGTGGCCTCTCAGGGAGGTGACACATCTCTCCATGGACAGAACAGATAAGCTGAGAAAGACGAGGTCTAGGTGGGGAGAAGAAGCCTCCACGTGCCCCCTTCTCCTTTCCCAAACCCATATAAGGGCCAGTGGTGGAGAGAAGGAAATATATCCCAAATACAGCTAGGAAACAAGAACATCCCACCTACACAGCAAAATCATCAAGGAGAGTCTAAGAGAAGACAACAGATGGAACCCCAGCAGCCGAGCACCACCAGACCACGGCCGGCAGGGCAGCCCGTCCAGGCCAGGGCTGGGCAACCCCTCGGAGTGGACAGGGCAAGGAGGGCCTCCCACAGCTCCTGCTCCACGAAGCCTGATGGACCGTATTCCTTCCGTGAACGAAACGCCTCTCAGAAATGTTTACAGAAATACAGAAATCTCCAGGGCTTGACAAGGTAAAATTCACGGGAAGTTTATAACAGTGAACAAACGCCTGTTAGGAAGGGAGGCATCTCAAATCACTGACTGCCACTTCAATCTTTGAAAACCATGAATAAAAGCAAATTAAAACCAAAGCAAGTAGAAGAAAGGAAATAAGACCAGAACAGAAATCAGAAACAGAGAATATAAAAACAACACTGATAATCAATGATACCAAAATCTGGTTCACAGAGATCATTAAAATTGACAAACCTGCCTGATGAGGAAAAAAAGCAAAGAAAATTCTAATTCACAGCATCCACGAGGAGAGAAACGGCATCATTACAGATTCTCAGATGCTAAGGGAAGATCATGAACGTCCATGGATCTGAAGACCTCCGGTGTTTCTCAGTGGAGTGCGTGGGGACCACCTGCCCTCAAGGGACGCACCGCGATGTCTGGGGACAGGCCTGGCATCCGCCGCTAGAGGGAGGGCACCACCAGCACAGGGAGCTCCGCGGTCTGGGAAGCTGCGAGCACCTCACACCCAGATGGGCCCAGCACGAGGCAATCCAATCCAGAAGGCCAGGAGCACCTTTCATATGGTGGCATCGCTGCACAGGGGCCTGGAGGAGAGTTCTGTCCTCCTAGTGCAGATCTCGAGGGGAGGACCATGTACAGCCACCGGAGCACCACTGAGGGCAGCAGACTGCCTGGCCAGCCTGGGCGCATCCAATGACAGGAGCAGCAGCAGCAGAGGGCTCTGGGCAGCCATCCGGGGGACCCGGGGGGCTTAGAGCCAAGGCAGCTCCCTCCCCGCTGCGATCCACCCTCCCCCCCCAACCCCGGGGATGGGGACACCTGCTGTCGCCAGCCAACAGGTAAGGATGGAGGAATGTGGGCATGGTGGGCAGCCTTGGTCGGGGGGGAGGGGGGGACCGCTGCCACTTCGGAGGACCTGCCCACACCTCCAGCACCCTCCCCCCACCCCCCGCATCACAGGCTCCTCCCCGAGGTAACACCCAAACAAACATCTGCAACCCAATGTCCTTGGAGCACCCATGCTCTGCGCACGCAGCGCTTCCCTGCTCGGGGAGTGAGCATCCTGGGGGCGGCGGCATCACGCGGGGGCCCAGGCGGCAGGGCTGGCGGCCTCTGGCGGGACCTCTCTACCCGGCCCTGCTGAAAGCTCTCTGCTCAGCCGCACATCCTTCATAACAGACGCCTGTGCTGCTCGAATGAGCCGTTGTGAGTTGTGTTCTTCGTAACCCAGAATCCCACCCCACCTGGAAGGAACGGTCACCTGTCCGATCCGAGCTTCAGGGAGTTTGCCTGAGGAGGTCAGAGGATGGTGCCGGCTGAGCAGAGGGCGAAGAGCATGCAAAAAGGAGAGCTCGGGGTGCCCGGCCCGCTCAGTCAGAGGAGCGTGGGACTCCTGGCCTCAGGACTGGGAGTCCGAGCCCCATGCTGCGTTAGAGAGGACTTGAATCTATAGATAAGCTCTTTAAAAAATGCTAAATATTAAGAAAAATAAAAATTAAATAAAAGGAAAAGCTCGTCTTCTCTGTCCCCGAAGGCTCTTACACAAAACTGAAGTCCTACCGAGGGGCGACCACGTGCCTGGCTGTGGCCGCGGACACCCCGGGGCAACATCGATTTCGGAGAATATCGAGTAGGTTAAAAAAAAAAAATTAGCAATAAATCTATCACCACCTGCCGCGTGAGGCCCCACTGACCTTCTCAGGGCCCCTTGCGCATCCTCCACCGCAAACAGCAGCAAACACCTCACCCGCAGAGGGCCGGGTCATGTCCTCGTCCCTCCCGGCCCCACCGCCACCCACAGCCTCCCGCCCCTGCGGACGCGCAGAGCAAGGCAGCTCAGAAGGGACGTTACCTGAGCGGTCCCCATGGCGGCTGGGCTGGGTGCAGGCCAAGGGCGTCCGGCGGCAGCTGCTCGGGAACCGCGCCGTGCTTAAGGCCGCGCCTCCGGTGCTGGGGAAGCCTACGATGAGGAATGGATAGAAATGGGGAAAATGATAAAAAAAAAAAAAAAAAAAAGATAAGCAACCTCCCCCCACGGAAAAGAAAACACATGGAATGTACATGGAAAACATGACACTCGGCAAAAATTAAAAATACAGCAGTTTGGCAGAGACACGGTCTATGAAAAGTAAAGCCCAGCAGGTTGAAATAAGGGCCTGAAGCGGTGCGCCAGGCGGGCGCCTCTCCGGCGGGGCTGGGGGTACCAGCCACCGTCTTCCAGCCCCACGTGTGTGACCCGACAGGAAGAAGGCAGCCGTACTTTGAGCCAGGACTGTCATTTCTCAAACAGCTCGGTGGCAGAGCACCTGCTCAGTGAGGAGCCATGCAAATTCCAAGAAACAAAAGCAGTACCAGGAACATTAAAAATTACTCGTTCTCTCTCCTGGGGGGAAAGAAAATATCACCAGACCCTCGTAAAACTGATGGTAGTATTAAAGGGAAAAAAAACCACATACAAAAAGGGGCTAGAAAGTATATTCTAATAAATCCTAAAATTCTCTGCTCCCCTTCTCGTTGCATGCCAGTGCCAGGCCACCGCCGCGCCGAGTGGGTCAGAGGAAATGGGAACGGAGCCTCCTTCAGGAGCCCTGACCATCACATCACGCTGGAAACAACACGCAGCACTCCTCTTCTGACTGAGCGGGGACGATCACAAAACACGTGCCAGCACACTTCCCGCGCCCCCCGAAACCATGGCCAGGTTCCGTAACTTTGCGTGGAAGCTGGGAGTCCCGCATGTGGCACCTCCTGAAACTTGTTTGGGCACTGGAATCTCTGACCAAGCACAGGACAAAACGCCACGTGCTTCCCTCCAAACGTGCAAACCTCGTAGGGTCTGACGATCAGCCCGTGTTGCGGGCCGGCGAGCATACTGCGGATCCTGGGAAGCAATCCCTGGTTCCCCGTCACCAATGAGTCTGTCCCCTGCGACCGACCACTGTGACCACCATCTATGCTGTGTGTGCACCTGCGGGCATTGCCTCCTGCGGTTCTGCCTTTACAGAACGACGCTCTGCTTCTCCCTTGCACTTATCCCTGACCGAGCCAGCATCTCTCCTTGCTTTCTTCCTGAAGACTCACCCCCGACCCTGCAAACCCCTCCCTTGGGGCATTTCGGTTGTTTCCAGGTTTTCCCAACTGCTAAAAATTCTGCACATTTCCGGACGTTTCCCAGTGTGTGTGCAGAACAGACGTTCCAGGAAGCGGATCACAGGACATGCGTGCTAGGAGTCCAAGATGCAGCCACATGTGTGCCAGGGCAAACATCATGTCACCAGGTTCCTGTGTGCCTCTGCCAGGAGGAAAGTTTTGCATGGTTTCCATGGATTTGGAAGAACTCTGGTTATAATGACTGATCAAATATATTTCCACTCAAACTGCCTGTTCTATAGATCTTTCTACTTCCTTTGGGGGAAATTTCTAATAAACAGTCGGTGTTTATATACTCTACGGCCGTGAGGCTTCTCCTGCCACCTTGTGCACTTACTTCCTCAACAGTGTTTTTCAACCATTTGGATGGGCTTCCTAGGACTTCTGTCCAAACCTATCAGTCCCTTCTTTAAGGGCTTCTGACACCAGAAAGATCTTCCCGATTCCACAATTTAAAAATCACATTCAACCCAATTTTGTGTGAGCATTTCTACAACTATTTCTAATGATTAGATCATTAATGTGTTTGAAACGTTGAGTTGTGAAGTAGAAATGTTACTTTCTCTCCAAAGGCTAATGAGTTACCCCAGTGTATCTGCTGAATAAGCCATATTTTTTCCACCAACTCGAAAATGTCACACATACACAAACGACTGTCCTGCAGATCAATTGATCTCCTACAGCATTAGGACATGTGTTTCGAGCAGACCAGAGCTCCCACCATTCAGATTGTCTTTAAACTTTTAAGTGGACAATCTTAAAATGTATCCTCCTACCTTGACCTTATTATCCCATAATCAAATAACCACTCCCCCCGCCACCTCGCTGGCCCCCCAAAATGGATTTTATCGAAATTATATCACACCCACTTATGCACCTGAAGTGAAGTGAGAGGTCTTAATACCAAGTTTGCCATTAAAGTGCCTCCCCCTACCAAGCACTTGGTAATATGTTATGTCCTTTCCAAGTATTTCACAGTTCGGGGGTTTTTTCCCTATAGACTTTAATGCATTCCTGTTCTCCAAAGCTATGCTGTAGGGTTTGCGGTTTCTGAGAACGGACCCATTTTGCCATTACTTTATCACCTCTACTGCAGTTCATGATTTTATTTACTGATCTTGCATTTGCTCTACATAATCTGTGTTCCTGCTTACCTAATTGACTTTGTGTGATCTCTTCCTTTTTCCACTGGACATTTCCAATATTGTATGTCTTTTACTTTCCCATATAATTTATATGGGGCCTAGAGTGATAATTCTGGTACTGCTGCTTTGATCCACAGTTTAGTATTCCCCAATCACCCTCGGCTTGCTATGGGGTTTCTGATCATATTCTCACCCTGTTTAGGAAGCGCCCTGCCATTATTCTCTCTTAGAATTTTATCCTAAGCAGCTGCTGTGTTGTTTCAAGGTCCTTCAGGGTCTACTGGTACAACCATATGTTTTGTTTTATCAACATGCTCATTTTATACATTACTACAATAAAGATGCTATTATCGAAATAACCTTGCATTTTTGGAACAAAGACTATTAAATATATACCTAAACACAATTTGCTAATATTTTGTTTATGAAATTTACATTCTTAAGTGAAATTAGCCTTTTTCTGCTTTATTATCAAGTTTGGGAATTACTCATTAAAGAGAATGATAGTTTTAACTCTAAACTAGTTTAGATAACACAGAATTATCAATTCATAAAAGTTCATATAGAATTTACCTATAAAACTGATCCAATGTCTTTCATAAAAGCATATCTAAGAAGAAAAACTTTAATTTTCCCATGGCAACTGATCCATTCACATTTGCTAGCTTTGGTTGGGTCCATTTATGTCACTTGTATTCACCAAGAAAATCAATCATTTCATCTTGATTTTCAAATTACTCAGCAAAAATTTCTGCACATTATAAGATCCTTCCTTTTAAGTACTTGTGATTCTATCACATTCTTCGTCCCTAATTCTTCATATTCTTAAAGTTTCTCTTGATTTTATGAATCTTGCATAGGTTTGTCTATCTGCAAGAACATTTTTTAATGTTATTTTTTATTGGTGAATACTAAATTAGTAACTTTATGGGACTATAATTAACATATGTTCTTTTAAACATCAAAAATTCCAGGTTGTATTTAATCCAATCTGAGACTATTTGTGTTCATGTCTGAGTTTCACCCACATTAGTTTATTGTGATTATTGATAAACTGAGACTTACATTGTCCTGCAACTTCACCTTTTTCTTTGTATTTATTCTTTACTGCTCTATACAGGATTTCCACTACTCTACTTTATCAGTGCCTATATATTTTATTTCTCCCTCAACCGTTTTAACATATGCAAGCCATATTTATTTTTCTAGCAAAGCCATTAATCAGCAACTCCAACATCCTCTTGAATAAAAGAACTCAGGATGCTTACTCTTTCCTCCAAGTTCATGATGCCTTCCCCACACCACAGCTGCTCTGACAGTACTACTGTGTAGATACCAAGTATGGCGCTCACTAAACAAAGGAAAACCTATGACTTATTCTAAAATCAATACTTATTAATAAATGTGTCCTTGATCTCTTGGCTAGCATCCTTCTGAGTTCATTTCTCCTCACGCTCAAAAATATTTTCTTTTGTTCTTTCAGCATGGCATCTGTGTGGTAAACTGTCCAGGTCCTTGTATGTCTGAAAATATATTTTGCCTTCAATACTGAATGACAGACAAGGTATGGAATTCTAGAAATCTAACGGATAGCTTCAGGGACCTGTTGTTACCTTTGAGAAATTTCTCATTAATCTATAAGCAATTTCTGTTCTCTTCATCAAGTTTTTCAGGATTCTGTCTTTACCCTGGATACTACAGCGTTTTGCAGGGATGGGTCAAGATGTGCATCTCGTCTGTCTTTACTCTGGACTAGCAGGTGGCACAGTTTTTCTGTACCATTTTTTTTACTTGACTTTTTATTTAAATTCCAGCTAGTTCACATACAGTATAATATTAGCTTCAGGTATACAATATAGTGATTCGACACTTCCATACATCACCCAGTGTTCATCATGACAGGTGCCCTCTTCAATCCCCATCATCCATTTCACCCATCCCCCCACCTCTCTCTCGCGACCATCAGTGTGTTCTCTATGGTTAAGAGTCTGTTTTTTGGTTTGCCTTTCTCTCTTTTTTCCTTTCGTTTTTGTTTCTTAAATTCTACAAGTGAAGTTATATGGTATTGGTACAATTTTTCAATCTGAACAGTGTTCATCAATCTGGGAAAATTATCAGCTGTTTTATCACAAATATTGATTCACCCTTATCCCTTTCCTTAGCCTATATCAGATGCATTCTTCGCCTTTCAGATCTATGCACTCATCTCTATGGCTTCTCACGTTCCCTCTGTGTTTAATACTAAGATACTTCTTCAGCTTCATCTTCTAGTTCACTAATTTTTTTCAGCTATGTCTGATCTGTGAATGTCTACTGAGTTTTAACTTCAAGGGCTGTAATTTGTGTATTTCTAACCAGTGCCTTCACATCGCCTCCTACTCCTGCTGCACAGTTGTCCCACACAGCACATGGGCTAAAAACAGAGAGGCAAGCAGGGTACCAACTCCACGATCCAGGCTTCATTAGTGACCCAGCCTCCGGACGTAGGTTACATAACCACTGTGTGCTGTTCCCTAACGAATAAAGTGGAGGTAACAACAGGACCCACCTCAGAAGGAAACAGGAAGGATTAAGTGGGTTATTCATGTAACATCCTCAGCACATGTTGCAAACACGGTCTCCAGGAGGAAAACACCTGTCCTCAGACTATGCCCAGTGCACTTGTGTGCCTATTAATTCCATTATCCTAACCCAGGTGTTGGCAAAGTCTGTTCTAAATTTCAGGAGAAAGAAAACTAAATCATTGTAAATCACTGTAAATCTCTCCCCTCTTCATGACATCCCACTATTTTAGAGAGGAGAATTTGGGTCTTTTTCTAAGTTTTCTCCCAGTCTATCCTTTAAATGTACTTGAACAGGAGACTGCCCTAATTCAGCGTTTTGTCTTTCAAGTGACAACTACACTTCTATGGCCTATCATTCCTCGACTCTCCATCCCCTCATCTCTCATACTCAAGGCAGCCATGAGTTCCTTCTGGGACTCCAGAAAGTTGAGGGTCAAGATAACAAGCATCTCCTTCCTGATTAGGTGGAAAAATGCGGACTCTCCATCAGTGAAGAAAGGAGGACCTCAGACTCAGGGGAGAAGGGGAGGGAGAGAGGGGTACTCCCCCAGCGCTTGAGGGAGAACATCTGGGTCAGGAGAGCAGGCCCCTCAGTGAGCATCCAATCATCAGCACCTCTGAGCTGTTCAGATCCTCAACCTCCTTTAGAATTGCACTGTATAATTGTAACATAAATTTAACTTTCTATTTTTATTCTTCAGTGCTGAAAAGAATAGGTTTTTAAAAATCACCACTCACAGGCTTCAAGAATGCAAAGCAGAGCATAGTCCATATTTGTATTTTACACAGAGTACTTTCCCTAATAAAAAGAAATAAAGTGAATTTATAAAAACCTACTTTCCAAATCACAAAATATTTTCCCAATTACAACCTATGCACATGAATATATAAATATTACACGAAATACCTAATTTTTAATATCTACAAATATTTTAACTGACCTTCCCAAAATATCTCAGGTACTTTTTACCTTTTAAAAAGGCATACGAGGGCACCTGGGCAGCTCAGTCAGTTGAGCGTCCGCCTCTTGGTTTCAGGTCAGGTCATGATCTCAGGGTCAGGAGATGGAGCCCATGTCAGGCTCTGTGCTGAGAGGGGAGTCTGCTTGAGATTTTCCCTCTCCCTCTGCCCCTCCCCACCTTCCTCTCTGACAAAATAAGTAAATAAAAATTAAAAAAATAAAAAGGAACGTGAACCTTTATGAGATCTATGTGACAATAGGAACTGAAGAACATGTTTGCTCTACTGCTCCTTTGATATGAGAAAATATAGAAATGTCAAATTCTATTTAGTTGGTTGAAAGGCAATCAACTCAGTAACAAAAATATCTTCTATTATAGTTAAGAAGAGATCATGGCAAAGCATAAGTGAGTAATGCAAAAAAAAAAAATTCCACATGCATTCTACTTATCTTTTTGCCACTTACATGATGCACAGAGATGAGCCGCTGGACCCTGCTAGCCAAAGCAATCACCACCCCTAATGTAAATTAACCACTTTCCGTATTTCCACACATGTGGAGAAAAAGTGAAACATGTTCACATATGTGTACAGACCTTGACCCTGATGTAATTCTTCTAAGTATCACATATTAGGCTAAGGTTAGAATGTACAAAAAGAAACATAAAAAATATGAAAATAATTCCTTCAACACTATCAGTCCAGATAAGCACTACGATAGATTATTTTTCCTCTAGGCATTAAATTAGAGGTGCCCACTTAATACCAAGCTTCTGTGTTTACAGAATGTGAATGTCTAATAAAAATTTTATATACAAAAAATATGTATTCAAAAGCACTATTAAATTCAATGTTACAAATAGGAACTTTAGTATAAGCATGTTAGCATAATCACTATTATTACTTAAACTCAGTTTTTCCTGTGCTCCAAAGCTGCATGTCTTAATTTCAATCTGATTTCTCCATCTAGTTTAGAAATTTAGTTCGTATATTCATGTACATCTTCAAAATATTTTTTAATTTTTTTTTTTTTTTTTTTTACTATCTCCACACCTAATGTAGGGCTTCAACTCACAACCCTGAGATCAAGAGTCACGTGTTCCACCAACTGGCCAGCCATGGATGTCTTCTAATTGATAACCTGTTATCCCTATCTTGATCAATGCCTGATGCTGTCTCCTAGCCCCTAAAGCAAGGACATGTTGTTGATTTAATACCATCTGTTTCTATCTGATCCCTATTAACACAGTATTCTATGATTACAGATCTCATTGAAATGTCATGGATATCTCATTATTAGCAAAGGAACTCAACTCTCAACTACATTCTCTATTCATCTTCTCAGCCACAAACAGGTTCTTCCTTCTTTCAAGTACCTGATTCTTCCTATCGCTTCTGCTGCCCCATCTTCCACTCTGATTGCTCTGCAGGAGGAGAGGAGAGCAGAGCAGTCACTGTGAGGCCAGCAGGGCAGGCAGAAAGTGAGGCAGAAGGAGCGCAGAACACCACGGGACAGGGATGCATGCCAGCACTTGGAACAAAGTCACATCCAGGGACTGAGACTTCAGTGATGGCCCTTCAGACTCATGTAGCAGCAACCCAGTCCTGGGTCTCCAGCCTGGCAGCCTACCTACAGATTTCAGACTTGCAGCCTCTGCAGTCACGGTAGCCAACTCCCTACATTCAGTCTCTCTAGACAGATATGGGTACAGATACACATCCTATCAGTTCTGGGTCTTTGGAGATCCTTGACAATACACATCTCAGTAGCAATTACATTGTGTTTGGTGGCAGGTAATAGAAAAATGAACTCAAACTCGTTCAACAATAAAGGCAATTTATTGGCTCACATGGATGCAAAGTCCAGAGCCTCAGAGTTGGTTTGATTCCTTGGCTCCATGATGCCAAGCACTTGGAACTTGTGTCTTCCCCTTATATCTTATGATCACAGCTTCAACCTAAAGCTGATTACACCTCATGGTGGCAGGACGGCTGCTCAGAACTCCCAGGGATTTTTTTGCTCACTTCCAGGGAGAGTGAGTTCCAGAAGCTGCCTTAGAAGAGAGGAAACCTTTTGCTCAGAAATCCCTTTGCCAATTGCAAAGGCTTGAGTCAGGTTAAGTCCATTGGGATGCAAACCCATGGCCACGTGATGGAGTTAGCTTCCTCCAAAGCTCCTAGGCTGCAGTGGGATGTGGGGATGGGGCAGTGGTCATGCTGTGACATTCCAACAGAGATCAGGATCCTGATGCATACACTGAGAGAGCAGAGTAATGGTTTAGGCAGGATCTCGTCACTGTCCAAGCTTACAGCCTCCTCATAAGGTCTCACTTTTCCACAAGTATTAAAGCAGGAGACCCAACGCTGCAGCTACCTATGGATGTCATTTTTCACGAAAGGCCATTTAATCAAATCCAGCTATTACGTTTAAACATATGTCCCTAAGTAAATTAGTGCATTTCTGAAATGACAGAAATGTTTCAGACAAGGACTGAGTGATACACAGGTTGGCACAGTGAGAAAACCAACACATGCCAATATTAAGATATCAATTCACAAATCACTATGAACTACTTTTATTCTTCTGCCTTCAGTTTAAAAAAATCACTAATAAATTAGATAAGAAAACTCATCCTCTTTAGATTCTCATGTTGAAATAGTACTAAACTTGTTTAGTAAACAAGGTTATGGGAAATTGTGATGTGGCATATGTCACAAACAAGATGGCAGAAAAACGATTCAGTGTAATGAGGTTCATTTATAGAGCGTGCTTCAAAAACCATAGGTGGCAAAGAGCTGTGTCTGAAATCCAATTATCAGAGCATTAGATGCTTCCATCTTCATATTTGCAATTGTTTTTATAATCGTTGTATTGCCATTAGCATAAGATGTGTAATGGTGTGTGCCAGAGAACTCTGTGTTTTGCTTGATATTTTAACTAATGACTAAAGAGATAATAAGCAGAATTTCATTATAAAATGCGTTTTTGAACTATTTGAATTATCACATGTTGCAAGAACCAGTAGAATTGGAGGAATGAAAAGGCAGAGGTCAGAAATGGAGGCAGCAAGATGCGTCAGGTTCACGGTAAAGTCCACACAGTCTGCAAAGAGAAGGCAGACCTGATACTCACAGAGGTCTTCTCTTTCAGATCATCAACAGATGAGTTAAAAGAGTCGGGGAGTACATCACAGTAAACCCCAATTTTACTGAAGGTCCCATCCCCACCAAGAAAGAGAGTTTTAGCACAAATCAACTGCAGATCAAGACTCACATGGAGGTCTCCTCCCTGAGGTCCAGGTCTCCTCTAGAGCATCACAAACCAAAGACCAAATGGTACAAGGATCACTATTCTTTTTGGCAAGTAAGAAGGACAGCAAACCAGTACTTCCCATGAGAAAGTCTATTAGAGAACAAGATATGATAGTGGAAGAAGTCCTTGACAACCACTATTCATGCTTGAAGAAGGATGGGATTTCCACCCTCTGGCCGTGCCCTCAATGAGACTAGGGGTGAGAAACCATCAGCCAAGCCACTTCTTTCATATTAACAGATATACTCACATGGAAAGTAACTCCACCTGTTGCTGAATTCAAGTTAACCTACAGAAGTAGACACGTCCTAACTTAGAACAACAGGAAGAACTTTTACCCATAGTCCTGTTTTTCCCCAATGCTCTGCCACAAAGCAGCCACTTAAACCAGGCAGGGCCATGCTGGCTGAGAGAGAAGCTGGAAGTGGTCGAGACACCTGGGGTGCGTGACCTAAGCAGCACACACGCTAATAGAGCACATGTATATCCATGCTCGGCATTTCCTGAACAGTAAAAGCTTAGGTCAGATCAAGGGTCTAAGAAAAAGTGAGAAGATCCCTGGAATTTCAAACTCTCAAATGGCGAGAGAACCCGTAAGCAGGTGTTTATAGCCCTTTCTAGGCACATCTGGATTAGGGGCGTCTCAGTGGCAAACCAGTGGACGCCGGCCCACATGAGGACACAGCAAGCACACATACCAAATGAAGAAGTTGTTCTACTTTGAAAGGTGACTGGGTGACGGGCACTGAGGTGGGCACTTGACGGGATGAGCACTGGGTGTTATTCTATATGTTGACAAATTGAACACCAATAAAAAATAAATTTATAAAAAATAAATAAGTAAACTAAAATAAAAAAGAAAGAGGGATCCCTGAGTGGCGCAGCGGCTTGGCACCTGCCTTTGGCCCAGGGCGCGATCCTGGAAACCCAGGATTGAATCCCACGTTGGGCTCCCGGTGCATGGAGCCTGCTTCTCCCTCTGCCTATGTCTCTGCCTCTCTCTCTCTCTCTCTCTCTGTGTGACTATCATAAATAAATAAAAATTAAAAAAAAAAGAAAGAAAGGTACCATTTTGAAAGGTACTGAGTGTTAAGTACAAACGTTATGATGGATAAATTAGGTATCCATTTATCTAGGATAGAGTAATAGCCAGTGTGAATTTATGGTGGGTCATCAGCTTGTAGGCTGCCCTAGAGGTGGCCTGTGTACCTCTACTTGGCAAATATACGGCCTCTTACCCAATCATTCACCAGTGTGGACAGAAGGTGGCTCTGCCATGGCATTCAGGGACACATCGGGGTCACCCCTGAAGGCCCAGGTCCCAGTCAGCAGCTCCCTACTGTTATCCTCAGGGAAGGGGAGATGCCACTCCCAGTCCTCCCTGGTGCTAGAATTCCCTTCCAGGGGCCCACTCCCTCCCACCTGAGTGCGGGGGTTTTCCCCAGGTCTCAGCAGACCCAGGAACATACACTGAAAATCAAGAGAGATGAATAAAACCCATGTCCGTCAAACTCTAGGTCCCTCCTTTCTCACTGATTTGGCCACCACACATATCGTTCCTTTAATATCCATGTGCACAATTCATACCTTCTCCCACCCAATACCTGCAGACGAAGCACATCACCAATAGATAATACCCAACCAGCAGAAATCCACTCCATCAAGCCTGGTGACACATACACAGAGGGCCTCCATGTCCATGTCACATTATAACACAGAACACGTTATCTTCCTTAAACTTCATGCTAGTCATGAGACCGGTACTACATCCACCACACAACAGGCAACCTGGTGATGGATCAGCAGAGAACAGTACAATTTACAGGAGCCACAGCTGGGACTCCATCTGAGGTGTCACTTCAAGGTCGATCATTAATATTCCAAATTACCTAACACGTCACCCTGCTGCTCTGTGTTTAATCTCACAGGAAAATCCAGTTTCTCGCTTCCCTCCCAACCTTCTCCTCCAGCTGTCTCTATCTCTCTCGGGTCCTCTGCTGCTCACTCACCTTCCTTTTCTCTTCCTTAGTGTCCTGTTAGCCATAGTCTTCCTCATTTCAAAGGTAGCTTTATGGTCAAAGAGAAACAAGGTTAACAGGAGACAAGACATAGCTAAGAAACTGCCTTTTGGAATGGGGGAAAGGGATCAGATTGTACAGAAAACAGATATATCTTCACACAATCTCATTCTTTGGGCTCTTAATGACCATAAAACAAGAGCATGAGAGCTTAGTGTTAGGGAGAGAACACGAACTCTGCGGCCAGCCCAACGGAAAAATCCAAGGCAGCCAAAGACTATCACAGAGGAAGGAAAAGTCCAAAATCAGGATGTTTGTGAAGACTTGGCCATCTGAAGAAGGTGCCAAAATCCTCTGCCCAAGCCAGGAGATGCAGGGTGGAGGAGGTGCAGGTGTTATAATCAGACCATTGTGCTCAGGAACACCAGGTGGGCACACCCCAGATCCTACAGCTGGGGTCAGTATTTCTGCTGACCACTCCTTCGGTCTGGCTCCTCTGTGTCCTAGCCACTTCATACTGAGAATAATCTGGAATTTGTCCTTTTACACAGCACTCATTCATTTAGAAAACCTCTTTATTAAGAAGAGGGACGTAACATTTACAATAGTGAGCTGCCTCACTGACCAGGGGCTCCAGACACAAAGCTGTTTTATCACCTGTGATTTCTCCGAGCTGCATAAGAAACAGCTCAGCGAAAGAAAATGGAGCTCTGGCTGCCAACTCAAGCACCTAAAGTTTTAGTAAAACTGCAGTGATACGTCTCTGTCTGCCTGGGGGTATCTGTCCCTCACCCTGGCCCTGCCCTTACCCTCCTTCGGGACCACCTCCCTCTCCGTCCACATGGGCATGTGCCCCAGTCAGGGCTGGCCCACCATCTCACCCCCACACGTGGCAACTAGCCCGGAGGCATGCACACTACTAATGGACCAAAGGACTGTTGCTGCTGTGGTTTTCACTGGAATGGTCGGGAATGAGTGTTATGGTAAGGTGAGGCTGCAGCTGCCGCAGGCTGCCAGGTGGAGGAGGTCACCCAGAGAAGGCCCCAGGCAGGGCTCAGAGAATCCACACCTAAAGACATCATCTGAGCCCTAAGATCTGGCTTCCATGTCCATGATCCTCTATAGCGGTCCTATACACATCCTGTGTGTTTGTCAACCACAATGTGCTGAGTATCTGTCACTTATAACCAAACAAACCCTACCTAATTGAGTAAGCTACAATTCTACCATAGTAGAATGTTGCCTTACATCTTCTGGTTCTAAGATCTTACCTTATGCCCAATTTTCCAAAGGGTTTCCAAATGGCCTTGGCAGAGGAAATCGGCAAAATATAGCATCCTGTCTATTTTGTCTTCAAAATGGAAGGGCTAGGCGGGAAAACCCAGCAAGAACTAACAGTCCAGGTTGAAATTTCAATGTAGTTTCCCACAGAAATGTAATTTTAAGTGTTGGTTAGGTTCCCAGCTTTGTTCGTGTCCAAACAAATGAGAGAAGATTAACTCACAGTAGTATATAGGACATGAAAACTGTAGCTCAAAAAATCATAGTCCAGATCCTTCTGGAACCTAGAAAGGCAGGTGGTTTGGGAGTTTAAGACAAATAACATGAAGGACGTTCTGAAACCAGCCCTCCTGATGCTGGGAAGCACGAGAATTTGGGGATGGGTTGGCATTCCCGGGAAGAGCTTTAGAGATGGTGCGAGTTCAGTGAGGTGGGAACACGCGATGCCAGCAGGTGTTGAAGAGCATCGCAGCTCCTAAGGCCCTTCTGAGACACAGCTTTGTCTGTGATCCTGGAAATGGCTTCCCCGGATCTGGGAAAGGACCCTGACGACATGAGAGACGACTGGGGGGCAGGGGGAAAGAGCTGCCATTTCTGAAGCCCCACTCCTGGTACAAGTATCAGAAAGGGAGACAGACCATGAGAGACTCCTAACTCTGGGAAACGAACTAGGGGTGGTGGAAGGGGATGTGGGCGGGGGGTGGGGGTGACTGGTGACGGGCACTGAGGGGGGCACTTGACGGGATGAGCACTGGGTGTTATTCTATATGTTGGCAAATTGAACACCAATAAAAAATAAATTTATATAAAAAAAAGTCCATCAACCTGGCAGTATAAAAGGGGCAAAGGTAGCTTTGACTATTGCAGGTCACTTAGGGAGCAAATCCTACCCGCCACAAATTCCTCAAGTGTCTGACGCTGTGGAAAAAGGAAGATGAGTTGGTGTAAATTAGTGTAGGACAAGCAGTGCCCTTTCTGGGTAACTTAATGCTGCGTTAGGGTGAAAACAGCATAAGAAAGTCTGAAGTATACTGAGCGAGAAGGCAGGCACATACCCATGTTAGAATTTTCCTGATAAAATTCAAGGCTGTGGAGATCCCTGGGTGGCTCAGCAGTTTAGTGCCTGCCTTTGGCCCAGGACGTGATCCTGGAGTCCTGGGATCAATTCCCGCATCAGGCTCCCTGCGTGGAGCCTGCTTCTCCCTCTGTCTCTGTCTCTGTCTCTCATGAATCAATCTTTAAAAAAAAAAAAAAAAAAAAAAAAAAAAAAAAAAAAAAACCTCAAGGCTGCAGAGCCTGTGTTAATCTCCTCAACCAACCCCGTGAAGCGTAGAAGACAGAACCAACCATGAGAGGTGCACCCCTGGCTTTGTCGCCACTCTCCCAGGATTCTCTCGGAAGCAGAAAGACGTGTATGGCTCCAGAGAGCAT
Organism: Canis aureus; assembly: GCF_053574225.1. NCBI lineage: Eukaryota > Metazoa > Chordata > Mammalia > Carnivora > Canidae > Canis > Canis aureus. The sequence continues at coordinate 686,270 of NC_135646.1, forward strand.
GACCTCAGCACCGAACAAGCCCCAGGTCCACCGTGTCTGCAGAAATCTAGCACAACACAGTCCACGCCGCTCACCTTCCTTGGAGTGTGCGCAAGTCTGAGAGCTGCAGACATGTCTCAGACGAAGAGGAAAGTGGTTTCCTGAAAAAAACCTAGAACCTAGTAACAGACTTCAGGGAATCATCGAGAGCAGCTCTGCCTTCAGGAAGTCCAACAACCTCAGCACGTGGCTGCCCCCTTCCTAAAGGTTTCTACGGTGAGAACTGGGTACATACACTGTGTGTTGTGGACTCCAGCGTCCGATCACCTACAGCGTTGACATGTCTGTTTCCTGAACCAGCTGCCCTCCTGCGGCCTCTTCAGTTCACAGTAGGCACTCCTCCTGACCTGCTCAGAAGGCAGCTGGAAGCTCATGTGAGAGCTACAAGCTGAGTGTATTGAACAGATACATCTTTTTACCCATAATTGAACTTCAAATTTCTCTTGAAAGCCCTTGACTCGTATTTTGTTCCCCGCATTACAAAAACATCCTTTCGGATCATCAGTCCAGTACAAACATAGCATGCCCGCCCTAGGGGAAGTGCACATCTCGAGCTCAAACAGGAAGAGTCCCTCTGGCCCCAATATTTCTATTTTCCGGGAAAGAGTGAACTATTTCAACGGCCTCTTACACTAACCATATGGTGGGCTTGGAGTTTTATAAAGTCAGAACTGGCAGCAAACAGCAGAGTTCTGAACGCACACATTCCATGACCCCATCCACCAGTCTTCTACCTGGTGGAACCTAGTCGGCTCGGGCTCTGGGGCTGCTGCTGGGCCTTCCTGGACCTGTGATCGTCCCCTCACGACCCTGCTGACCTCATGACCGACACCTCCCATGGCCCATTCACCTGCGGTCAGTAAACGTGGGATGAGAGACATACGTGCATTAGTTACAGAAACAGATCAGAGGCATGTTGTTCTTACAGGGTTTACCGTCTGTGCAGCAAAGAATAAACCATGAGCAAAAAACAGCCACCATACCAGGAATACACTCTGAGAGGAAGACATCACGTGGAAAGTGAATCCTAGATTGGGAGAAATTATTGTGCTCTGGAAAAACATGGTCCCCTGCTGGGACCCGATTAGGCAGCGTCTGAGGACAGCAGCCCAGGCACAGCCCGAGTGGGGTGAGGGCATGGGGAACAGCCAGCGCTGCGTCTGGCTCAGCAGATGGTGCATGAGACAAACAGTAAACCCAAGAGGAAAGTCGATCTGTGTGTGATCGTGAGGACACCTGAGCAGCACCAGCAAAGCTGGACTCCTCTGAGGCCAGAGAGGACCCAGTGATGGCGGAGAGCAAATACGAGAGGGCTGGGGCCAGCACAGGGGTGGGGGGCCAGCACAGGGACAGCACAAGGGTCAGGGTCAGCCTGGGGGTCAGCACAAGGGTTGGGGCCAGCACAGGGGTCAGGGTCAGCCTGAGGGTCAGCATGGGGGTCACGGTCAGTGCCAGCATGGGATTCAGGGTCAGCCTGAGAGTCAGCCCCAAGGCTGGGGGCAGTGCGGGGGCCAGCATCAGGCACGGGGTTAAGAGGTGGATTTTAGGAGGCAGGAGGGGAAGCACTGGCCGTGGCTGTGGCCAGCATGGAAGGTGCAGTACTAGGCAGACGGCCTGAGCACTCACTACATCCCTTCCTGGGCCCAGACGGTGAGCAGGTGTCCAGGATGGGCCACGCACAGAGCCAGGCTGGCTAACGACTCTGCAACAGCGGCGCTGGTTCTTCCAGGTCCACGGCCACGGCCATGCCCTCCAGCACTGTCCCTGAGCCCCGGGAAGCGACACAAGCCCAGCACGGAGCTGGAAAGCACCACACAGCAAGTGTCTGACTGTCAGAAAACCAAGGACTGTGAGAGCAGGGACACAACACTGCTGCTGCCATGCCCTCATGAGCCATCCTCATCCCTGGGGCTCTCCCAGCCCTCTGTGCCCCTCTCACATCCTCGCACCTGCAGAGCATTCGAGGCCCTGGCAAATCCCAACTCCCTCTTCTACACCTCCTTTGACCCTGTGCATCTCTCTTCTCTGAACGTATGTGTTGAAAGTCACAACAGCAGTCCACTCACTTACCTCACGGGAACAGCACCAGCCCAAAGGGTGAGAACTGGGCCAGAGGGTGGAGCCCACTGGGACACTTCCCGGATCTGGAACCCTCCAGAGCCTGTGGCCCAGGAGCCAACACATGGTTAAAGGCTCAGGAGGGGGGCAGGTTTTCACCAGCTACGAGCCGGGACAGCAAGGGACACCGTCCCTGCAGCCACCTGGAGCCGCACGTGGAGCGGGACATGTGGTGAGGGCAGAGAAGACACGGGCATGGGTCAAGTCCCACGTGCCAGTCACCATCACGCAACCAAGGTGGAGAAGATGAGCAAAACAGAGCCCCAGCATGGGCACCCCCCGCCGCCATCCCGGAACAGAAGGACCACAGACACTGCTGTCACGATCGGCTCACTGGGGACCCACAGCTGTCCACCAAGAGGATCCTGATTCACGATAGATGCCCTCCCCAACACCTACTTACACTGCACTGTGCTTGGCAGGCCACGTGTCCGTGGCCGCTCCTCTGAAACAATCCGTCACTGATCTGACACGCAAGGTCAGCGTGTCCTTCCCGCATTTCACAACTGTTTCAGGTCACCTCCTTAATTTAACGTGTACAGTTCTCCAGTATTTACACTCCTCCCTATTCGGGTGACAGATGTGCCTGCAGAGGCCGCACCTGTAGGGCTAATTGAGACCCCGACCTGCCTCAGTTCCTCCTAACAAAGGAGATAATAAACATCTAGAAATCGAGATTGTAAGAGCCACTCTTAAATTCCTCAAATTGTTTCCTCTTGGAGATGCTTTTGTTATACTTTTTCCCCCAACGGCCTCATTAATTCAATAAGGATACATAAATCATAATTACTGTTTAATGGCTGCCTACTATGGGTCAGAACTATGCATATTTGCAACCAAACATGTGCTCAGAGCTCTGGGAAAGGAGAAGGAAATGCCCAGAAGAGACAGTGACAAGGTCACAATTTACTGGGGTGGTCTGTGGGCAGGCAGGAAGGAAAGGGTTTGTGTGGGGAAGAGCTGACAGGAAAGGGTTCAGGAAAGTCACAGTTGTCACCTCGCCCTGAGGGACATTAGCGTTCATAGGGGTGACATGATGACAGAAGGTCACCCAGGAGGAGCATGTGGTAGGGCAAAGCAGGGGGGACAGAAGGCAGGGTGGGGGCAAGGATGTGGGCCACATAGCAGGAGCAAGAAAGCATCCCATTAGGAGACGCAGGACCATTCACATCACACTTCCCAACAAAGATCACCAAGGCATGACCCACTGTGAGAAAACAAGTGTGCGTTCATGCATACCAAGATGGGTGCACACAGCCGTGCACAGACGTCCATAGGTGCGCACCTACATGTGTACACACCCACGTGTGTGCATGCATGTGCGTGCCCGTGTGGATGTGTACCAACATACATGCGCACAAGGCATGTGCACATCTGTGTGCACACACCCACACACATATACACCTACATATGTACACACCCACATGTGTAAATGTGCGTGCCTACATAGATATTACCAACATATGTGCACACAAAGCAGGTACATATCAGTGTACATGTACCCACGTGCATGTGTGAATATACATATGCACATGTGTACTGTGTGAATATACATATGCACATCTACGTGCTCAGATACATGCACACATGTGCATAGATAAACCTGTGCTGGTGCCCACAAACACCCATGGACATGTGCATGCACATCTGTAGTCATGTGTACACACACACACGGGCACACACAGGTTTCTCTATGTGGACACAAAGCATCACGTCACGTCATCTCAATGTTGACAGATGGTGGGAGGATGCTGGGAGGGTCTCTGTTCCCAGCAGGTGGATGCAGATGTGTGTGTGAGTAGCCATGTAGGTCTTCATGGCGGCTGCATGGCTGTATACAATTGTGCCCACAGTGTGCAAACAGTTCCCAGGTCCAGGTGATTCCCCTGCGAGTGTCAGTAGGAAACTGGCATCATGGGACTTCTTCATAGCCTCTCCAACAAGCCACCTTCTCGTCTCTAAATCAGCAACAACTCAGGAATGTTTTAAACCCCACCACGCAACACCCCTCACAGGTGTTGGGGCCTCGGCAGCGTCGCACACCTGAGAATAACACGAGGTCCGGAAGGTCAAACATGGTGGTGTTGGGATAGGAGACTAGTGCCAGCAGCCACGGAGAGCAGGGTCAGGCGGCGTCCCCAAAACGTGGACCTGCTCTAAATGCTTACGAGCTATCACCCTGAAGGGCGACCCCCCCCCCCACATGTGCCTCCGTGTGATCATGGCTTCCATCAAGGCAAGCAGACATGTTCACCCCGTTACTATAGTCACATTAATTCACAACATTTAAGTGCTTTTAATAATCCAAAGTGAGTTCACAGTTAATATCAACTATTTGATTTGCATCCTGAGCAAAATGCGTCTTTACCAACTGTGCCTGGTCACACAATGGGGTCAGGCCCACGGAGCCCGCCCCTGACGCCACCCGAAGCTCCATCTGACCACTTTCCACCGCCTCTGCCGCCGTTCTCTATTCTGGTGCCTCTAACCCCACAGGCCCAGGACCGTCCTGCTGCTCAGCACGTACCCAAACCCTTCCTCTGCCCCCGGCACACAGTGCTCTCCGGACCTGCAGCACCAGCACCTGTGCATCCACACAAGCAACACTGAAGGTACCACTAGAGAAGGACCGAGAGCCGAGTCCCGGTGACGTGGATGCCGAGTGGAGGCTTCAGTGTCAGTCCCCCAGAACCCCTGCTCCATAGGCAAGACCAGCTCCCCAGCAGAAGGCGACAGGCAGCACAGGTGCACGGGGGCCACGCCACATAGGGCACCCCCAGGAACCTCAAAGCCCCCACACATCAAGCTTCCTGCCATCCCCCGAAACCCAAGGTGATATCACAGCAGCAACCCTGAGCCTCTCAGGAAAGCATCAGGGGAGGCCGACCAGGAACATGCAGCCTCAGTGTCCGTGGGAACATGCCGTGTGCTCAGGGCTGGGCACACACCCCCAGGACCCCGAGGACAGCGCTGGGGGGCAGTCCAGAGTTTCAGAAGACATGAGATGCTGATAGAACCTGCAGCAGGGAAACCCAGCAGGGCCCCCGGGGGTGGAGAAGCCTCCACGGCTGGCAGCACAGGTATGGGTGGGGTCCAGACCCTGCACCCTGCATGCTGCTGGCAGGGGACACTGACTTGCGACCACCAGGGACAGCAGTTGGCAAGCTTCTCAAAGAGACACATGTGCACCCGTGGCCTGGGAACCACTGCTGGGCGGGCACCCAAAAATACACGTCGCACGCACGCTCACACACAAACACACACACACACACACACAGGTCTTAACAGCGGTCAGCACCTGGGAGCCTGTCCCTGGAGAACTGGGGGACGTGCGTGTTCGCACGAGGGAACAAAGGGCTGTGCGGGGTCAACGGGAACAGACCTCGCAGCGCTCGGAGCTGGGAAAGGCCACAAGCACACACCCACACAGGCACACATCTGGTCTGTGCAAGACAGGCCCAGCCTCTCCACTGACAGCAGGGTGGCATGGCCTCGGGGCTGGGACGGGAGCGCCCTGCCCACGACGGGGGGTGCTGGCGGTGTGATGAGCACCGTGGATGCTTGCCGACCTGAATGCTCACCATCCTCCTGGTTTGCCGCATGTCCCTTACTCCTCGACACAAGTGCACAAGAGGGGAAGTGACCTGGGGGATCTGAGGGAACCAGTGTGTGCCCACGACCCATCTCCAGGATCAGGGGCACTTAGGGAAGGCTTCACAGGCAAAGGTCCCTGGCTGTGCAAAGGAAGAGGTGTTTGCCAACAAAATCAGTGAGGTTGGGAGGGAAGCAGTTCACACCTGGAGGCTCCTGGGGAAAGGTGGCCAGAATGAGGAGTCTGCTGGGAGGGCGGGGAAAGGACAGGGAGGGACAGGAAGGGGGCCAATCACAGGCAGGAGCTGCAAACCCGCAAGGTCAGGTCACCTGTGAGGACAAGGAGTCTGTGCTGCCCCAGTGGAAGCTGGAGCCTCCAGGAGGCAGCACAATGGGGCCTGTGCTCTGGGGAAATGCAGCTGGTCAGGGGAGGACAGAGCAGCACCCAAACCCGCGGGGGTCTGAGCACAGTAGCAGCTCCGGGCATTGAGCCGCCGTGGACAAGGCCACTGCTCCCCCATCTCCTCCCCCGACCTATGTCGTGTTAAACACATCTTAATGGATCTTGAAGGACAGTGCTGGAGCCATGATGGAGACCAAGTGGTTCTGCAGAAGCCTGGAGCATTTCCTGAAGAACAGGGGTGATGTGGGACGGATGGGCCGCCAAAGCATCGCTCCAGGAGTGGGAAGGAGGCCATGCAGGCCCTGGCATGAGCCGGGGACACTGTGTCCCAGAGCAATAGGGTCCTGGGTGACCACAGCCCCCCCCCCCCAATCTTGGGATCCATGAGCGCATTCACTCTCCCCGACTCCTTCAAGCCCTGAGGTCAACAGGCCGGCAAGGGTGTGTGTGCAGAGCGAGAGGAGGATGTGGGGCCTGTATCACACGCGGTCCCTGCACAGGCCCCGTTGGGCCCCAGCTCCAGCCTCGGTCCATTCACAGCATGCTCTGCACTTCCTGTTTACTGGTGGTTTCACGGTCAGGATGCACTGAGCACTGAGCACAAGAAGGCCACAGAGTGCCTTGCAGGGAATGTGTGAGTGCTTGGGAAGCCGTCCAGGCCTGAGCTCCGTAGACATGGGTCAATGACATGCGGTAGATGAGACGACTTTAACCAGCATACAGAGAAGCAGCTGGTATACTGACTGGGGATGACGACGCTGTGGCCAACGGCTCACAGGCCCAGCCCCATACCCCTAGGAGGGGTGGTTCAGCGCCCGCCGCAGTCCCAGGCCTCACAAATGGGATCGCTGGGAGCGAGGACCAGCGCAGCCAGATGTTGAAACAAGAAAACTTCTCGTTTCTCATTTCCACGGGTTTCCAACACACGGGCCCATTCCCCTGACAGCGGTGCCGCACTAGGTCATGGGGGGGCGCCAGGGGACCCCACACAGGACGCACAGCACAGTGCCCCTTAGCTCCTGTCCCCCAAGGCGGGGACACGACCAGTGACCAGCACACTACATAGGGTGGCAGGCTCTACCCTCCCCCAATCCCCAGGTATGAACTCTCACAGCCATAAACACACCCGCCGTCGGGCTGACTGGATTTCAGGAACAAAAACAGATGATCGACGATCACTCCGCTGTGGAGGAGGGTACCCACTCAACCCACAGGACAAGTTGCAGAGAAGCAGCCCATATACACGAGCACAGCCCTGGGGAGCGTGGTGTGCAGGTGCCGCGGGGACAGGATGCAGTGGAATGGGCCGGGCGCACAGGTGGATGCGGAGCAGTGAGGCAACCACTGAAGACAGGGCGAGGACGCTCCTGGGAATGTGCACAAACCTGCACAGAATGCGAGGCTTTGACGATAGTTGAGAGACACGACGAACACATCCTGGGGTCCCAACATGTTCCCGACAGGACCTCGGAATAAAAACCAGAGAGTGTAGAGGAAAAAGAAAAAATGCCCCCAAATAAAGGAAAAGCCACAGCTTGAGGGTGGGGGAGCCCACAGAGCACCAAGCGGCACAAGCAGGACAGCAGAGCAGACCAGCAACAAGGATGACAGCGTCCCACGGAGACACGGGGACATGTCCTCGAGAAATCACAAAGTGGCCGGTGGTAGGGCAGGGATGCCTGACCTCGGGAGGTGAAGGGGACTCCCTGCCACCGACCAGGCAGAGAGGGCAGTGTGTCTAGGGAGAGAGCTCATGAATTCTGAGGCCAATGCTCAGGAAAATCACATTTTACATGGGAACAAGCCAATGGAGTCAGCAAGGCCTCTAATAACATTCCCGCAGACGTGAGCACACGTGTTTCCGAAGGCGATGGCAACGGGAGAAGGAATAAAAGTCAAGGAGGGGAAACGGCACAGCCGGTGGTGAGCGACCGCGGGAGGGAGGAACATCCCACCGGGGAGGGATGGTGGTGAGACGCAGCTGGGTCATGTCTCCATGGACCCACGTGCACATGCAGGATGCGTGTGCAAACAGAGCTCACGGCGCCTGCATGTGGAGGGCACCAGGGCAGGACAGCCAGGGAGGAACGACAACGTCCCCTTCCTAGACTGAGACGCAGATAGAAACGTGTGAACCAAGTGTGTTCAACCTAAAACCAATCCTCCCCATGCACGAAAACACAAACATCGCAAGATATCAGCCAACTGAATCCTGCTGTGTATCAAAATAACACACCTAACTGGGAGATGAAGGAAAGGCTTGATACCAGAATATTTACTATTTCACTCAAAAGGTAGCCAAGGATGATGGCAGAGTCTACTCATACCGGATTACCTTCAACACCATACCTAATTTTTTACGTAATCTGTATATTGAGATTAAAGAGATATTTGTTTCTTTTGTAAAAGCTTGTTTACCTTAAGTCCGTCTGTGATTATTTTAGTATTAACACCACACTACTTGCCCTAAACCACGTAATAAGACAAAAAAAAAAGAATAAAAGTATGGAAGGGAAAAATAAAATTAGCAATTACAATTTATCTGCTTAGAAAGTGCACAATAGCCAAACTGTGGAAGGAGCCTCGGTGTCCATCGAAAGATTAATGGACAAAGAAGATGTGGTTTATGTATACAATGGAATATTCCTCAGCCATTAGAAACAACAAATACGGGATCCCTGGGTGGCGCAGCGGTTTGGCGCCTGCCTTTGGCCTAGGGCGCGATCCTGGAGACCCGGGATCGAATCCCACATCGGGCTCCTGGTGCATGGAGCCTGCTTCTCCCTCTGCCTGTGTCTCTGCCTCTCTCTCTCTCTCTCTGTGACTATCATAAATAAATAAAAATTTAAAAAAAAATTAAAAAAAAAAGAAACAACAAATACCCACCATTTGCTTTAACGTGGATGGAACTGGAGGGTATTATGCTGAGTGAAGTAAGTCAATCGGAGAAGGACAAACAGTGTATGTTCTCATTCATTTGGGGAATATAAAAAATAGTGAAAGGGAATAAAGGGGAAAGGAGAAAAAAGGAGTGGGAAATATCAGAGAGGGAGACAGAACATGAGAGACCCCTAACTCTAGGAAACGAACTAGGAGTGGTGGAAGGGGAGGTGGGCGGGGGGTGGGGGTGACTGGGTGGTGGGCACTGAGGGGGGCACTTGACGGGATGAGCACTGGATGTTATTCTATATGTTGGCAAATTGAACACCAATAAAAGATAAATTTATTAAAAAAATAATGCTAGCATACAAAAAAAGATGATTATATTAAAACTGAAAATAACAAAAACATATTAGAAAGTGAAAATCACAGTGGAAAAAATAATTGGAATCAAAGGTGTTCTTAATATAAACTATTACTACATAACTTTTCTAAAAAATCTAAGGAAGACAACTCATTAGAAAAATTAGTAGAACATTTGAATAAATTTATAAAAAAAAAAGTCCAAGCAGACAACCAATTAGCAGCCGTTCAATAAAGAAAGAGATGCAACAGCACAATCTGAAAACGGGGAAAGATGAAAACATCACTTGGTAAATAATACCTACCCATCCTATAGATACTAACACCAAACAAAACTACGTGTGTGCAACTCACAGATAATCTTGGAATTTGAGTGAAACCAATGGCGCCAAGTCATCATCACAGTGGAAAATGTGGAAAGTCACTAAAATCTGAGTTGGTGAATACAGCATCTGTCAACACCACATGTGAATATTCATGGACTCAGCAAGCGCACATAGAGGAGTGTGCAGCAGAGGTTATGACCGCACTGCTCATTCCAGGAGAAACAACCCACCAAACCAAGCACATGTTATTGGGGGAACAGTGGCCCAGACGACACTGTGTCCGCGCAGAAACACAGGACACACATGAAACGACGAACTTAGGAACCAGGCAACATGGCGACCCAGTGCCAAACGTGACCCCAACCTGGAGTCTGCACCAAAAGGGACAGAGCACAAGACACTCGATCACAACTGACAAACTGGCCACGGGTGGCAGACACCCGTGTGGACGGTTGGTTTACAGGCGACAGAGCCTTGGGTGCCCACACCGTGGGAACACGGAGGGGAAGGGCCCCGCGCCCTCACAAGAACCTCCCGTGTGTGCGTGTGTCACAGGGCAAGGAGCACAAGTGAGTGTGAGCTCAGGTCATGAAGCAAAGGGGGTAAAGGTGGACGCCACATAAGGCACACTCATTCCATTCCTCTTTTCTTGAAATGCGCCTGAGATTTTAGATTATTTCCAGAAAAAAATGTTGTCGTAAAAATAATAAAGTAGATTTTTACGCACGTGTATTAAACCAAACAGACCGGGGATCCCTGGGTGGCGCAGCGGTTTGGCGCCTGCCTTCGGCCCAGGGCGCGATCCTGGAGACCCGGGATCGAGTCCCACGTCGGGCTCCCGGTGCGTGGAGCCTGCTTCTCCCCCTGCCTGTGTCTCTCTCATGAATAAATAAATAAAAATCTTAAAAAAAAAAAAAAAAACAACAGACCTGTCTGGTACGTCGGGTGAGGGCCATGGCCACGGAGCTCTGCAGCCTGGTCTAGTCATGCTGGAAACCCACGAGGGAGGCCCGCGTGGACGTTCGCGGCGCGTGCGCACGGGGACACTAGGCCTCGCACACTTCCACCCGGAAGGAGAAGAGCCGGGGGGTCAAGGTCTGCAGGCAGCTGTGAATGATCTAGAATGTTCTCAATGTCTTGAAAGCGGTTCTCTTGTTTAAACTGCTTTCACTGGGCGCTGGCGGCAGGGAGCGAGCGCGGACAGACAGACCTCGGGGGAAAGGCCTCGACCTTGGGGCTCCGGCCTCCGCGCGGACCCGCCGGCCCACGACTCAGCCAAGACGACCAACTGCGCTCGGCGCGGGCGGCGGCACGACCATCCCTCAGGACTCCGGCCCTTTTCCGTCGTCGTCTGCTCACGCACGAGAGACACAGAGAGGCAGAGAGCCCGGCAGACGGGGTCGGAGCGGGCCGCCGCGCCCCCTGGGGTCCACGACCTGCCCCTCGCGCCCCCAGACCTCGTCCACGGCCTCCCGTTACCTCAGACGTGGGGACGCCGCGCGAGGAGGTCACGCTCCGCGGCAGAGACGCATCCGGCGGGAAGAGCGCGGCCGCGCGGGCGGACGGCCTGTGTCGGGGAGGCGCGGAGGACGCGGGCGAACCGGGAAGGAACCCGTTTCCCGCCGGGCGGGTCGACGCGTGCAGTGGCGACGAGCGCTTCCCGGAGCCCGGCGGCGGGGTGACCGTCACGGAGGCTGCCGAGCGCCCTCGGTGGGCGCAGAGGCCCGGGCAGCCACCAGGCCGCCGGCCTCCGGGAGCGGCCTCGCGAGCGGAGGCGTCCACAGGCCGCGTGAGGGCCGCGCGGTCTCTGGTCCGGGCTCTCCCCGCGCCCGCACGGAGGCCTCGCCCGAGCCGTCCTCCCGCCGCGCGGCCGACCCCGCACTGCGCATGCGGCTCCCGCGTTCACGCGGCCGTGACGTCACTCCCAGCGTGCGCGAGCACAGGCTCGCGGGCTCCGCGTGCGTCCGCATCCCGACGGCGATCTCGCGGGAACCGGCGTCCGCCAGCCGCGTCCACGTGGCTCCGGGCTCCCGGAAGCGCCGGGCTGCACCGCGGGTCCCCAGGGACGGCGGCGGCGCCCAGCGGGAGAGGGGCGTGCTCCGCCCTCCACCCCTAGCTCCTCCCGCAGCTCGCGCGCCCGCCCTCCTCCCTCCTCCCTCCCTCCTCCCGGAAGCCGCGTGTGCTCGTGCGCGGCGGGCCGCCTCGGGCCAGCTGAGCGCGCATGCGCAGGCCCCTCTGGACCACGTGGCCGCGACCCGCTGGACCCGCCTCCGCACCTGGAAGGGTCAGGTGGGCACGTGGCAGCAGGCGGCGGGGGGAGCGGGGGAGCGGGGGAGCGGGGCGGGGCGGCGCTGTGAGCCAGGAGCCAGCCCCGGGGGGCCGCGGGGAGCCGCGCGGCCTCCACCGCCTTGCGTAGAAGCGGACTAGCCACGGCCTCATGGTGTGGATTCGCCATAATAGTGGGACGCAAATCCCCCAACTCTATCAAGAATTAAAATGTTTTACTGAGCATTAAAATTAAGTGGCGCATGGAGAGCAAGCATGCAGGATGCTTAGCCCCGGGGGGGCGCAGCGGTTTAGCGCCGCCTTCGGCCCAGGGCGTGACCCCGGGTCCCGGGATCGAGTCCCCCGCAGGGAACCTGCTTCTCCCTCTGCCGGTGCCTCTGCCTCTATGTCTCTCGTGAATAAATAAATAAAATCTTAATTAATTAATTAAATGTTAACACGTGAAATAACAAGGTATCTTAAATTTTGGCATTCAGGTGTAACACACATAACTCAAAGTCTGATGAGACGGAATATTTATTATTTGTCATCAGTCCTGCAGAGCCTGGGGCTGCTGTGGTTTCCAAGGAGAATCTAGGAAGACGATGCGGATGATCACCAGTCACTGCGAGGTACGTGTGGCATTCTGCAGCAACGAGCAAGACGCCAGCGCATCCCCCAAGCCTTTGAATGAGAGTGGCATTGTCTCTTAAAATGCATTCAACTTTTTAACAAAAGAAACAAAAACTAGAGCACAAAAAGTGGGTGAAATGATGCCACAGAGAACCCTAAGAACACACCAAGAAGAGAGGTGCCGTTCCCATGGCGACAGCCACACAGGCCCCTGGACCGATTCTGTGTGATTCTGCAACTCAAGGAAGAACCTCCTTGAGGGCTCATCAACATTCCCACCAAAACTCTGGGCCCCGGGACGCCTGGGACTCAGCGGTGGAGTGTCGGCCTTCAACTCAGGTCGTGACCCCAGGGCCCTGGGATCAAGTCCTGCATCCGGCTCCCTGCATGGAGCCTCCTTCTCCCTCTGCCTGTGTCTCTGCCTCTCTCTGGGTCTCTCATGAATAAATAAGTAAAATCTTAAAAAAAATTAAAAAAAAAAAAAAAGCCAAAACAAAACTCTAGGTCCCGGTGAATTCCCTTTTCCGTTCCTGATCCTACAGCCCCATTCCCACCCTCATGTCCCATCATTCATAGTATTAACATGGTACCTGGGCAGCACCATAAGCACTAAACACTAATTACAGAGCTTAACCAGTTGTAGGGAGTCTCATGTGCTTTCACACTGTCCGTCTCTGTGCTCTTAAGCTGTTTCACACGTGCATCTTTGGGAAATATCAGCTGGTTTCTCCCACGAGCATTGTTAGGAATCAAACCTCTTTATTAACAAGATTAAGGAAATCATAAGAAAAATATGTTAACAGCATTTGGACAATGGAGAAAATATAAGCAAAAATTTGGAACACATAATTCTAACGTCTAATTAATTAACTGCATTTTTAACTTTGACACTATTAAGTGTACTGTGCCAGGCAATATAGTACATGTTAAATATGAAGTGTGGCTACAAAAAAAGTCTCGAAATCCTTAACAGACACATGACTTATGTAAATAAACACTGCACAATAAAAGTTTTAAAAAGTTATATGTATATATGTGTGTATGTGTATACACACATGTATTCATAGGGGCTGAACCAATGTTACATGTCTTTTAAAAAATCACAAATCATAGACATATGAAACAGGTGAAGGGAGTCAAAAGGTACCAAATACCAGGTGTAAAATAAAGTCCTGAAGCTGTACTGCACAGCATGGGGACTATGATTAACAAGACTACACAGTGTATCTGAAAGTTCCTAAGAGAGTAGATCTTAGATGATCTCATAAGAAAAGAATGTGTAGTTGTGTGTTGCAAGGGACATCACCCAGGCCAACGGTGAACATTTCCCACTACATACAAACGCCAAGTCACCATGTCATACACCTAAAACTAATACGATGCATGTCAGCAAAAAAAAATCACAAGTCAGTGCACAACTGCATAGAGATTACTCTCTCCCCAAAGGCTCGTTTCCCTTACACAGAATCCTGATACAAGTGAAGTTGCCACGGGTTTCTTCTGGTCCAGGAGAGCTGCCTTCTGATGCTCAGAACCAGGGTGCGGGATATTGACAGAATAAGAAACATGTTATTTGGGTATCCCTGGGTGGCTCAGCGGCTTAGCGCCTGCCTTTGGCCGAGGGCGCAGTCCTGGAGTCCCGGGATCGAGTCCCACATCGGGCTCCCGGCATGAAGCCTGCTTCTCCCTCCTCCTGTGTCTCTGCCAATCTCTCTCTCTCTCTCTCTCTCTCTCTCTCTATCATAAACAAATAAATAAATCTTAAAAAAAAAAGAAAGAAACATGTTATTTTGGTCTTCATCCCAGTTCCCGGCAGCAGAGTTTCTAAATCCCTTGGAACTTCTGAGTGGTGGGGTGAGAGGGGCGCCTGTCCTTATGGCTAACAAACGCCTTGCGTGCATACCTGAGTTTATGCTAAGGGGATGAGCACAGGAGCCCCGGGACTAGAGGCTTGGATGGTTCAGCCTCACCCCCACCCACCTCCAAGCAGGGGAGCGGGTGGCGATGGAGCCAACAGCCAACAGCTACTGACTGAATCGTGCCTATGTAAGACCTCCATAAAACTCTATCGGGAGCTCCAGGAAAACTGTACGCTAGGGGTCCAGGGCACTTTGGGGCTGGTGCAGACACAGTGCTGGGTGAAGCTGTGCCCAGGGAGGGCAGAAGCTCTGCACCCCACCCCGCCTGCCCTGAGCATCTCTTCCACCTGGGCCTCCTGCCTCGTATCCTTCACAATAAAGTGGTGAACACAGTAAAAGCCATTGCAGCAACCTGTGGAGGACCCTGGGGCCCCCCACTGTGTGTCGCCCAGGAGTGCAAGGGCCGAGCTGGGGCCTGCTGCCATCTGAAGCAAGGGGAGGCGGGGGGAGGGCTTGGGGGCTAAGCCCTCCACCTGTGGGTGTGCATTAACCCCAGCTGCCGCAGTCAGAACTGGACTGGATTGGGGGACACCCACCATGTGCCCAGAAAGTTGGAGAGCTGGCCGGCATGGGAGAGCCCCACATATTCTGTGTCAGGGGCAAAAAATGGATCGCTGTGTCAACTGAAAGCCAAAAGGACCAGAAGGCTGTGCAATGGACCCTGCTGAGGATACAGAGAAAGAAAGTGACCCTGGTGGGAGCATCTCCTGCTGCTGGCCCTGAAGGAGCTGGAGGTGTGCACAGGGCTTCATGGCACAGGACGGCAGAAAGAAGGATCTGGAAAACACGGACTACAGTCACTACCAGCTTCTTACAGTAACTTCATGGATGAAAATACATAGGGTGCATTCACTTTTACCCATTATATCCAAACGTACCCACGAGTGTGCTGCTCTACAGGGAACATCTGGAAACCCCGGAATAGACAGCGCATTAATGGCCCAAGCATTCTGTTGCACGGTCTGGACTCTAACACACGCAGCCGCCAAGCAGAGAAAGAAGATCCGTATGCACTCGCACAGGAAACCCTGCAATATTTGCAGGGTTACAAAGAGCCATCTGTGGGTAAAGCAGGTCTAGAATTCATGCCTAGAATAGTCCACAGCAACCCCTGCTTCCTGAGCACTGGGGCACGTTAGTCCAAACGAGACGGGCTACAGCATAAAGACTTGGTACAAAAACACGTGGAAGATACTTTAATAATAATTTTATAAGAATTATATGTTAAATATACTGTCTTAGAGAAAATGTGCTATTAAAGTTAATTTCACCTAACTTCTTTTTACTTGTTTGAATGTGAGTACTAGTGAATCTAAAGCCAAGTGAGTGCCTCCCATCCTCTCTCTCTCTCTCTCTCTCTCTCTCTCACACACACACACACACACACACACTGCTGGATGAAGGACTCCTCACCTTGGACTGGATGGCAGAGGGGCAAATTCTCACTCTTTACATACTGTGTAAAGAAAATTACACAGTAATTTTACCTTTTACTTACCTTTTAAAGAAAATTATTTTTTTTAATTATTTAAAAAAATAAGCTTCTGGGGATAAGCTTGTTTCACCTCACGCTAAGACAGAGGCACAGAGGCTATCAAAGACATCTCGAGATGGGCAGGAGAGGTAGTTAGTGCTGGTGTTACTACAACCACCACCACCACCACCACCACCAAAACCACGCAGAGAGGAGCAGCACTGAACAGGTCATCAGGGGACACCTGGGGGCTCAGTGGTGGCACATCTGCCTTCAGCTCAGGGCGTGACCCTGGGTCCCTGGAATCATGGGGCTCCCCACAGGAAGCCTGCTTCTCCCTCTGCCTGTGTTTTCCTGCCTCTCTGTGTGTGTCTCATGAATAAATAAATAAATCTTTAAAAAAACAAAAACAGAAGGTCAGGACCAGGAGTCATCTGGATAATCCATATATTTGGACATGAAGCAGTTAAAGAGCCAACAGTGACAACCAGCAAATCTATTTCAAGCTCGGCTACTGTGGCACCAGGACTCGAGACAGACTGTGAGCATTTCTGGAAGTGATGTTCTCTACTGCAAAGGGAGACCGGCATGCTTTTCCCACGAAACAGATTCTGATCCAAGTAGTAGCAGAGACTCTGTTCCTTTGATGAAAAGCATTTGCTGAACACAGGCAGTAAAAAATGTACACCTCTGAGTTTTCAGTATTTGCATAATATTCTTTGGGGGCATGGTCAAGGAAATCTGGCCAGAAAAGCAGAAATACCCTGGATAAAGTCTTTAGAATTTTTTTTTGAAAGTTTAAGCAATCGCAGATATAAATTGAGGATTTTTGCAATTACTGCTCAATGCTGGCACCTGTGCAGGAGGAGGGAGCCACCAGCCTCACCACCATGAAACGAATAAAGACACTGGAGCAGGATGAGAGTCGGCGCAGATGGAGGACGACGGAGGACCGGACTTCTACACTTGCACAATCTCCCAGGCTGGTGGGTCACCTCCCAGCGCTTCCCCTGAGGATATGTGGTTGACTTTGTTCAAACTCCCAAAATAAACAGACCATCTACAGGGAATATTTAACAGCCTCCGCCGAGGAATGCCATACAAAAAACCTGATGCAAGTTTCCATCTGGGCATGACAGTCCTCGTGGAGTAAACCATTTATAAAAATTATCATGCTTTTTACCACGAATCACTTCTAAACCAAATGAGGCTCATAAGTCCAAAGATATGTCCTCTGGGGGACAAGAGAAATTAATCCTTATCTGATCGTATGATGCCTGAACCCAGAGAGCACAAGCTGCCCAGCCCGTTCACAGTTTTGACCCTGGACATGATCACTAAGGACGCACAATTCACCACACTTGTCATGTGTGTCCATGGTCACCAGAGCCAACTTAGCCAACGGAGGACATCCATGTGGACAAAGTCTTCAGAGTCAAACGGAGACAGAGGTACAGCCCCAGAACATTTCCAGAGTCCGTAGAAATTGCTAGGGAAGCACCCAGCGCCCTACAAAATCAACCGAGGAGGGCACAGAGCTCACGTGGGGGCAGCTCTCTGACTTCTGCAGTCCCAAAATTCAGTTTCTATAAGGAGACAAGCCTTTAGGTCATCAGTCAGAAAATCCTAAATTGTCGACAAAGTGACATCATGCAGGCTGTAATGAAATAAATCAGAAGTGCGACCTACTTCTCTGGGTAAGAAGGCAAAGGACATGGAGCAGGAGCATTACTTGGCAGCCGACTGTTTCTTCTGTATGCCACAGTTCTGAGGGCATGGCACACACGCTGTGACTCACCAACTCCAGACACGTGCTAGATAGCTCATCATTAACTCCATGACTCTAGACAGCCATCTTGTGCTGGGGAAATTAATTTGAATAAATGGGAATAATGTATGTTTGCAGGATCATACAAAATACAACAGAATAACCTGGAAGATCTTCAAGGCACTTGTAGAAAAATGACACATCAATAGAAGGCATCATTATTCACACCTACAAATAGGTTCTTCTCAATGGTTTGCTAGTTTAGATACAGAGAATGCTCTCCCCATACAGAGCTACACTAATGTCTCGGTGAGGCAGGTACACCTGCTGTTGCACAATCCCATGGGCTCCAGCCACACTCCAGTGGTGAGGCTTCGCCTCATCCAGCGCATTTTCTGTGACACATCCCTGAGGCTACCAGCGGAACCCTAGACGTAGAGAGTCTGGCTTCTGCTCCCACATATCTGGTGGGAAGAATTCCACTAAATACAACAGGCTCTTGTCCTTACAAGGATATGTAAAAGGAAGGAACAAATCTTTTGTCCCTAATCTGAATGATCCTCTAGTTCATGGTGGCCACACACAAGCGCGAGCTGCAGAAACAGAAGTTCAACTCCATCAAAATCGTTCAAACTCTAATAGTTTCCCTCTAGACGTCTGAAATTCATCAATAATTCTGAATAATAGCTGAGATTTATGCCTCTCATCTTTCCCAAACCTCATGAAGATTTACTCATAAAGTTTAAAAAGATCAACATCAAAACATGGAGGCTGAAAGAGATCATCTACTGTCTCATTTCACTAAACAAATCAGGTCATGGTTTTCTTGCCTTTGAGGTTAATGGGTGTAACTTCCTGCACCAGCTACCTTTCCCACTGTGGGGCATCCTCCTATATGACTGACTACACCTCCAATTGCCTGTGAACAGGTTCCTTTCATCACTGTCTTCTGGGTATCTGCATGGACGTTCCAGAAGCCAATACTTCTTCCTACTGAGATCTAATGCCACCAAGTACTCCATAAATCTTCATTTTTGTACAATCTTGGCTTCAAATTATTGCAAATTACTCTTTGGGATTTTGCTGTTTATCATTATTCATTAACCTTAAAAGATTTTTATGCTGATTTTCTTTCTCTGGAGGGTCTAGACGGTAACACTTGCCATCACTAACACTGACTGCTTTCTATATGCCAGGGGCCACGTCTAGTCATCCATGGGTCATCTCCATTAACATTCAACAATCCTTTGATGTCACCCTCAACTTACAAATGGGGAGGCCTCACAGGGGGCTGGGAATGAAGTGACAGACCTCGTTACCAGTACGAGAGGATGTTGGGGTTCAGAGCTGAGTCCACCTCACTTGAAGCCAGTGTTCTCTGCAGGCCCACAGACTGCCTTCCTCTCACCCCAGACACAACCCAGTATATAAATAACAATATAAGATGGTCCAAGAATTTTATATTTTAAAAGCATCCTAATTTTAAATCTAAAGTTTTCAGATCCACGTGACTTTTAAGCAGTTAGTGGTCTAGGTTTACAAGGTTGTGTTGGCTTCCTAAGAGGTTAGACCAAAATGATCAACGCCTGTCACTTCCGGCTTCATGACTAAGTCACTGTAAACCTACAAAGAACAGTAGAAAGTAAATTAAGTAGCCCAGAGAGCAGTGACTTGCCTGAGTACACACTGAAGATACTACCACAACGACATGGTTCAGAAGTGAAGCCACAGAAGACATAGGCCTGCAAGTAGCTCAAGCAGCAGTCAGGCACCGTGATTCCCTTCTGAGAAGTGTGTGTGGCAGACGTCCCTCCACAGCTGCACACAGGACTTTTGTGAAACAAATGTCCTCTCCACCTTCCCTAAATCAAGGGACCATAAAAGGATCTCAAGGGTATTCAAACACGTCCATCAGTGACAGGGGGCTGTCTCTTCAGTCCTTGTGATCCCACTCGCAGAGCAGGAAGGAGACTAGAGAGCAGAGGATGAACATCCTTCCTTCCTGTCCACCTGGGTCCAGGAGGAGGCACCCGTGAAATTACAGATCACATGAGCATCGTTCTTCCAAAGGCATTAGTCTTGGATTGTCTCATAAATTAGAAAGAACAGTTTAAATATCCAGATAAAGAGACTGTTTGTTACCATAGGGCACAAATGAAATGTTCCACTACCAGAAATGTCTTCCAGATGATCGCTTTCACTGAGTTTGATAAAAACCTTATCATCCGTCACTAATATGAAAACCATTCATCAAGAGCTCTCACCCCAAAGTTCTGTTGCCATCACAGAAAATGTCCTGTGTTTCTTGTATTCTCAACGTATAGTTTTAAAATGCTTTCCAATGTCTCATTTTACACTTAGAAATGGTGAGCAACCTCCTTATATGCACAAGAATTGGCTGACTAACCAATCGTATATGTGCATTTCAGCCTCCCCGACACCTGGCCTTACTCCAAGGACAAGGCTCGAACATGCTGTTATGTCCTTCTCATTTCCTTGCTGGAAACGAATAAAGGTCTGTATGGGAGAACACGCAGAGTCAGTACCAGGAGCAGAGTGGTAGATGAGGTCCTGGCAGGGACATGCGTCCTTTTGGAACTACAATGCACAAACAGGAACATTCATGTGAAAAAGAAGAAATGCAGCCAACAGAAGGGACCTGACCAAGCTTCTTGAACTTAATTTCTCTTTTGTAGAAGTTAAAGTGCTCAAGAACTTTCTTATCCACAATGTAACAGCCCAGATTCTGTTTCTTATTAGCCCCCGACACACCAACATACCTCCTCCCGGGAGGAGGGCTACCTCTCCTCCATCACTGGCCTCAGATGTTCCCTCACCCCACTGCTCATGCTTTACATCCTAGGCCATTTAATTTACTGAGAGAACAGCACTTAAATAAGCTCTTCAATGCCCTGAGTGAGCCTACAGGAGGAAGGGGTACATTTCATCTGGTTGCTGTCAGAAAGCTAGCAGTGATTTTCAGGACAACACAGTTCCTTGAAAGGCAAGAATTTGGTTAATGAATTAATAAACCCCATCCTCTGGAGACCTGCACAGTCCCCACCATCAGCTGAAATGGCTGCTCCGAAATATCATTCATGGTTCTCCTCACCCAGATGGAAACCTTTGCCTCCTACCCTAAAAGCCCATACCCGTGGCATATGCAGATGAGAGACTGAGATACCAGGTGGTCATTAATCCACTATCAAAATACATCAGCTGCACTAATCCAGGTTACACCACAGTTCAACCCTGGAGATCAGTGGACAGATTGGACACCAATGAGTGCTATGACTCATATAGAAAAGGGTCTCCAACACGTAACTGGTACTGTAATACGCACGAGTGTTTACAATGGGAGTCCAGCCCTTCCAATTCGATAATTAGGGAAGGATCTGGAGGACTGTGGTATATACCCCACGTGTGTGTGGGGGTGGTGGTGGAGGGGGCTGTCTACAGGTATGTGTGCAAGCTGGCAGGCATGTGCCAGTGTGCATGTGCACTTGTGTTCCTGCATCTGTGAGCATGCATGCATGTGTAAAAACGAGGCAGAACAGAAGGAACTACACTTTGCATGTATTCTCTCCCGTACAAGTTACCCTTCCTACTTTCTCAGCCTCCTCGCCTTCATAAATATAGTACAAGTTCACCATCCCTGAATGCAAAAGTCCAAAATTCAAAAGGTTCTGAAAATCACAAGTGTGTTGGCATCTCATCTGGCAACAAAGCCTCGCTTTTCCGCCCATTCCAGAAAGGCAACAACCAGTGTGCACTAACGTGAAGTAATTAATCTTTCTTTACCCTGCTTAGTATGAATACCACACATTCACTGCAAAAATATTAACATGTGGGAAAATAGAATACTGCCCTAGGCCCCATGGGGACAACATAACAGTAGAAATGTAAGTCATCTCTGAGGGAGTAATTTAAGGGTATCTTGACCATTCTTCTTAAAGTAGCAGCCCCCACACTCTCGTGATACTGCATTCCTGATTCCATTTGTTCATAGTATTTCTACTACATTGTTTTATTTATTTACTTACTTACTGTGTACAGAATACAAGCTCCATGAGAACAGGAACGATGTTTGGTTCAGGCTGTATTCCCAGAATTTAATGTCTGGCAAACACTGCAACTTCATAAATATCTATTGACTATAGTTTACTTAATCCAGAGATTTAAAATTACACAATATTGAAATTGGCTTACAGTGTGTACTATCTAAAGAATACAGAACACAGGAATAGATTTTTCCCGTGTATAAGTAGGATTTTGAATGAGAAAAACTTCTCCTGTGTCCTAGTTCTACCAACTTCACCTGTGAGTACATGGAAATGTCACATGAATAACGTGGTCTATAGTGGGGTTTTTCAGATGTGAAACAGAGATAGTACTTCATATCACATAGATAGGAAACAACATTCTAAGCCTTAAGGCACTACAGAAATATTACTCTGGTCACTTCTGTGATATAGTTGGAGAGAAACATCAGTTTTTTGAAGCCTCGGGTGCTTAGTTTCAATATTTGTTAAATATGTGTAATTTAAGCCACCCAGCCAATGATAATTTGTTAATGCAGCACAAACTAAGACGAGGCAAGCCAAAAAGATCAGATGCAATTGCAGCTGCCTAGCACCTGGCCCATAAAGCAGGGATATCGTGTAGAGATGATCAGGCCACCCCACTCTTAGCTCAGAATTCACAGATTTTTGTCCCAAAGGAGAGGCAGGCATAAGAACAGAAAACCCCAATGCTCGCCCCAAAGGGAGTAGCTTTATTTGAAACATTATGCTAAGTTAAAGTCCAAGAAGACTCTCAACACAATGGATATTTAGGAGGAAGCTAAGATGAGAATGGTAACTCTATGAAAGCAATAATTTACACTCATGGCAAGCAAACTTACCAGAAAGAAACGGGGAAATATACAGCTAAGAAGAGTCCTCCTGGGGTCAAACAAAATCCCAAAGACTGACCTCAAAGCCATCCCTAAAATGGGGCCCAAATAAAACTGGATCAAACTATTGCATAATTTATATCTCTGGGAAAAAAAAATTTATATCTCTGGGGGCTACAGAAAACAAGAGTGCAATCAGCTGACAATTAGTGGAGCTCAACAGCTGTGATACCAAATGAGGCAGAAATGTTACAACAGAGAAAAAGAGGCAAAGAAAAAGGGTTTCAGGCACTGAAACCACTCTCATCCAAGTCGGCTGTGTACAAGGCTGTCCACTCTCAAGAACAACTTAAAACGCTTCACACTACAGGGGTAGGCTTCATGAAAATAGTCTAGCCAAGTTTTACAAAAACAAGCAAAGAGAAACAGCAGCAAGTCCCAGAGGGAAGATGAATATTCAGGGTTGCCACATTATCCAGATTCTAATATAAAACTATGAGACATACAAAGAAAATAAAAGGGGGGATGCATTCACAAAGAAAAAAACAATCAACAGAAATTGCCTATAAGAGACCTAGATGTTATATTTAACAAAGACACCAAGGCATGCATTACAAATAAGTTCAAGGAACTAAAGGAAATCACACAGAGAATTAACTGACAATGTCTGATCAAATACAGTATCAATAAAGGCAAATAAATTATAAAGGAAGGAATGAAGGGAGGGAGGGAGGAAAAAGAACTAAGCAGAAATTCCTGACTTGAAAAGTACAGTAACTGAAATGAAAAATTCACTTCAGCGGCTCAACAGACTTGAACTGCAGAAGAATAAGCAACTTTAAGGCAAATCAATGGAGATTACACAATCTGATGAGCAGACAAAAAAGGGAATGAAGTAAAATGAAGAGAGCCTTAAAGAAATATGGGACATCAATAAGTATATCAACATGTGTTATGGGAGTACCAAGAGAGGAGAGAAGGTATCAGAAGAAATAATGGTTGAACACAAACTTTGATGAAAAATATGATATACATATCCAAAAAGCTCAAGAAAATTCAAGTAGGGAAAATGCAGAGATCCACATCCAGACACATCATAATGCTAAAAGACAACCACCAAGAGAAAATATTGAAAGCACTAAGAAAAAAATAACTTCAGATACAAGGAACACCAAAAAGATGGGCAGCTGATATCTCATCAGAACAATGGTTCAGAAGGAAGTAAAATGACATATTCCAAGTGCAGAAAGAAAAAACTGTCAACCAAGAGTCTTCCATTCAGCAAAACTACTTTTCAAAAATTAGTGTAAATACATAAAAACAGAGAATTTATTGCTAGAACTGCCTTAGAAGAAATACTAAGTTCATTCATCTGAAAGCAAGTGACCCAAGCCAGTAATCCAAATATATGAAAAACGACACAAAAACCACCAGTATGGTAGACAAAATAACAGACCCCCCCCCTCCAAAATCTCCACATCATAACATCCAGAACCTATGAATATATTAGATCAAAGAGCCAAGGGGAATTCAGGTTGCAGATGGAATTAAGGTTGGTCAGGTGACCTTCAGATAGAAAGATTATCCTGGATTTTCTGAGTGAGCCCAGTGGAATCACAAGGGTCCTTCTCAGGTGAGAGATGGTACTATGAGAGGGACATGGCCCAACTCGCTGGCTCTGCAGATGAAGACTGTGGCCATGAGCCATGAGGCCTCTGAAAGGTGAAATAAGTGAAGAAATGGAATTCTACTGTGCATGTCCAGAAGGAACTCAGTACTGCTGATCTTGATTTTAGCCCAGTGAGACCCCTTTCAACCTTCTGACCCAGAAATGTAAGATAATGGATTTGTATTTCTTTTGGCCACTAAATTTGTGGTAATCTACTACAACAGTAATTAAAACCTAAAAAAAACTTACAAAACTAATATGTAATTATAAAATATAGTATAAATACATATTTCTTCCCCTTTCCTTAATTAATTTTAAAACAAACTGCCTAAAACATATGTATAAATAATTATCTACACATACAACTGTATACACATACAATTTATCTGCTTTTTCTTATTTGTGTTTTTGGTGTCATATGTAAGAAATCATGGAGTAATCAAGAGTTACAAACAAAGATTTATGATTAAGTTTTATTCCAACAGTTTTATAATTTTAGCTCTTATATTTAGGTCTTTGATATATTTTGAATTAATTTTTATATATGTGCTGTGGGAGAAGAATCCAACATTATTCATTTACATGTGCTGCATATCTAGTGGTCCCAGCATTATGTGTTAAAAGACTATTCTTTCTTCATTTAGCTATCTTTCACACTTGTCAAAAAACCCTTGGCATTTTGGCATAAAGACAAACAGACCAATGCAACAAAAGAGGGCCCAGACAGAAACCCTTGCATATATGCTCCAATGATTTTTAACAAGGATGCTGAGACTATGCAACTTGAAAGTTTCTTCAATAAAAAAAATGTCAGTAAAATCAGCAACTTTCATGCAAAAGAATGAAGTTTGACTTACCTTACACTACATATAAAAATTAACTCACAGTGATTAAAAACCTGTATGGGGCAGCCCGGGTGGCTCGGCGGTTAGTGCCACCTTCAGCCCAGGGCCTGATCCTGGAGACCTGGGATCGAGTACCACGTTGGGCTCCCTGTATGGATGGAGCCTGGTTCTCCCTCTGCCTGGGTTTCTGCCTCTCTCTCTGTCTCTCATGAATAATTAAAAAAAAAAAAAACTTGCAAGACTCTTTGAATAAAAAAATAGGTGAAAAGCTTCATGACATTGGATTTGATAAGATTTCTTGGGTATGATACCAAAAGCACAGAAAACAAAAGCAAATATATACAAATGAGAGTATGTGAAACTTGGAAGCAACCAAGATGTCATTCAGTAAGCAATGAATAAATAAATGTCCACTCGGACAATGGATTATTATTCACTGATAAAAGAAATGAGCTATGAAACCATAAAAAGGCACTGAGAAAACTTAAATGCCTATTACTAAGAGAAGGCCAATCTGAAAAGAGCTCATATTGTGTAATCCCAACTACACAATATTCTAGAAAAGGAAAATCTATGAATAGAGTAAAATTATCAGTGGTTGCCTGAGATTGATGATGGGGAGGAATGAAATGGCAGAGCATAGAGAGTTTTTAAGACAATAAAAATACCCTGTCCAATACTATAATGGTGTATACAATGACTTTGGGTAATAAAATTATTGCCATAAAATTATGTCAACATAAATTCATTAATTGTAACACTATGGTAAGGTGTTGATGATGGGGGAGGCTGTGCATGTGTGGGGGAATGGATATATGGGAAATCTCTGCACCTTCCCCTTAATTTCACTGTGAATTTTATTTTATTTTTTTTTTCACTGTGAATTTTAAATTGGTCTTAGAAAATTTTAATTGAAAAAACAATAATCAGTGTCCATCAAAAGATGAATTGATAAAGAAGATATGGTCTATATATACAATGGAATATTACTTAGCCATTAGAAACGATGAATACCCACCAATTGCTTCCACGTGGATGGAACTGGAAGGTATTATGCAGAGTGAAGTAAGTCAATCGGACAAAGACAATCATTCTATGATTTCACTCATATGGGGAATATAAAAAATAGTGAAAGGTATTATAGGGGAAAGGAGAGAAAAGGAGTGGGAAAAATCAGAGAGGGTGACAAAACATGAGAGAATCCTAACTCTGAGAAACGAACAAGTGGTAGTGGAAGGGAGGTGAGCAGGGGGATGGGGTGCCTGGGTGACAGGCACTGAGGGGGGCACTTGAGATGAGCACTGGGTGTTATATGTTGGCAAATTGAACTCCAATAAAAAAATATACAAAAATAAAAATAAATAAAAATAAACTATTTTGGTTTTAATATTTTATTTATTTATTCATGAAAGGCAGAGAGAGAGAGGGAGAGAGAGAGGCAGAGACACAGGCAGAGGGAGAAGCAGGTTTCACACAGGGAGCCTGACATGGGACTCAATCCCGGGTCTCCAGGATCAGGCCCTGGGCTGAAGGCAGCGCTAAACCTCTGAGCCACCGGGGCTGCCCAAAAATAAACTATTTTGATTTTTTTAAAATTGTTAAATTTTTAAAGAATTGCCTATAGTTCTTCTTTATATACATATAATAATTTATTTAACACTTCTACTGATGAAAGTTTATATTGTGCCTAAAATTTCATTATTACCACAATGTAACAATGGACAGTCCTATATATGTGCTCACATGTGTACGTGTGCTCATATTTCTAGGATATAGATTCCTAGAAGTACATACTTTTGAAAATCGTAAAGGCTAATGTTAAAGAAAAAAATAAAAATATAAAAAAATAAAATCAATTGTTGGAGCTAATAAATGAATTCAATAAAGTTGCAGAATACAAAGTCAAAGTGCAAAACTCAATTGCATGTCTATACTGGTAAGGAACAACTGGAAAGGGTAATTAAGAAAACAATTCCATTTATAATAGCATCAAAAAAGAATAGTTAGAAATAAATTTCATGAAAAAAAAGAAATTTCATGAAATAGGCAAAAGATTAATACTCAGAAAACTGGAAAACACTGCTGAAAGAAATTAAGAATCAAGATGGTATGATACTGGCATAAAAACAGACACATAGATCAATGGAACAGAATAGAGAACCCAAAAATGGGCCCTCAACTCTATGGCCAACTAATATTTGGCAAAGCAGGAAAGACTATCCAATGGAAAAAGGACAATCTCTTCAATAAATGGTGCTGGGAAAATTGGATATCCACGTGCAGAAGAAGGAAACTAGACCATTCTCTTACACCAGACACAAAGATAAGCTCAAAATGGACGAAAGATCTAAATGTGAGACAAGAATCCATCAAAATCCTAGAGGAGAACACAGGCAACACCCTTTTTGAACTCAGCCAGAGTAACTTCTTGCAAGATACATCCACGAAGGCAAAAGAAACAAAAGCAAAAATGAATTATTGGGATTTCATCAAGATAAAAAGCTTCTGTACAGCAAAAGAAACAGTCAACAAAACTCAAAGACAACCTACAGAATGGGAGAAGATATTTGCAAACGACCTCTCAGATAAAGGGCTAGTATCCAAGATCTATAAAGAACTTTTTAAACTCAACACCCAAGAAACAAACAATCCAATCATGAAATGGGCAAAAGACATGACTAGAAATCTCACAGAGGAAGACACAGACATGGCCAACACGCACATGAGAAAATGCCTCGCATCACTGACCATCAGGGAAATACAAATCAAAACCACAATGAGATCCCGCCTCACCCCAGTGAGAATGGGGAACATTAACAAGACAGGAAACAACAAATGTTGGAGAGGACGCGGAGAAAGCGGAACCCTCCTGCACTGTTGGTGGGAATGTGAACTGGTGCAGCCACTCTGGAAAACTGTGTGGAGGTTCCTCAAGGAGTTAAAAATAGACCTGCCCTACGACCCAGCAATTGCACTGCTGGGGATTTACCCCAAAGATACAGATGCAGGGAAACGCCAGGACACCTGCACCCCAGTGTTTATAGCAGCAGCATCCACAAAAGCCACACTGTGAAAGGAGCCTCAGTGTCTATCAGCAAATGATGGATAAAGAAGATGTGGTTTATGTATACAATGGAATATTACTCAGCCATTAGAAACGACAAATACCCACCATTTGCTTCGATGTGGATGGAACTGGAGGGTATTATGCTGAGTGAAGTAAGTCAATTGGAGGACAAACATTATATGGGGATTATAAAAAATAGTGACAGGGAATAGGAGAGAAAGGAGAGAAAATGACTGGGAAATATCAGTGAGGGTGACAGAACATGAGAGACTCCTAACTCTGCGAAATGAACAAGGGGTGGTGGAAAGGGAGGTGGGCAGGGGTTTGGGGTGACTGGTTGACGGGCACTGAGGGGGGCACTTGGTGGGATGAGCACTGGGTGTTATGCTATATGCTGGCAAATTGAATTCCAATTTAAAAAAATATACAAAAAAAAAACGAAAAAAAAAACAAAAAAATGTAAAGTTCATTTACAAATAAAGTTACACTCAAGATTTGTGCACTTGAAAAAAAAATGCCTCTGCCTTCAAAAACACCTTTAAACTCTTAATTTTGGGGCACACCTTCTTTGTTAAATGAATCAAGTAGTTGTGGGGAAAAAAAGTGTTGCTTACAAATAAGC
The DNA here is from genome assembly GCF_053574225.1 of Canis aureus. Lineage (NCBI taxonomy): Eukaryota > Metazoa > Chordata > Mammalia > Carnivora > Canidae > Canis > Canis aureus. Next base: position 715,146 of record NC_135646.1, read on the forward strand.
TATTGATTGAAGTTTTTTTTTTTTTTTTTTTTTGGAGTAATAAATGAAATAGGGAAAAGGGAAGACTTTAGAGAAAAATGTTCATGGCCCTTTGCAGTGGTATTGCTATAGCTTCCAAGTCTTCTAAAAATCTGTTTCCCCTATTGAATGAAATGTTTGTGTGGATATATGTGTGTGTGTGTGTTGGGGGAGGGTAGTAGGGGTAAAAATGGTAAAATGGTTCTTTCATTTATTTTTTAACTTGAACCATACAGATACTTGTTCTGACTAGAGTTGGACCATTTTACAACAAAGCTAAATATCAATAGCCTCACTAATGGAAACTGACATAATGTGAAAAACATAAAATATGGTCATAACCCCAACAAAGAAAAAAACGAAAGAAATTAAGAGATATAAATAAATGGTAAGACATCCCATGTTCATGGAGTGGACAACTATTGACCATATCCATATCCAAAGTGATCTATAGATTCAATGCAATTCCTACCAAAATTCCAAAGGTAGGATTTTCTTGCAGAAATAGTTAACCCCAGCCTACAATTTATATGGAATCTCAAAGATCCTGAGTAGCCAAAACAATATTGAAAATGAAGGGCAAAGCTAGAGGACACACAATTCCTGATTTCAAAACTTATTACAGAGCTACAGTAATGAAACAGTGTAGTACTGGCAGAAGATATTTAGACCAAGAAAATATAATAGGAAGTCCAAAAATCAACCCTCACGTAAACCATCAGTTGATTTTCAACAAGGGTAACACAACCATTCAGTGGGGAAAGAACAGTCTTTTCAATATAAAATCCTGAAAAAACTGAATATCCTTATGCAAAAAAAATGAAACTGCACCCTCATATTATACCACATCCAAAAACTGCTGAAATGGATCAAATACTAGCATTAAAAATTTGAGACTCTTAGAAGAAAACATAGGGTCGAAATATAAAACTTTTCTGTGAGTACCAATATACAATATCTAAAGAGTGGGGGAAAAAACTCCACAGAAGAGAAAATATTTGTATATCATATGTCTAATACGGGATTAATATCCAGAGTATATAAAGAACTATTAAACAAAAAGACCAAAAAATCAAAAAATAGTCTAAGGACTTAGATACCTATTTCTCCAAAGATGATCTATAAATGGCCAAAAAGACTGTGAAAAGATACTTAACATCTCTAGTCATTAGAGAAATACAAAGCAAAATACAATGAGATACCACCTCACACCTATGAGGATGGCTGTTACCACTCCTGGTTACACACGCGGCATCAGCACCCCTGAGTACATACCCACAAGATGGAAATTAGGGACTCAGAGATGCTTATACACCCATATTCACAGCAACATTATTCTCAATAGCCAATAGTGCCCATCAACAGATGACTGGATTAAGAAAAACAGTAGGTAAACAAAATGGAATATTATCCAGTGTTAAAAAGGAGGGCAGTGCTGATGCCTGCAGCAACATGGATGCGCCCTGGAGATATGCTCAGTGAGATGAGGTAGACAAGAAAGAACAAGTGTGACATGACTCCATTTGTACGATGTACCTGGAACAGGTTGATTCCAAGAGTCAGAATATAGAGTAATGGTTATCATGGTGAGGCAGGGGGCAGTGGGAGTTAGTGTTTAATGGGATACAGTGTGTGTTTGAATATATTTTTTAAAGATTTTATTTATTTATTCATGAGAGACACAGAGAGGCAGAGACACAGGCAGAGGGAGAAGCAGGCTCCACTCAGGGAACCTGATGTGGGACTCGATCCCGGTACTCCAGGATCACATCCTGAGCTGAAGGCAAATGTGCTTACCCACTGAACCACCCAGGTGTCCCTGTTTAAAATTATTTTTCAAAAGCTCTGATCATGTGTAGTGGTGAAGGCTGCATACCATCATGAAAATACATAATACCATTGAATGGTACACTTAGAAATGGCAAAAATGGTAAATATTATGTGATGTATATTTTACCACAAGTTTTGAAAAAGGAATAAGGTGCTAACCCATCCTCTACTGTGTGCAAAGTAGGAGAACTGTATGGCAAGTGAAAGGAACCTGTCACAAAAGACTACATAGTGTAGGATTCTATTTCTGTGAAATGTCCAGAGTGGATAAATCCAGAGAGACCAAAAGTACATCTGTGCTTTCCAGTGGACACTGGGGATGGAGTGACTGATAGTTAATGGATAAAGAGTTCCTTCTGGGGGCGATGAAAACATTCCAAAATCAACAGTGGTGGTGTTTGCATAATCCTGCGAACACACTCGCAAGCATGGAGTTGTACGCGTTAAATGGGTAAGTTGTATGGAATGTGATCTACATCTCAAGAAAGCTGTTATTTCCTCAAAAAGGAAAAGATATGCCAAATCTATCCCGAGTGTTTGCACACACCCAGGACACCACTGAGTGCATGGTTTTGCGTGCCAACTGAAGAGCACAGAATCCTATCATAATTAATAACAGCTGGTATTAAGGTAAGATATGGAGTTAGTCATACATTCCTTGTAAAGTTGGTATCTATATATTTCTGTTTCCCTTGATGTTAAAATATAATGGGGAAAACAGTGCCTAATCAACACTTGGTCTGCCATCAGTTATAGGTTTAGAAGGAGACCTAAAGTAAGGTGCCTGCAATACCTCGTGAAACCTACCAGAGCCACGTGCATGGTCTTAGGCAGGAATAAGCCTTGGGGGGATCTGTAAGATCTTCCCAAACTATTTCACTGGAGTCCAAGAAATAGGTAACAGCGTTTTTTAAGTAAATGAACAGGATTTGAAAAACAACAGAAGACCACCAGGTCTACAACACTAAACTCTTAGACCTAACCAGAGGCTTGCTCCTACTAAAAACAAGCCAGCTACATGCACACCTGACTTGAAGGCACAGCCTCCTGAAACCTAGAAATGTCATGTTTATTTTAAATTCTTTCCTGTGCATATTGAGCAAGTTCTCCTGTGTTCCCATCACACTCAGCCACTCTACCCTCATACTGCTCTCCCCCCACTGCTAGGTCCCTAGCCTCCCACTGTACACCCGGTAGAGTCTTACGCCGAAACTATCGCCTCCAGGGTCATGATACTAGGAAGGGCATCCCTTCAGGAGGCTGTGGGGTCAAGCCACCAGCATGGCATTCAAGCCCTTGTAAGAAGAGACCTCAGAGAGTTCCCTCGCCCCCTCCACTATGTGAGCACACAGACGGAAGACAACACCCATGAAGCAGAAAGAGGTCTTCATCATACACCAAATCTGCGGGTGCCCTGATACTGGATGTCCAGCCTTCAGAACCAGGAGAAATAAACGCCCATTGTTGATGAACCACCCACTCTGTGGTGTCTGTTACAGCAGCCTGGAAAGACTAGGCCACGTTCCCAGGGGACAACTACCCTCATTTCCAAAACCTATCTCTGGTGGGTAACATGTAATATCAGTATTTATTGAAAAACCGAATGAATGAGTTGAATTCTTTATTTCAAAATAAGAAATATGCTCTGGATGCTGGGATCTAACTGTGTGCCCTCGATATGGCTTCAAGACCCCCCAGAACACAGAAGTACCTGTCCAGCTGGCTTCTCCCCAAGGACGGAGGCTGAAGCCACAGACGATCCCCATCACGTCTAGAGCCCGGGCTCATGGCTACTCCGCCAGCTGCCCAGCGAATCCCAGACCCACCCTAAGCAAGTGGAAACTCTGAAGCTCAGCTTTTGAGACTTAGGTCCAAACAGTCCTCGGAGGACCCTGAAGCTCTGTCTCCTCTGATACGTCTGAGGCTTGCTCCCTATATTCCATGTGGCACAGGCCTTGGGCTACCCCAGATGCTTCCTTTCTTGGGTCCTCAGCTGTCTGTCTCGCTGATGAACATGGTAAATTCTGAATTCCCCTAGAGACAAGGCCTTCATTTGAATATGCCTCTCTTGACTGGGGTCCAAAAAATTGCTGCCCTGGTTTTCCTGAAACTTCTCCACATCCAAATACATGCATCAGCGTGGTGCCTGATTTCTCAGGGGAACCCCGGTCCCCAGACACCTTCCACAGTCCTGAGGCTCGAGGTCTGGATGCCTACATGATCCCTTTCCTGATCAGGACACATTCTGGATGTTTTCCCCTGGAACCAACTCTAAATAGACAGGAAGAGCTTCTGTCAGAGTCTTCCTTCTCAAGAGTCAGCTTTTGACTTCAATGGGCCTCAAATCTATGTCCCCAGAGACTCTGAAGGGAGTTAGAAGAACCCACTTCCCCTTCTGCAAGTCAGTGGCTGTCCTCCCCACCATAATACAAAGTTATGGTCCCCTGTTCCCACTGTCCTGCTCCCTCCCGGTGTCTAGACACCCCCTCAGTCAACCTTGATTTTCAAGTTAGACTATTCACACTCTGCCCAGTATTACCTGTACTGAAACTCAGGTGAGGGGCAGCCCTTTATCCTTCAGCCTCCTGAATCATCGGATCTGAAGGAGAACATGGATTCACATTTGAATAAATCAAACATTAGGACGATGGAAATCCAGAAGTAGACCCAAGTGCCCAACAAAACAGAAACTTTAACTCCTGTCAGCTGTTGAAATGTGGCACCCCCACTTTACCTACTATACTAGACCCCTCTGAAACTGAGTTCGGTGACTCTGTCAGATGGTTGGAAAAGGAAGAGGGAAAAATCCAGTGCAGAAGAGGAGGTGTGGCCGTGCACCCCGCCAGGGGACATGAGGACAGGCTAGTGCCTGAGAGAAGAGCAGCCCAGAAAAGGAGAACAGGGGTGCACACACAGCCGTCCCCCACTGATCCATCAAGTGTCCTACAGCTGCAGGCACACTCATTAGTGAATGTGCAGAACTTTTAGATTTTATTTCAGATCAATTTTTAATGTAAGACTACTGAGATTTGGGTGGCACTGAGATATCACTTTGAATTCATGAGTCTATTTTTATCATGCTTTGAAAAAATAAACATTCCCAGATTGATACCTTATAACAGGGATGCACTGTTGTTTTGTACAAGACTGATGTCTCTAACCTCAGTGGTATCTGCCTAGAGCTGTGTTCTAGGAATGCTGCAAACTCCCTCGTGCCATCTGCACCATTCTACCTGGTCTCCATGGAAACCAATGGCTGGTAGAAGTTTCTCTTTTGTGTCATAAAGTCTGCAGCACACCTCTCCTTGATACCCCGTACAGAGATGCCAATGGGATGATACGTGCAAAACAGGGCTAGGGGTACTGTACTGTGAAAGACAGATGCATCACAGTTGAAAATAATCCACCTGATTTGCCAATTTTAAGGTCCTATATTTGGGTCGTCTATCAACACATCATAGTCCTACCACCATGTGGTCTTGGACAAGAAGCAACCTTTCCGAGTACTACTTCCTCTTCCACATGGAGGGGTGGGGGATGGAAATAGATGGACATCGAAGATACCTACTCAGCCACGTGAGTGAACACTCTGAAGATGGTAGCCCTCTACTTGGTTGTCCTTGCAAATGCTAAGGAACATCCAAGCTTGGAGATGCAAGTCTGTGGTTTTGAAACATTTTTCAGAGAAATGAGCTAGCCTTCCTGGCATCTCCACCTCTCCACTCATGTGCATGATGCTTAGGACAACTCAACTAATCCATCTAGACAACATCCATGCAGTTTGAAAATTTAAAAACAGAGCTATTACCTATTTGGAACTCTAGTGTGGTTGCAGATGCTGTTATTTTATAAATAATTCTACTGAAACCAAGAATCAGCAAAGATGACCATGATGCCTGCATTTGTTTTTCCACATTGAAATGAATAATGATTTAAGTTGCAGAAAGATTGACATGGATGTTGTAAGTAGTGGTGTGGCCTGAATTGTGTGTCCCACCCCCTCAGTCCATATAGGGAAGTCCTAACCCCAATGTGATTGTATTTGGAGGTGAGGTCTTTAAGAAGGTAATTAACGTTAAAGGAGATCATAAGGGTGAGACTGTAATCCGATGGGACAGGTGTCCCCACAAGAAGAGGAAGACACCAGGAATAAGAGTACACAGAGGACAAGGCTGTGTAAGAACTCAGGGAGAAGCCAGCCTCCTGGGATCCAGGAGGGCCTCACCAACCCCCTGCCCCAATCATGGCCCCTTGACTTGCAGCCTCCAGAACTGTGGGAACAGAATGGGTGCTGTAGAAGCCCCCCATCCCATATCTTATTACAGCACCCCAAGCTAAGACACCCGGATAAAGAAATACCTGAATATATAGCCACTTATGTGGCCTCCCTCTGCAGGGGATATCTGTGAAATACCCTGCTTTCTACCAATTACGTCCCAAGAACAAGTGAAATTCAGAAAAATAATCTGAAGTTGTAATTAAAAAAAAATTATAGGGGATCCTTGGGTGGCTCAGTGGTTTGGCACCTGCCTTTGGCCCAGGGCGCGGTCCTGGAGTCCTGGGATCGAGTCCCGCATCAGGCTCCCGGCATGGAGCCTGCTTCTCCCTCTGCCTGTGTCCCTCTCTCTGTCTATCATGAATAAAAAAAAAAAAAATTATAAACCTTATCCTGATTTTCTGAATTACTAGTTTTTTCTCAAATTCTGTGCCCAAATCGCCATAAAGCAAATACATAGATCATCTGAAAAGAAACCTGTGTCCTTAGGCCAATTAATTCAGTTTTCCAGTAAGGACAACAATATTTTTTACATTCTGATAAAAAACGATAAAGACCATTGCTATGTGCTAACCCTAGCACTGAGGCTTTTTGGCAGCCTGGTGGGACCTAGAACTTGCTTTTAGACCCTAGAGAGTGTCTCAACCCCCTACCAGTCACCTGTTGGAGCTCTGATGCCTCATCCCAAGTGCACAGCACCGTCACCCAAAGCTCAGGTGGTCACACTCCAGCGACCCGTCCTACAGGATGACCGAGCAGCCCTGCAGGCTAAGTGCTCTCACTCATCAGTACTTCCCAAGTTATCACAAAGTGTTACTATACAGTTTCGCACCAGAAAAGAGATCATTTGTAAATAATCAGTACATGCTAAAAATGAGAAGGTGAGATCAGTATTTCTGAAGGGTGGTTTAACCCAAATTAAGGAATACTTTCCACCAGCCAGTCCCTCATTATGATAATCAGAGTAGCTCACAGACATTTGGCTCGTGCCAGAGAGGAGAAATGCTCAGGACACAAGGTGGCTCTTGGTCACGGCAGCTGGAGGGCAGGGGGCCCTCGATGTCGCCTGGAGACTGGGCAGAGAGTAGAGACTCACTCGCTTGTGTATCATCCCATTAGCTTACCTCCTGACCTGACCCGATAGATGCCAGTAAATTTAGAGTTTAGAAAGTCAGTTCTTATGTGGAATAAATAGTGTTTCATAATGTTCTTAATACCCTATGTCTAGAGAAAATAATTTGCATATCACATTTATGCATCTGTGTTATATATGACATAACATTTTTTTTAGGATCTTATTTTTGACTCCTCTCTATGCCCCACATGGGGCTCAAACTCACGACCCTGAGAACAAGAGTCACACGCTGCACCTACTGAGCCAGCCAGGCGCCTGTTACATAACATTTCTAATGTGATTTAAACCTAGGAAGCTTCAGTCAGGAGAAAACAAAGTCAAACCCCTGGTCAGCATATATGCAAGTACGCTACTCACCAACCTGACACCGTCATGGTCTTGAAGGCGAAAGACCACATCGTGTTTGTGGCCTGCTCTCGTGCCACCTCATCTTCCCCTCACACCACAGCACACACTGTTCGGGTGGCGGTGCGTGGACCACTTCTGGCCCCGCAGGGACTTGTACTGGCCCCACAGGGGGTACAGAGAATGTAAACAAGTGGTCAGTGATGAAAACTGTGCTGTCTCATACGTAATCCAAAGACAGAAAACTAATTTCTAGCTTCTCTCTTTGCAAACCCAGAGGAACACAGCACCACCAGCCCAGCGATGCGGCTAGCCAGCGATACGAGACAAGGCCGGGAAAGACGAGGAGCCCGTGCTGAGCCCGGATCCTGCTCGAGCACCGTGCCGAGTACCGACCATGCAGTTCTTAAGCTCACTACGACTGCGAGATGAGCAGGATAAGAGTCCCTTTGCAAGGAGGGAAACCACGGTTTAAATTAAGTGACTTGCCCCAGGCTCTTTGGGCAGTCATGGTGAGGTCAGAATTTGAACTCACATTTACATGGCTTCACACTCACGTTCGCCACAACTATTCCCAAAGAGCATGTCGCACATATGTACACATGTGTGTCACCAACCAAAGAGGGCCTACAGACAAAACTGAAGGCTCTGAGCGGCCGGATGGGGTGAAGTCAGGAAGCCTCTGTAGAAATAGCATAAGCAGACAGAGGGCCTGGGAAGTATCTAGAGATGTGAGAAGCAGATCATTCTCCCTTTTAGGGCACAGATCCTCTACAAGATCAATTTCAACTTTCAATATATCAGAAAACGTCTATGTGGCAAGAGTTGCTCACTCTCTCGAGGCACCGCTTACTGTACATCCTGTGCTTCTGGTTTCAGAGGTGGGATTGTTATTCCTGTCCGACTGCATCACATATCATCTTAATTGTAATAAGTCTGCACTATTTCTGTAATCGCAGGCAAGGAGGAGGACCTACAAACCCGTTTGTAGCAATACACATTTTATGTGTGAGGGCATATGATGTATTTTATGTACAAAAGTACTCAGATCACAAAGTGTACATTTTTTTTAATTATGAGAATTGCTGAAGGTTCCTGAAATGGGATATATGCCACCAAACTGCAAGATAACATTAATAAAACTGATTTGAGGAGTTCCAATGTATCTCAACAATTTTGCATTTTAATCCTTTAAAACCTAAAACATAATAGGAAACATGAAATGTTCTGATTGTACAGCTTCTCTAAAAATCTACACCTGTCATCAAAAAAATATCTACAGTTCTTATAAATGGCAGGTGCAAGGGAGTATCTCCAGGAAAGAGAGATCAGTAATATGTTGGCTCTTCAGGCATCAGGCTAAACAAAGGTACATCATTCAGGAAATCATGCACTCAGCATCTCCCTGCATGTTTTTTTTTTTTTTTTTTTTTTTTTGCTGTAAAATACACATAACATAAAAATCACCATCTTAACCTTTTTTAATGTATAATTTTATTTTTACTTTAAAAAAAAAATAAACTCCACACCCAGTGTGGGGCTTAAACTCATGATCCTGAGAGGAAGAGTTGTGTGCTCTACTGACCAAGCTGGCCAGGCGTCCCCAATCCTGAGCTTTCTAATAGAACTCAGGGGCGCTAAGTACCTTCACAGGGCTGGGCAACCATCTCCACTACTTCTACACTTTTTAAAAACACCAACAGCAAAGCAGTTCAGCAGACACAGACAGAAGGGCACCACCTCAGGTCCTATCCTCAGCATCTCCACTTGCTTCGAGATCTCAGAGACGGCTCCCACCATGGGCTCAGCAAGCCCCGCTGGACCCCACCCACAGCCCCTGCTCCTGCCTCGCCCACGTGCACCAGCCGACATGCCACGGGCACTGTGGCCAGTGCCTGGACACAAGCTGGCCCTCGGGGCGGCTCGACGGGAACCAAGAGCAGGAGCGCTGAGCTTCCTTAAAATGCCCAGTCCCTCCCTACAGCGCCATGGCTCTCAGGCCAGCTTCGGGGCCCCCACCCCACTCCCATGAGCACGGGCTGTCCCAGGGTTCCGGGCTGTGGTTCTCCTCTCCTGGAAGCTCCGCGGCCGAGTCCCCACCTCACCCCCCAAATTTCACAGGTCTCCTCGTCTGTCCAAGACATGGAGCACCACCGTGGTCTCACGCCTCATGCACGTTTTAATCCCATCATCTGCTGCACACACATGACAAGCATGAGTGCACTGACGATGACAAGGAGATGCGCTGGCTGGTGGTCCCCACCTGAGCGCCCAGAAGCCCTGGGACAGCACAGAGCATGGGACAGTCCGCCATCCATGGGCCTGGGGCCCCAGAGCGTGGGCTCCAGTCGTGTTTTACGCACACCTTCTCCTCCAGCCTTACTGACGGAGACCTGACAGCTCACACGGTGCCGGGTTAGGGTGCACCATCAGGTGGGTGGGCACAGCTTGCCCTCGCACACACACCACCTGCTGCTCAGGCTCCGGTGAGGACACGCAGGCTCTGACCTCGGAACTCGCAAGCACGTAGCCACAGGAGCGCAGCTCACACCCCGGGACTCCCCAGGTGGCTCCTGCGGCCCGCTGCGCCCCGGCCTGGCCTCACCCTCTGAGGTCATGGCTTGCAGACCCCACAGACGAGGGATGCCAGACAGGACCCCTCTCCCCCCGTCTGACGTATCTCACTTCACAGAACGCCCTCAAGGTCCGTCCTCCCAGGTCCATCGACAAAAGTGCCAGGAGCTCCTGGTCTCTCGTGGCTGCACAATATTGCACTGCGCACCCACCAAGCTCCCTCACCGTCCCTCCACCAACAGACACATAGGTTGTTTCCCTGTCTTGGCGACTGGGAAGAAGCCACGGTGAAGAGGAGGCTAAATATGTCTTTGGGATGGTGATTTCATTTCCTTGAGACACACACCTTAGATCTTTTTTTTTTCTTTAAAAAATGTATATGATGCAAATATGCAAAAAATGCACACATTTAAAAGTATTACCAAATTAATAAGATATTTGGGGTTTTAAAGAATGAATATTAAAGGCAGAGCTGTTGCTCTAAGCTTCCTAATGTTGGCATTATAAGCTCTATTTAGAAAGAGTCAACACAACCTGTTTTTGTCTAAATAAGTATTTGTAATGTGGACATTATGAGAAGACTGCTGACTGACTGTGGGGGGACAAGAATTAGGAAAAGCATGGACACGAACGCCCACTCTCTTTTAGTCCTTAGTAACACAACTCGGATTTAAATTTTTTGTCGTGATGATGGCAAAATATAAATAAAATGAGATTTTCCATCTCCATTTTTAGGTATATAACTCAGTGGCATTCATTACGTTCACATTATATAGCCACGAACACGATAGGCAACATTTTTCGATACCCCACAGGAACTCTGTATCTATTAGGAAGTGACCTCCTGCCCCAGCTCCTGACAGCCTCTATTATACCGTCTTGACGTATTTGTTCTAGGTATTTCATGTAACTGGAATTGTATTGAACTTCACAGACTAACTTCACTTAGCATAATGCTTTCAAATTTCAACATGTTGTGTGAAATGTGCCAGAACTTCATTCTTTCTTAACGCCGAGTAATATTCCACTGTGTGGACAGAACACACTTATCCATTCTTCCATGGACGGACACTGGAGTGTTTCCACCATTTGGCTACTGTGAATAAGCTGCTATTAACATGTGCATACATAGATCTGAGTTACTATTTTTAAATCTTTCGGGTATATGTTGAGGAGTAGAACTGCAGGGTCACGTGGCAATCCCACTAACTTTTACGAGTATTGCCATATCTTGTCCTACAAGGTAAACTATTTTAAGATTCCCAGTGTATGAGAGTTCTAACTTCTAACCAAAATTTGTTATTTTCCCAGCAACCATTTGTTGCTGTTGTTTTGGGGTTTTTGTTTGCTTATTTTTGACATCTTCGTAGGTGTGAAGTGCTCACTGTGGCCTTGATTTGCATTTCCCTATGGACTAATGACATTGACCATCTCTTCATGTGTGTGCTCAGCATTTGTATATCGCTTTTGGAGAAACATCGATTAAATGTCCTTTGCCCATTTTTAATTTTGTTTGCCTTTTATGGTTGGTTGTAGGATTTACACGTTCTGGGCGTGATCCTGGAGATCCAGGATCGAGTCCCATGTCAGGCTCCCTGCGTGGAGCCTGCCTCTCTCTCCCTCTGTATCTCTGATGAATAAATAAAATCTTTTAAAAAAAAAGAATTCCCCAGGGAAGCCATCTGGCCCTGGACTTTTGTGTCTTGGGAGGTTTTTGATGACTGCTTCAATTTCCTCCCTGGTTATCGGCCTGTTCAGGTTTTCTATTTCTCCCTGTTCCAGTTTTGGTAGTTTGTGGTTTTCCAGAAATGCATCCATTTCTTCTAGATTGCCTAATTTACTGGAATATAGCTAATAATATGTTTTTATTTTTATTTTTTTAATAATATGTTTTTAAAATCATTTTATTTCCTTGGTGTTGGTAGTGATCTCTCCTTTCTCATTCATGATTTTATTAATTTGAGTCTTTTCTCTCTTCTTTTTAATAAGGCTGGCTAATGGTTTATCTATCTTATTAATTCTTTCAAAGAACCAACTCCTGGTTTTGTTGATGTGTTCCACAGTTCTTCCAGTTTCTATTTCATTGAGTTTTTTAAAAAAATTATTTTTATTATTATTATTTCATTGAGTTCTGCTCGAATCTTTATTAACTCTCTTCTTCTGCTGAGTGTAGGATCTATTTGCTGTTTTTTCTCCAGCTCCTTGAGGTGCAAGGTTAGGTTTTGTATTTGAGTTCTTTCCAGATTTTGAATGGATGCTTGTATTGCAATGTATTTCCCCCTCAGGACTGCTTTTGCTGTGTCCCAAAGATTTTGAACGGTTGTATCTTCATTCTCATTAGTTTCTATGAATCTTTTTAATTCTTCTCTAATTTCCTGGTTGACCCTTTCATCTTTTAGCAGGATGGTCCTTAACCTCCACGTGTTTGAAATCCTTCCAAACTTCTTGTGATTTAGTTCTAATTTCAAAGCATTATGGTCTGAAAATACACAGGGGACTATCCCAATCTTTTGGTATCGGTTAAGATGAAGGCGCTATTCTTTCCATGGAATAAACTCGGCATCCTGGTCAAAAAATTAACTGGCAGTAAGTGTTAGGGTTTATTTCTGAATTTGCAATTCTATCTCATTGATGTACATGTCTACCATATACCATTACCATGTTGTTTTTACAACAGTAGTTTTAGAGCAAGGTTTGAAATATAGTCCTCCAAATTTGTTCTAAGATACACATCTTAGATATGCACCATTGAAATTCCGTATCAATTTTTTTAAAAAGATTTTATTTATTTGTTCATGAGAGACACACAGAGAGAGGCAGAGATACAGGCAGAGCGGGAAGCAGGCTCCCTGCAGGGACCCTGATGTGGGACTCGATCCCAGAACCCCGGGATCATGCCCTGAGCCAAAGGCAGATGCTCAACCACTGAGCCACCCAGGTGCCCCCCCATATGAATTTTTTTGTTTTGTTTTTGTTTTTTTGTTTTTTTTTTCCATATGAATTTTTAAGACAGATTTTTCTTTCTGCAAAAAGGCCTTTTAGTAGGTATTTTACTGAATCTGTAGATTGCTTTGTATAGTGTTATCATTTTATCAAGTCTTCCAATTCATGAACAAGGATAGCTTTCCATCTACTTGTGACTTTATTTGTTTCAGGCATGTTCTGTAGTTTTGAGTATAAGAGTCTTTTACTTCCTTGGTTAACTTAATTCCAAAGTATTTTATGACCTTTGATGCTACTGTAAATGCAATCATTTTAATTTACTTTTCAGAGTCTTCACTGTTAGTGTGCAGAAATACAATAGATTTTTTTATGTTGATTTTATATCCTAAAGCTCTGCCAAGTTTATTTTGCTGAGTTCATCAGCTCTAGCAGAGTTTTGTGTGTAGGTTCTATAGGGTTCTACATATAGCATCACATCTTCTAGAAACAGATTTATTTGTTCCTTTCTGATCTGGATTCTTTGTATTCCTTTCTCTTGCCTAACAGCTCTCCCTAGAACATTTCAAAACTACATTGAAAAGAAGTGATGGAAGCGGGCATCCTGGATTTGTCCCTGCTCATAGGGGAGATTTTCATTCTTCTGACCCTGACTTGTTGTTAGCTATAGCTTTCCATATGTGACTTCTATCATGTTGCAGAAGCTCTGTTCTACTCTTAATGAGTTTTTTTTTTTTTCATGAAATGGTGTTGGATTATGTCAAGTGCTCTTTCTGCATCAAGATGATGTGTCTTTTCCTTCATTCTCTTAACGTGGAGTATTACATAGTATTACATCTTGAACCATAATTGAATTCCTGGGATAAACCACATTTGGCCATGGTGTAAACTTCTTTTACTGTACTGATGAATTCTGGCTTGTGTGCAGGATATTTCCACAGGTGTTCAATGTGAATAGCTGTATATAGTTTTCCCGTAATGTTTTTGTTTGACTTTAGTATCAGAGTAATGTGGCCAATAGAATGAGTTAGAAGTATCCTCTCCCCTTAACTTTTTTTTTTTTAAGTTTGATGTTAATTATTCTTTAAATGTTTGGTAGAACTCACCAGTGAAGCCATCTGCTTGCTCCTGCGCTTTTTTTGTTAGAAGGTTTTACTGATTTGATCTCCTTACTATTTACAGGTCTGTTAGATTTCTACCTCTTAATATTCAGGCTTGAGAGGTCATGTGCTTCTAGAAATTAATACATCCAGGCTAGCCAATTTTTTGGTATACAGTTCCTGACTTATAGTGGTTCAACTTATAATTATTTGACTTTGTGAAAAAATAGTGGGTAAGCAATATGCATTCAGTAGAAATCATACTTAACAACTTGAATTTTTGGTCTTTTCCCAGGCTAGTGATGCATGTTACAAGATGCTCTCATGATGCTGGGCAGCAGCAACAAATTGCAGCTCCCAATCGGCCAAACCACCAGAAGCATGAACAACTAATAAATTTACAATCATCTGTACCCATACAACCATTTGTCTGTCACTATGTAATCAATAAGTTACATAAGATTATCAACACTTTATTATAAAATATGCAACACATTGGATGACTTTGCCCAACTACAGACTAACATAAGTGTTCTGAGCATGTTTCAGGTAGTCTAGGCTATAGGATGCTCAGTACATGTGTTAAATGCACATCCACTTATGACATTTCCAACTTACAATGGGTTTGTTGGGATGTAACTCCAACTGTAAGTCAAGGAAGATCTGCACAGTTGTTCATAGTATATTATCTTATAATCCTTATTTCTGTTAAGTCAGCAATATTCCATTTCTGATTCCAGTACTCTAAGTCTACTCTGTTTCTCTTAGTCAATCTAGCTAAAAGTTTGTCCATTTTATTTGTATTTTCAAAGAACCAGCTTTTTATTTCATTGATGTCCTCTACTGATTTTCTATTCTCTATGTGTTTATCTGCACTCTAATCATCATCATCTTCTTCCCTCTGATAACTCCAGGTTTAGTTTGTCATTCTATTTCTAGTTTCTTAACATGCACAGTGAGAATCACCAGGGAAATGCAAATCAGAACTACAATGAGATTCACCTGATACCCACAAGAACGGCTAGACTAAAAAGGACAAGAAACAACAGGTGTTGGCAACAAGGTAGAGAAAAAGGAACCCTCCTGTGCTGCTGGTGGGAATGTAAGCTAATGCAGCCAGCCACATAGAAAACAGTGTGGAGGTTCCTCAAATTATTAAAAATACAATTACCACATGATCCAGTAATTCCACTACTGGGCATTTACCCAAAGAAAACAAAAACACTACTTTGAAAGATATAAGTTCCCCTATATTTACTGGAGAAGCCCAAGTGTCCATCAGTAGATGAATGGACAAAGAAGAAGTGAGATAGATGGGTGGATGGATGGAAGGATGGATACATAGATAGTAGGTAGACAGACAGACAGACATGATGGAATACTATTCAGCCATAAAAAAGAATGAGATCTTGCCATTTCAGATAACATGGATGGGCCTAGAGCATATCATGCTAAGTGAAATTAGTCTAAGAAAGAAAAACATCAAATGATTTCACTCATATGTGGATTCTAATAAACAAATGAATAAAAAAATGAAAAGCAGAATTAGACATATAAATACAAAGAATTGATATTGCCAGAGGGGAGGGGTTAGGGGGATGGGCAAAATGAGTTAAGGGGAGTAGGATGTACAGGTTTCCAGTTATGAAATGAAGTCACAGGGATTTTCATTTGCATAGCACAGCAAAGAGAGTCACTGGTATTATAATAGCATTGTATAGTGACAGATGGCAGCTACACTTGTGGTGAACATACCATAACACACAGACTTGTTGAATCACTGCTGTACACCTGATATTGTGTGGACAACTATACTCAAAAAAAATTTAAGATGTACAATAAGGTTGCTGATTTGAGATTTTTGTTTTTCTGTAGACATCTGAAGCTCTAAGTTCCTCTCTGAGTGGTACTTGCACTGCATCCAATGAGTTTTGATATATGGTGCTTTTATATTCATTTGACTCTTGTTTTCTTTTTTTAAAGATTTTATTTATTCATTTATGTGAGACACAGAGAGAGGCAGAGACATAGGCAGAGGGAGAAGCAGGCTCCCCGCAGATAGCCTGATGCGAGACTTGATTCCAGGACCCCGGGATCACGATCTGAGCTGAAGGCAGGTGCTCAACCATTGAGCCACCAAGGCACCCCGTCTCTTGTTTTAGTTCCCTTGTAATTTTTCCTCAACTCATTGGTTATTTAGGAGTATGCTTCTTAATTTTCATACCATGGTCTTTCCTATGGTTTCTTTCCATTACTGATTTCCCATTTCATTCCTCTGTGGTCATAAGATACCTGTGTTATTTCAATATTTTGATATTTACTGAGACTTGTTTTATGGCCCTGCATATGGTGTATCTGGAAAATGTCATATATGCACCTGAAGAGTGTGTGTTCACCTTTAGGTGGCGATTTTGCATATGTCCATTAGGCCTGCTGCTTTTTCAGTGTCACTCATACTACTCTTTGCATGGTGGTTGTATCGAAAACAGGTTCCTGACATCTCCAAGTATTATTCCAAAACTGCTTATTTCTCCACAACAGAATATACCTTTAATTCTGTCAATTATCCTTCATATACTTTGGGGCTCTGTTGTTAGTTGCCTATGTGTTTATAATTGTTATGCTATTTTGATGGACTGAACCTCTTAGCAGTATGTAATCCTTCTTTGTCTCTAGAATGCCTGAGTTTTAAGTGGACTCATGACACTCTAGAACAGGGGTTGGTAAACACTGACCAACATGCCAGCTGTTAGTCTGTTATAAAAACATATAAATATATAAATATATAAAAACATATAAATCATATAAAATGATTCCCAAGCTGAAAATGTTTACAATTTTAAATGACTGAAAAAATTAAAAATACTACATGACATGTGGAAATTATATGGAATTCAAATTTCAGTGTCTATGTTTTACTGAAATGTGGCAATGTTATTCATTTATGTGTTGTCTAGGACTGCTTTCACATGATAATGGCAGACATGAGTAGTGCAAAAGAGGCCATATGGCCTGCAAAGCATAAAATATTTATCATCTGACCATGTACAGAAAAAGTGGGAATACTCCTGCTCTAGAATAAAAACTACCTCTCCCAGCTTACTGTGAAGAGAGGAATGGCTATTTGACTAAGTTCTGAATGGTAAGATGTCAGCAGAAATGTTGTGTAGGACTCCTAAGACACGTGCTTAACAATGGGAGTGTGCACATCTTTGTTTCTTCTTACTGCTGGTTAGAAAGCAGATAAATGGCTGGATCTCCAGCATCCAACCTGGCCAATGAATTAAGACACAAGTTCAGGATGGCAGAGCAACAAGACAGAAGAAGCCCACACCCTTGATGATAAAGGAATTCCTATAGACCCAGAATATCCTAAATGTGGCCCTTGTTTACATTATGGAAAAATTCACCATTCTCTTTAAGTCAGTGTTATTCCATGATCATTTTTGGATGTTGTGTTAGAACCTAATCCAGACTGATATTCATCTGCTCCTAAAAGCTGGTTTATTTCAATGTCAATGGCATGGCAATTAAGCCAAACATCATGCATTTGGCAAACGATTATTTTGATCCTAGCACAGAAGTCAGCAGAAACTACCACTACCGACTGTGGGCTCCACACAGCTAGAGTCACTTGGTGAGGGATTCTTTCTTTTTTCCATGCACTGTGTAACAGACCTAAGTATATTCTCAGTAATCTGCGCACAAACAAAAGGAAAACAAGGTCTTTACCAAAATGCTACTTGAAATTTATCGATTATCAAATCATCTTAGTCCTAGAAGGGCCCTTGAAAATCATATACTTCATTACCACTTTTTTTGGCCATTGAATTCTATTTCAAATAAACTTGCACACAAATACCCTCTTAAAATGCAGATAAAAACAGAGAAGTTCATAGTGGACTCTAGATGGGGAGACTGGAGCTGCACCCAACTGTGGCTCCCCTCAACTCTCAAGTCCCTTGTGCAATGCTCAATTTGACTAAATATTTTCTAAATAACAATTCAAACTTTCCCATAAAATGTGGTCACTACCACTAGTCACTACTGTATCATATTAGTAACAGCCATGAGCTTTAATTCCATCTATTCTCATCACTGAGAAATAGTTTTTCTTTCTAAACATTCATTTTGCCTTGAATAGGTTAAATCACCAACTGTCTGGATCTACGGGTGGATTTTAGTAATAATTTTTTACAAGGTCTGTAGTCTGTGTTGGTGACAGAGGAACTGTTATTGTCCAGGTCATGCTCATGTCTCTGAAGGAATCTGTAAGTTATAATCGCTGTACTCGCCTGCTTAAGAGACACCACTGGTCCCTGACCTAAAAGGTATGTGTCAGGGCTCTATTCCACGGTTACCATTGTGCAGAATTAGAAAAGTAACTGGCCAGTAACACATGGCTTTACCATCTAAGGCTAAAACAGAACACCTGAACTCAGGTAGCTACACCAGCCCACAGCAGCACGAGGAGTTCTGAAGACTTCACCAGCTATTTCCTAGTCATTTACCTGTCAGAAGACATGTTAATGCTCTTAGGAAAAAAAAACAAAAAACAAGAAACCTGACATTTCTTTTTTAAACACCAAAATGGCAAAAGCATATAGTACACATTTATGTACATTTTGATGTCATTTCTTTCCCCAGATGGACTAATTCATAGGAAGTAAGGAAATTACTGAGTAAGGATTTAAAAAGCATTGTGATTAGAAGTAGTTCTCTAGTCAGGAGCTAAAATAAAGATCCTGCACCACATACTTGCTCAATTTTCTGCAAAGAGAAGCCTTTTCAATCCCGTAACCTTAATCCACACCCCTGACTAGTCTTTGTCAAAATGAAGCAAATGAATGGCAACTACTGGCTCAGAACAATGAACCTTGGAACTCTATTTAGACAGAATGTCATGATTTCTGGAAGAAGGAATCATGACTCAGTATCTCACCAATATATTTAAACCATAAAAACTAAATCTGGCTATAGATTAGGAAGCTGTAAGACACAAATATCCTATCAGAATGAACTCTCAGGCTCTCAAAAGTGAAACTTTCCACTTAAAAGCTGGAAGCACGGCCAAATACAGTATAAATCCTAGCATTCCAAAAACCACTTCATTTCCTTTATGAGACTGTCATTTCTGTGTGCTCCTCAACATTGTTTTTAAATAAGGAAATTATCAGCTAAGGTTCAAGACTGCATTAGAAAGATTCATTTCAGTTTCCCTGATTCTTCTAGTTCTCCTTAAATCCAGCTAATGAGTCTCGAGTTTGTTGTCTTACGGGCAACTAGCCATTATGGTCAACATGTATCTTTCCATACGTGAGCATGTTTATCCCTCTTTGGAAAGAATATACCAGGCACTCTGCTAAGTAAGCACCTGTTCTAAACCAGCATCATACCTTTGGATTCCTACTGACCAGCCACCACAGGTTCATACGCCTAAATCGTCTCTGACATTCACCATGGGTTTCTGTAATGATACATTGTCACTCCTTATCTCTTATCCTTCAGAGATCCTTTTAGGCAAATTCTATCAGGCACGGTCTATAAGGTGTGAATCACACCACATAAGTCCCTCTCAAGATGCCATTTACATGTCATTCCTTTCCAATGCTCTCTCCTTGAACAATCTCTAAGAGGATGGTAGACAGTCAAGATGGTCAATTATAGCCCTTCGATTCAAGCAATTTCTCACCACAATACCTGAGCAAAGAACCCTTATCTTGATGACAAAAGTATTACTTCAGATGGTAATACTGTACTTTGTTTAAATAAGACACAACTCCTCAAATAAGTATAATAATAGGATGCAAGAGAAGTGTGCTATTAACCTTAGACCCAGGGTGGTAAGGCCATCATTCCAGTCACACCGATGACTTCGTGCACTTTTACAGCATCGTCTCATCCCCAGGCATGACCCAGTATTCCCTTCTACCCTGAAGCCTCAGACTCCTGAAACCGCCAGATTCCTAATTCCTAATTCCCTAAACTAGTGGTTCTTTCATACTCTTTTCCCTCAAGTGGCCCTTTGAAGAATTTTGAATACACACTAAATCATTGCAAATGATTTAATTCTTGGAATATTGTAATGACTGCCATTTTGCATAAAACTGTTACCTCATTCTTTTAAATGTATCCCAAGGACAAGAGCTGACCATAACCATGAAAGGCCCCCATCTCCAGGGCCAAGATCAGACCACAAAGTGGATGGTGCGCCAGCAGAAGTCAAGGGAGCCACTTAAAGAAGCAGAAATCAGACAACGCTGCTTTTATTCCTCGACTCTTAATTCCACTCCATTTACCCCAAAGAATTTCATCCTGAAGTAATATCCTTTATGCATGAAAGTTTTTATCGACCTCTGTTTCATGTCCCTACAACAAAGACATATATGTGAGTGAATTAAAATGTATATTTTAAGACATCCTGTGACCATGAGGTTCAAGTGTTTACACAGATAATGCAAATTTGTATAAATAATTTTAAAAATAAGAGGTAAACTGTCACCACTTCTGGCTGGGGACAGAGCTTTTTTAAAATGTGTCTTTGAATAAATATTACCTCTTGCTAGACTGAAAGTGGATACAGCATCACTTCTATGCTATATTTTGGCAGGTTTTTTTTTTTTATAAGCATAAGAAACCATTTTCACAGAGAGCGTTTTGTCACTCCAGCCCTTGACTCCTGTAACGTCTGACACCAAAGCTCACAGTGACCTGTCCTCTATTGCCAATGACCCATAAGATGATAATATGATTAGGTTCTCCTTCAGTGTTGCTGCAAAGAACTTGGAACACCCCAAGAGCCATTCACTTTGTCAATGCCCCACACCAGCATTCTGAGCTTCCCAGAGTGTGTGCCCTCTCCTCCCCAGCTCCTCACCAGCTGGGGCTCGGCAGCAGGTATAGGAGAGAAGTATGACAAGAAAACTGGGAAGAGGAACTCTTCCATTTAAGGCATCATTTCTAAGGGATGGGGGGAATGTGGATAAGTTCAATGTTTTGCTGTGTTCTGTCTTCTATAATGCAGGATTTGTGCATACGTATAGCACATGTTCATACACATAGGATGGAGTCTCTGTCCCCATCCTGCTAAAATGCCTGCAAGTATTAAAATGAAATGCTCACTAAGGCACATGCTCAAATAAAGGATTTCCTGCTTCCCCAGCTCAAAGCTATCAACACTGATTTTTCAGTATGTCCATGCCTACTTGTGAAATACTGAAATCCACAGATGTTCTTTAAAAAATGCCATGGAGAAGTTGAAAAGATGATAATCTTACAGAATTTTGGTCAATGTCATTTAAATAATGAGTTAAAATACATCCCAAACTGAAAAAGCCCAAATACAATAAAATAGCCTGACTTGGAGGGATTGAGCATTTACTTTTATCTAAACCTCTATTCCTTCAGAGACCCCATCAAGTGACAGTAAAGGAATCTAAAGATAAAGAAATCTACAAAGATGGAAAAGTAGGTGGGGACCCATAAGTTGGAACAATCTCCAGGAACTGGAAGGTGAGCAGGTGGCTGGTCAAGAGCAGAGGAACAGAGAGCAAAATACACAGAAGTAAAGAAGCTCAGCTAGCCCACAGGAGCTCCAAAATGCCCAGACTAGGTCAGTGGGGCAGAGACAGAGACGATACAGGGCAATCAAGGAAGAGGCCAGTGTTAAAAATACCTATGCAAATGGTTCACAACATGCCTGGAACACAGAGAGCATGGAGTGTCAGGTGAAGCTTAAAGCACCACTTAGGGAATCCTCATATTCCTCACACAAATGCCTATCAGCCTGGCAACCACTTCCTTCTCACAAAATTGGACCAATCTTCTTTTCAAAAATAAAACTGATTTGCTCTAAATGAAGACCTGAATTCAGGGATTTAGGAGTTCTCCAGCAATACAGCCAGCTGTCTTCCCAACTCCCTCAGGAGAAGCTCACCTGGTGACAAGTTCTGCTTGTAAACTAAGAGCTATAGTCAAAATTAACAAAACAAGCAGCCCAGAACAAAGGATAAACTGCAGAGAATAAGCAGATTAATGAACCCTCCCCCCCAAAAAAGGCAAATTACTCTCCATAAGGAAATCTGAGAAGATATTGAGTCATTTAAGAAAATGTTGCTTTCAAATAGAAATAGAACAAAGATGTTTTGGAAAATAAAATTGTTGAAATTTAAATTTTAATAGAAATGTTAGAAGACAACGTTGAGAAAATTGCCAGAAAGTAAAACAAAAATATAAGAGAGCCTCAAAAGTATATAACAGAGGGCAGCCCAGGTGGCTCGGTGATTTAGCGCCACCTTCGGCCCAGGTCGTGATCCTGGAGACCCGGGATCAAGTTCCACGTCGGGCTCCCTGCATGGAGCCTGCTTCTCCCTCTGCCTGTGTCTCTGCCTCTCTCTCTCTCTCTCTCATGAATAAAATCTTTTAAAAAAAATTTTTAAGTATATAACAGAAAACACACAAAACACCAAAAATCAATCCAGGATGAGTTCCACATCCAAATAACAAAAATTTCAGAAGGGAAAAAAACAAACAAAAAGCAGGAAAAAAATAGAGGGGAAGAGATTATCAAAGGAACATCACGTGAAAGTTTACCAAAGCCAAAGGTACATAACTACCAACCAGTGGAGTTCACATAGCCAAGCATCTTGACAAGGAGGGGGAAAAAACCTACAACATGTACATCCTCGTAACTTTTTTGAACATACAGATAAAGAGGAGTCTCTTGAGAGAGAGGAGAATCAGATCAACAAACAAGAATGGCACTTTCAAGTAACAACATTGAATTAAAACAAAGGAAAAAAAAACACCTTCCAAAGTCTTTGGCAAAATCATTTAGACTCTAGAATTCTATACCCAGCCTAAAGTTCACATATCTGAAGGCAGACAGGCAGGATAGGAAAACTTACCTTCTACTCTTATTTTCTTAGTAAATCATGTGAAGATATATATTAACAAAATGGGGCCGAAAATCAACACATAAAAAGACAAGAAATGTAAGGAACAACAGGTGTAGCCAGGAGAGAAATGAAACAGACAAAAAGAACCAGGCTGCCCTTCATGCCCACAAGGAAGAGGATTCAAGCACACAGGGCTTCAGGAGTGGCTCCCTCCATGAGTGAGTCGATGAGGAAAATGAGGTGGTTTTAGCTCAGTTTATCCCTTGAGCATTGGGAACGTAGCTCAAAGGCAGGAAAGAAAGAAAATGCAAGAAAAGAAGAAGCCATCAGAAACTTCAGGAGGGGAACAAGCAGTTGATTGAGAAAGAAAACCATCAACATGCGCCAGGCAGCCCTGCCCTGGGTCTCACCATTCTGATAACAACACACACTTATTTTCAACTTTCAACCTACCGAAAAGCACCAAATATAGTACGATCGCTAAGCACAATGTAACTGTATCCAGGATGGACAAGTGTCTCCCGGCAGAAGGAAGGGAGCTGACAGGTGTTTGTGTCCCCACCTTACAGAACGGGTTGTTGGGTGAAACAACCTGGAGCTGACGGACTGAGCAGTAGAGGAGGAAACCGTTCGTTAAGTTAGTGAGTTAGCAAAGAGAAGGATCGAAAGGCAATAACTTCCTTCTGCTGAGACAAGGGGCAAGTGTGAGTAGTTAGGAACATTAAAGGGGATTAGTCAGGAGACAGGAAACCAGTCCAGAAGACCTGAACACACCACAACACTCACAAGCGAGCTACACAGTGAACCCACCAGGGGTGACACCATGATGGTGGATACGTGTCTGCCCCGTGCATGCAACCAGAGAATGCGCCCCACCAGGAGGGAAGCCAAGGCACACCGGGCACTCTGGGTGATGAGGACATGTTACCTGGGTGATGAGGTGTGCAGCGTCACCTGCCGTAACTCCTGTCAGTAACAATCAACGCTGACAACTGACAGGGGGTCCAAGGGAAATCTCTGCATGTTCCTCTCTATTCTGCTGTGAGCCTAAAACTGCACTAAAAATAAAGTCTGTTCAAAAACTCTTAGTTACACACGATTCTCCTCCCCTTATAGGGAGAAGTAGAACAAGAAGGTATTGCTTTTCACTGGAATTCCTTCTGTACCATCAACATATATTGACACATAGATATTTCACCTTAATATGTATGTAAGACATTATATTAAGATGAAATACATTTCAAGTTTTCATATTCAACAAAGGAAATGGTGTCAAGGGCTTTCTCCACTAAAGAAAGGTCTGTATCACCATTTCAAAGTTTATACAGAAAATACAAATACACAACACATTCTTATGAAGAAAATACTAGGAAGGCTTTCAATACAGCCAACCCTATCACAGCATCCTGCCTCCTCACCCCGCCCAGCACCTATGGCCTCAGAGCAGGGCGGAACCCATGCACCTGACCAGTTTGGAACCCTCAGGCAGTTACCATCTGTGGCTTTGGTCCCCTCAGGCTAAAGCAGATTGATCACAGACATACAGCCTTTGGCTCTCTTTTCTTGTGGGATCTCAACTAGCTTTGATGTAAGGGTGATGCTGGCCTCATTAAATGAGTTTGGAAGTGTTCTCTCTACTTCTCCCTTCTGGAAGTGGAAGAAGGATTGGTATGAATTCTTCTTAAAATGTGTGGAAGAACTCAGAGGTGAAGCTGTCTGGTCCTGGGCTTATCTTTGTTGGGAGGTTTTGATGACTGTTTCACTCTCCTTATATGTGCCTGATCTGTTGTGGCTCCCCACCTCTTGACTCAGTCTTGACAGGCTCTGTGTCTAGGAATTTACGCATTTCCTCTAGAATATCCAATGTGCTGGCATGTAATTTATTTATGATAGTCCACATGATCCTCTTATTGCTGAGCACTGGTGATAATGTCTCCTCTTTCATCTGTGATTTTCTTTATCTGAGTCTTCTCTCTCTTTCTGTTGGTCTAGCTCAGGTCTGTCAACAGCAGAACCACTCTCACAGTGGTCTCATGGAGCTCAGTGAGATCCCGTCAACACAGCATCTAGCACCATGCCTGGGGTGCTACCTGAGGATATGGTAGCCGAACCTCTATTGTCTTTAATGGTCAGAGTAGAGTTGATCCTTTAAAAACACAGTGGTTAGGTGCACCAGACCCCCATGAGGACTAAAATCTACATATAATTTCTGACTCCCCAAAAATGTAACTATTAAAGAAAACAAGGGGATCCCTGGGTGGCTCAGCCATTTAGCACCTGCCTTTGGCCCAGGGCGTGATCCTCGAGTCCCCGGATCAGGTCCTGCATCGGGCTCCCTGCATGGAGCCTGCTTCTCCCTCTGCCTGTGTCTCTGCCTCTCTCTCTCTCTCTCTCATGAATAAATAAAGTCTTTAAAAAATAAAATAAACAAAAAAACATAAAAATGTAACTATTAATAACCTACTTTTGACTACAAGGAAGCCTTACCAATAACATGAATATTCCATTAACATATATTAACTTTATATATATTAATGCATATAATGTGCAGGTTATATGTATTATATACTGTATTCTTCTTACAGCAAAGTAGGCTGGAGAAAAGCAAGTATTATGAAAACCGTAAGAGAAAATATATTTAGTTTTGTAAAAAAAAATAAAACACAATTTGAACCTATATTGTGCAAGGGTAAATATGCAAATTAGATATTGCTGAACAGGTAACCAAAAAAAAAAAGTACAAAAGTAGAGAAACTAGTGTTTAGAACTGAGAATAACTGTAGAAATTATCTAATCTGGTTCCATGCACTTAGAGATGGGGCCCCAGAGCTAAGGGTGATGTGCACATAATCACAGCTGTTTGGGGGAAGGGGCAACAGCAAAGGAAACGGCGATCTGCTGCCAAAGTCAGCTCTCAGCCAATGGATGAACCAATGGATGCATTATAGTAAGATAACCTATCAGTGGAGAAGAGCCATGACCATCAGGGAGAAACACTGAGTGACTTGGGTCTCAGAGGACACCCCGCAGGACCCCACTATGACTCAGAGAGATTCTGGGGGAAGAGTGTGGATGGTCTGTGCAATGGACATGGTAGAAAGATGCAGACCTGTGATGAGGTATGGCTGGGGATGCATCTGGAAAAGAAGACCCCACAACAACAGGTCTGCAGAAAGCAGCAGACACGATGGGAGGTTAGTGTGGAAAAGCTAAGCCAGCCCCACTCTGTCCAAGGGCTCCCGGCATGTGGATGACGAAGTTATACCAGACACACAGCACTGGGGGTGACCAATTTGAGGCCAAGCCATTGAGATCAGAAACCGAAATGGACCATGGAAGCACGTACTTTGGGAGTTTCCAGGAAAACCTGTGTAGTCATATTTCGAATGTGTCCCATGACGAGTTGTTGGGCCACTTCTAATTCCATAAAAATATTCAAAGTTTTAATCAGTAAAAATAAAAGACACAGTCTCTCCTAATGATTGCTGGATTGTAACAAACAGCTGAGAAGTAATTTAAAAGTGCTTTCCCATTAATATGGGAGATGCAATGTTACCTTCTGAGTATAGTCATTTCTATGGTCAAACCACATTCACTACTTGTGTGCACACGGAGCTCTCGCCAGGATGCCATCTGCTTAGCGACACAGCAGAGTTCAGGCAAGCGCACGGCCCTAGGAAGGGAACCCAAACATCAGTCCAGGCCTCACCTCTGACTGGTCCCGCGGGCTCCCTAGATCTTGGGATCCTCGGTTTCACACAGCCTCCTTGCACAGGTGCAGAGGGGATGGCACCATCACCACCCCCATTCCACGGAGAAGAGGACTGATGCTCACCAATGCTGTCACAGCCAAGTGCACACAGCCTGGAGGTCAGGAGGGGCAGAGCCACCCAGCCCTCACCCACTCATTCGCTATCGTGCCCCATTCATCCCAAGACCGCGCATCCCACAGCTGAGGGGCATACACCCAGTATAAGCGCTCCGCTGACTTTTCAATCCACAAGGAGAACAGGCTCAGGCTCTGATTACACAGCGAATCTGACACCGAGTTTTCTATGGAAGAGCATTCAGCTTCCACCACTTTCTACAGGATCTGGGTTCTGCTAAAACAGGACTCTAAAATGGGAAAATCAAAGATACACAGTCTCTAAATCAAAGACATCTGATCCTAGATTCAGAGTCAGATTCTGAACTCCACACCTAGGCCCAGGGAGCACACAGCCCGGCAGCCAGCACCCTCTGCTCACGGGCAGGCACAGGTCACTGAAGAACCTCCTGGGCCCGTGGGAGCCACGGCCTCATTCTTAGAAGCATGCTGTGGCATCCTGTCTGCCAGTCAGGCATGGGGGTCACATCGCTTAAAACCTAGTGTGAAATACGCCAATCTCATGTAACTGCATCACTGTCAACACATAATGGGAACCCTTCTTTTCAAGAAAGCTCAGCGTGGGGTATTTCCAGTATCTATTTGTAAGTCTCTCTGTAGCCACTCTAGGATGACTCGTTTGCAGTTTAAGATCGCTTGCATAGGACATCTTCTGAATCATCTACACTGAACAAACAACTACTAAAAGGAACCACAGAGTAAAGCAATGGCCAGAGTTGGAGGAAGAATAGATGTTCCAGGATAAAAAGGGCTTCAGAGTTAGATAGGAAAGAGAAATGGACACAGATTGAGGGAGAAACGGAACAAAGAAACAGGTTAATAGAGAATTTCCCAGGTGGGTGATGTGGCTTGTGCAAAGGCCCAGTGGCAGGCAACAGGAAACCATGAGCAGGAGTCCCACAGGAGCAGTGTTTGCTCCACAAAGCTTCATGTGGAGTACCCCAGAAAAGAGGATATTTTGCAGCAAGCTTTGAAAGCCAGAAGGGAGAAATCTGGATTTGACAAAAGGCAACAGAAAACAGCATGCAGAGAAGTGACATGATAAAAATGGCCTTAGAAAGATTATCCCAGCAGCTGTGTGTAGGATGGTTTCAAGCCGAGGGAGACTGGAGGCGGAGACCTGCTAAGAGAATGTTCTACTAATTCAAGCACAGTGGGGGGAGGGTGTGGTCGGGGCACACAGCCTGGTGGAGGGAAAGAGCACTCCTACGGAAAGGAGCAGCTGCAAGCCATCCTCAGTTTCCCCATCTGTGAAATCTGAGGCTTGACCAGAAACTTTGCCTTGAGAACTTTGGGATCTAACAGATTCCAGATGATCCAAAAAACGATGGATAAGATCTCCAGGTGGGCTGGATACAAATAGAGATTGGAGAGCTGGAGGAGGAAAAGCAAATCCCAAACCACACCTAAACAATGAGACCGGGCTTTGCAAACTATAGTACCAGCACTTAGTATTCTCTTAAAATCCTCCTAAATATGCAATTGTGTCCATACCACCTAGAAGCAGATTAGAGAATATCCCCAAGGAGTGGGTTAGTGGTTCCAACCTTACCAGACCCTTGACACTGCCCAGGATGGTACCATCCTCCACTGGCCCAGGCAGGAGCCCTGGAGAGTCCCTGATGCTCCCCTGCACACCCTTTCCTTGGGCCTGGAAGACGATTCCCTTCACCACCCTACACATTGCTCCCGACTCCTGATGGAAGCCTTCAGAACTCACCTGAAATGCCACACCTGCCCCCACGCTCCAGGCTGCCTGTCATTGTACAACTAATGCCCCTCCTTCAGAGTGGCCCCCACAGCAGTCTTGTAATTATAATCGTGAAGACACTTCTAGAAATTGTTATGTAGTTATTTAATATTTGTCTCCCTCCACAGACTCCAGCAAGGGCCTTCTTGTTTACAAAATACATGTAACGCTGAGCACAATGCTTGGTCCATTGGGAAACATCAAATGAGTGAAAACACAGGAATGTTCTCCTTTGTATCCACCAGACATGCACAGAAAAGTACCTTCTAAAGAATCATATAATCACCACATATCTAGAAATTCAGCCAAAGTTATCCAGATTATTACAAATGCTAGGAAGGGGGCACGTGGGCGGCTCAGTCGGAGAAGTGTCTGACTCTTGGTTTTGGCTCAAGTCATGATCTCAGGGTCGTGGGATCGAGCCCTGCATTGGCTACACAGTCCACATAGAGTCTGCTTGTCCCTCTCCCTTCGCTCCTCCCTCTGCACTCTCTCTCTCTCTCTCATAAGTAAAAAATTTTAAGAACAAATTGCTAGGAAGATTTACCAGATGGATTAAAAATACATATCCTGGTTACAAAGGCATCTACCCCTCTCTGATTTCCACTCGTGGCCACAGACATCTAACTGTTGAGTGTTCCTTTCTATGGGAACAGAGGATGCTAATCCTGCAGCCCTTGTTTCTAACCTGTGTTCACTCAGCCTTCCATGAAAGGCTTCACACACAGAAAAAGAGATGAGACACACAGAAATCCACACTTAAAGGTTTCCTGGTGTGCAAGCACCATCCTACTGAACCTGTGATTTCCTGCTATTTAAGGAGAGATCTGTCCCTTTGTTTAAGATACAGTGGAAGTTGTCAAAGTCCAGTGGAGCTGCAACTTGGTAAACCCTAGAAGTGTTCGTGGATGAAGCTGGCAACTGGATGTGCCAGACACCCATCAGGGACCCGGCCGCCCAGGGAAGGTTGGATGTGTCGTGCAGACACAGCTGCAGGGGCCAAGAGCTGGCTCAGGAATTCCTGTGGGACCAGCCCACCTTCTGGACCATTTCCACTTGGCAGGAGAAACTAATGAGCAGCTCATAGGCGCAAGAAGCCCTCCCCTCAGAAAAGGGGCTGGAAGCAATGACGGTGTTACCAAGGCATCGCTTTAGAGGGAACCGAAAACTATACTATACGTTTCCACAGCTCCGACTCTCAGGGGCCTTGAAATGCCCATCCTGTTGCAATTACAGAGACAGAGAGGGCCATTAGCCCTAAGTTGTGGCAGACTGTAAAACTTAACCGTGCTTTCTCTGTACATTTATTTTTAAATACCTCAAGGAAAATAATGATTATTTATCTCATTTTATTATGTTGGATCATCTTAGAGGACATGCATTTTGTTTAAAAATTGGTAAATCTCCATCTGGTGCATTGATAAATTCTTTGTGCCTATGAGATTTGAACAGATGAATAAAGAATTCAAAGAAGCTTCAGGGCTTGAATACTGACTTGCATCTCCTGGTTATTTCTTCTGTTCTCTCTCTCTCTGTAACTCTCTGCAACCTCACAGTCACCCCCCTCCCTCCCAAACCCTCTGGGGTGGCCTCAACTCCTCACAGAACTGCCCATAATTTCTGAAGACCTTCAGTGATGCCTCCTATCTCACAGAAATTCTTTCAGTTCTTTATTCCTAGAAGGAAATGTTTACTGAGTAAACTTATGATTTAAATAGACTTGATTCTTCCTACTGATTTGAGTGCCCCCCCATACAAAGCTTCAATATAAATAAATTGTGGCCATACTCACCCAGAAAAACACTAAAAAACCCTGAGACTCAAATCCAACAATACATTAAAAGGATCATTCACCACAATCCAGTGAGGTTATTCTGGGGCTGCAAGAATGGTTCAATATCCTCGAATCAATCAGTATGATAGAACACATTAATAAAGAATAAAAATCACATGATCATCTCAATAGATGCAGAAAAAATTGTCAAAATTCAACATGATCTAAAAAAAAAAAAAAAAAAAACAAAAAAAAAAAAAAACAACTCTTGAAGTTGGTTTAGAGGAAACATACCAGAACGTAATAAAGGCCCATGTATGACAAACCCAGAGCCAACAACATCTCAGTGGTGAAACACCGAAAGCTTTTCCTCTGAGATCAGGAACAGGAAAAGGATTCCTATTCTCATCACTTTTATTCAACACTGTACTGGAAGTTTCAGCCATAGCAATCAGACAAGAAAAAAGACATAAAAGGCATCCAAATTGGTAAGGAAAAGTTACTATTTGCAGATGACATTATACTATATTTAGAAAGTCCTAAAGATTACAACTGTTAGAAATAATAAATGATATAATTGGCTGCTCTCAAATTAGAAGTATAAATATTTATAATTGTTAGATCTTCATAATAGATAGACTCTAAGTGTGATATAGTGTCTCTCTTCATCTCTTACTATAGTCTTTGGTTTAAAATCTAATTTATCTGATATGAGGATTGCTACCTTGCTTTCTTTTGAGGTCCACCTGCATGATAAATGGTTATTCACCTGCTACATCACTGGCCATCAGAGAAATACAAATCAAAACCACAGTGAGATACCACCTCACACCACTGAGAATGGGTAAAATGAACAAGACAGGAAACAACAGATGTTGGCAAGGATGTAGAGAAAGGGGAATCTTCTGGCACTGTTGGTGGGAATGCAGGCTGGTGCAGCCACTCTGGAAAACAGTAAAGAAGTTCTTCAAGAAGTTAAAAATAGAGCTATCCTATGACCCAGTAATTGCACTACTGGTTATTTACCCCAAAGACATAGATGTAGTGAAACGCCGGGACACCTACACCTCAGTGTTTATGGCAGCAGTGTCCCCGTTAGCCAAACTGTGGGAGGAGCCACGATGTCCATGGACAGATGAATGAAGAAGATGTGGTCTACATAAAATGGAATATTACTCAGCCACCAGAAAGGATAAATACCCACATTTACATCAACATGGATGGAAGTGGAGGGTATTATGCTGAGTAAAATAACTCAAAGAAAGCCAATTAATGTACGGTTTCACTCATAAGTGGGATATAAGAAATAATGCAGAGGACCATAAGGGAAAGGAGGGGAACTGAATGGAAAGTCATTAGAGAGGGTGACAAACCATAAGAGATACTAAACTCTAGGAAACCAACTGAAGGTTGCTAGAGAGGAGGTGGGTAGAGGGATGGGGAATTGGGTGATGGGCATTAAGGAGGGCATTTGATGTAATGAACACTGGGTGTTGTACTACATGTTGGCAAATTGAATTTAAATATAGAAGAAAAGAAAGCAAAAAAAAGAAATACGTGAATTCAGTAAAGTTGCAGGATACAAAATTAACATACAGAAATCTGTTGAGTACCTCTACACTAACAATGAAGTAGCAGAAAAAGAAAGTAATAAAGCAATCTCATTTACAACTGCACCAAAAAAATAAAATACCCAGTAACAAACTTAACCAAGGAGGTGAAAACCTATACTTCAACCTATAGTTTTTGAAAAACTATAAAATACTGATGAAAGAAACAGAAGACTACACATGTGGAAAGACATCCTGTGCTCACAGACTGGAAGAACCAATATTGTTAAAATGTCTATGCTACCCCAAGTAATCTATAGAATCAATGCAATCCCTATCAAAATACCAAAAGCATTTTTCACAGAACTAGAAAAAATAATACTAAAATTTCACAGAACCACAAAAGGCTATAAAACCCAGAACAAGGCTGGGGGGGGGGCGGGGAGAAACCTAGAAAAACAAAAAGAACACCAACCCCAAATTTCAAGAAATACTACAAAACTATAGTCATCAAGATAGTATGGTCCTGGCACAGAAACAGTCACTTAGATCAGTGGAACAGAATAGAAAATTCAGAAATGGACCCATGCTTACAGCTTACATGGCCACGTAATTTACAACAAAGGTGGCAAGAATACACAATGGGGAAAAGACAGTCTCTTCAACGTGGTGTTGGGAAAACTGGACACTTGTAAGTCATGCAACTTACATGACTAGGAATGAAACTGGACTACTTTCCGGCACCAAACACAAACTCAAAATGGATTAAAGACCTAAATGTGAGACCTGAAACCATAACCCTCCTGGCAGAGAGCACCGGCAGTAGTTTCTTTGACATCAACTGTAGAAACATTTTTCTAGATAGGTCTCCTTTAGCAAGGAAAACAAAACCAAAATTCAACTATTGTGACTACACCAAAATAAAAATTGTTTGCACAGCAAAGGAAACCAGTAATGAAAAAGTAACCTACCAAATAGGAGAAGATATTTGCAAATGATATATCCAATAAGGGATTCATATTTAAAGTATATAAAATACACAACACACAAAAATAATTATAATAATCCGATTAAAATGGGCAGAGAACCTAAAGAGATATTTTTTCCAAAACTGACACACAGGTGGCCAACAGACAGACAGATGAAAAGGCACTCAATATCACTAATCATCAGGGACAAGCAAATCAAAACAATGAGATATAACTTCACACCTGTTGTAATAGCTAGAATTAAAAAAATACAAGAAACAACAGGTGTTGGCAATGAGGTGGAGAAAGGGAAGCCCTCTTACAACTGTTGGTGGGAATTCGAGCTGGTGCGGCCACTTGGAGGGTCCTTAAAGTTAAAAATATAACTATGATTCAGTAATTCCATTACTTGGTATTTACTCAAAGAAAACAAAACAATAATTTAAAAGATGTATAAACTTTGTTTATAGCAGCATCATTTACAACAGCCAAGATGTGGAAGCAGCCCAAATATCCATCAATAGATGAATGGATCAAGGTGTTATACACACACACACACACACACACAACAGAACATTAATCAGCCAATGAAAAGGATGACATCTTGCCATTTGCAACATGGACGGACCTAGAGGGCAGTATGCTGAGTGAAATAAGTCAGAGAAAGACAAGTACCATTCAATTTTACACAGATGTAGAATCTACAACAACAAAGAATCAAACAAAGGAAAAGGAGAATCACCGTATAAATCCAGAAAAGAAACTGCTGGTTGCGGGAGGGCAGGTGGTTGGGGGCGTGGGCACCACGGGTGAAGATGCACAGGAGATAAAGATTCCAGACAGGATACGTGTCGGGGATGAAAGGCACCGCACAGGGCAGACGGCACGCTTGGCAGACTCAGCTACGCACGGTGGACACGGACATGGCATAACCTGTAGAGCTGACCAGTTCTATGTCCCACACCTGGAGCTAATGTAACAGTGTGTCAACTATCCTAAGGAAAAAAAGAGAAAAAAAAAAAAAAAAAAAAAACCACTGAGCCTTCCTAACATGCCCTGATGCGACTTCTGCTCCAAAGAGGCATTGGTAAAGTCTCTGCTCTGAGACACGGGAGTGACGCAGCCCAGGGGGATGCTGTCCGTCCTCCCTCCCCTGGAATCACAGGTGGACAGTGCATGGTTACTCCCGGCCTAAGTTTCCTGGCTTGTGTCCCACACTGTGAAGCCTTCCAAACCTTTCAAGGCCACTGTTTGCATGTTTGCAAGAGAGAAATGATAATATGTGACCCAAATAAATCAAGTTAAACACACTCCCTTAGCTTGTAATCTGTGTTCTTCTAAGGTGGGGGTTTAGGATAAAACAACCATGCTAGAGTGACCATGGCTTTTGCCATGTTTCTAAAAATACTGAAAACAAGACAAGCAGGAGTCTATTGGATGGACAAAGGAATATAATACTTGACAGGAAGACTGTGCTGAACAACCCCAGAGGCAGGCTGTCTGCAGGGGGGCCAGCGGTGGGGTCACTCTGGCAAGGGGACCCGGCCAGACTGCACCCCACTCCCCAGGGGCTTCATCATGAGCGGCCCAGCAGCCAAACTCCACATCTGCACAATCCCACTGGATCCACTGCCAGAGGCTGGGTGGGTCTTCATGCCTCCTGGTCACCTTCTGCAGCCCCCCACTTATTTCAAAGGGGATCCAGACCCCCATGTGGTGGCATCCACCACACTTAGGGCCGAAGGAACAGGCCCAGAGTGTGAAAGCAGGCAAACTGGCAGGACACAGTGCTCTGAAGACCCACCTGCAGCCTCAGCCCCCATTCCTGGACAACCAATGCCAGACGCATCCCAGACAATGCGAACCAGACCCCGTGCACACCTGATCCCCGGGGTCTCTGCTCCACCGGTCTGCGCATCAGACCCCACCAGTAAGTGCTGTGCAATGGCCAACTGTTTGGTCATACCATTTCTGTGGCTCCCACCAGATGAGGAACCTCCGGAGGGCAAGGACCACATCTCGCCCTCCTTTCTGACCACAACGCAGGACCTGACGCAGACAACCCTTCCACAAAGGAGAACCAGAGGAGCAGGTGCGTCAAGAAAAAACAATACGCTTGAGAACGTCAGGTGAAGTGGAATTTTAAACTTACCATAAGGATTAGGAAAGAGGCGGGAAACCCAGAAAAGCGCTCATGTGTTTTAAACTGTAAGATTCATTTATTAAATGTCTGCACAAGAGAGAGCCACGAGGACCAGGAGAGAGGACCCTGAACCGGCCAGTGAAAGACCGGGATGGGGAGAGACACCCCGAACATGATCAGAAACGAGTCCGGAGCTCGTATCCCACTAGACAGTAGTGTCACGAAGCATTGGAAGCTGCAAGACAGCACAGGAAACCCGTCTCCAGGGAGGGTGGCTGCGGCATCGCTCCGCTAGCGGCCACCGTCGTTCCGGGAGGCCCAGCTCCCAGGGGCCAGCAGCCCGGTCAGCTCACCTTCTCCATCAAAATCCTGCAGCCCGGGTCCGACAGTTCAGAATAGGTCTATTTTAGGACTGGCCATTTTTCAAGCACTAAATTTAGCCAGCTTGAATTCTTCTTAAAAAACGCTATCCCATTAAACCTTTTGAAACAGGAAATCTACATTTCATTATAAAGTCAGAACACAGTGTTCTCTGATGAGCTGTGAAGCGCAGGGGAAGTGAGCGTTAGGGACGGTGCACTTGGCAGATGAAAATGCCTCGCGGGTGGATTTCAGGACGTTTGAAGGCACACAAAGTAATGGACTCCTGCTCGGATGTCTGATAATCAAATATTGAAAATGTATGGCCATTGATTATTTTTAAAATTAATAACCTATTGTATAAGTTTAAAATAGTGATTTTTAGTTTGCCTTTGTGTTACTTTTATTAGTGACTCTGCCATTCCCTTAATGCTTATTGACCAAGCTACTGACTCCTTTATGAATTTGCTGTTCATTCCTTGTTCATTTTTATGCACTCGTGGAAATAATCTTCATACATAAAGAGTATTAACCCATCTTTAAAGAAAAGAACAAACGTGCCTCTAGGCGCACCATGCATGCCTTCAGTTTTCTCCGAGTGGGCACAGAAAAGTTGCCCAACGTTCCTTTCCTTTGCTCTTGTGGCTCTTACACAGCCCCAACCTGACCCATGACCAATGCACCTGCCCCCTTCTTCCCAGGGTGGGGAGGGTGCCACAAAATGAGCACTCACACCATGCCAGTGGGGATGTTCTGCTCCACAAGGAGCTCGCAGCAGTCTCGTGTTCTGGGAACATTCATGCCCACTGCTGTAAGCCAACACGGCCCCCAGGGGATGGCCGTTCCAGTGCCTGGAATCTAGCACCCTGACCTTATTTGGAAAAGAGGTCTTTGAGGGTGTGATTCAATTAGGAACCTGGAGAGGAGCCACCACCCCCGGGTCATCCGGGTGGGTCCCTGATCCGTGGACAAGAGTGCCCCCAGAGAGAGAGAGACTGGAGATGGACAGGTGGCCCAGACACAGGCAAGAAGCCACGTGAAAAGAGAGAAAGAGAGAGAGAGAGAGAGAGAAAGAAGCCATGTGAAGACGGAAGCAGAGACTGAGTGATGGGGCCACAAGCCACCAAGGCCCCAGTCAGGCCCCAGATGGTGGCCGAACATTTGGGTAAGCAAGTGAACATGGAGCAATAGGGAAACGCTTAAATAATACCACATCTTGGAATACTGCACTTCAGATAAAATCAGGTCATCAGAGAATATTTTGAAAATATGGACAAGTTCTCAGAAAAGAATATAAAGGGGGAAAAGAAAAAAAAACACTATCTTTCCCAGTTCTGGTTTAAAATATAAGATGGGAAAGAAGCAAACAAGACAAAAACAATGAGTTTCTAGGTCATGGAATTATTGGTGACTTTGAAGCCATTAATTTGCACATCTGTATGATTTCTAAATATTTAGCAGAGCCGATGACCGGAAAAGAAAAGAAAACATCTTAAAGTCCCCAGCTAGCCTCCCATTTCTCCCCCAGCTAAGGGAGATGACAGCCATTGCCCCAGGAGGAAAGTTTTTAAGGTGGAATATATACAACAAGAGGTGTTGGCAAGAAAGGTTCCAGCAGCCAAGCAAATGCGCTACTGAGTTTGACAATAAGACTTTGGCCTCCAGGTCCTGTCTGTTCTGGTTCCTGGGAAAACACTGAAAACTTTTCAAAGAATATTCTAAATCTAACAAAGAGGGAAATTCTAAAGGGCTGGAACGAAAGCTCACAGGCAAAGCCAAAAGAGGAGGTGGTGCGCTGCTGACCACCCACAACACGAGTCATCCCCAAAGATGCTGTTACCTGTAACACCGCGGACCCTCATTCTACCCAACCCCCTACGGAGAGGCCTCCGTTGAGAGATGCTAAGATATGCCGTGGGAGGATACAAGACCTACGTCTGTCTCCAGCCCTGACGTGTGGACCCTGACTGAGCCTTATGCAGCAAAGGTAAGAGCAGGACGTGTGGCCTGGCTGACAGTCCGCATGGCCCCTACCACACCTGATCCAGGTACCCCGCACATCTCTGCATAAAACAGCACATGACCGTGCTACGCCAGCTGCATGACGACCAATCCCGAGCAAAGCAAGGCCGGGATGGAAAACAGATGCCCCTGGAGAGGGTCCCACAAGTCCTACTAGTGAGCCGCCACTGCCAGCCTTCAGGTGACCTGGCAGGTGACAGAGGCCGTGGGGAAGGAGCAGTGAGTGGTCTGTCCTGTCCCAGGCTCCACCCCACGTGGTCCTCCCAGCTCCTCCCTCTCATGGTCAGGTGAGGAGGGCGAGGACCCTGGAAGGCTCGTGCGAGGACGGCAGAGCCACAGATGGCAGGAACCTGGGTACAGAACCACCCCTCTTGGGAAAGCACTCACAGTCCCAGAAAACCTGTTCTTGACGGGGCTAGAAGCCAAGCTCGGCCATGTCGCATAAGGAACACGGCACAGGGACTTGGTCACAGCACCAAGCAGGTCCCAACAGAGGGCCAGTCCTCTGCCCCTACCTGCTGTGGCCACACCTCGGGGTGAAGGGCCCTGAAGGGTCAGGCCATCACCCGCACCCTGGGGGGTCGGGCCATCAGAGGAAGACCCAGCACAGAATGGGAACAAACCAGGACCCCTGATGACATTCCACCTGCCACCCTTTATGACGACAGTAACATGCCATGTTTCAGACATTCTGTGGACAGTCCACACCCCAAGGCCAAAAGAAACAGAAAACAGAGAGGCAGACACCGTGTCTCCATCGCAGCACCCACGGGTGAACACCATCAGTACTCGGATCAGTACTCACCCACTCAGCAACCATTGACTGAGCACCACGGGCCCAGCAGTATTTTAGGGGCTTGGGACACAGCAGTGACCAAAACGCACACAACCCTCCCTCCTCCCAGAGCCTACGAGCCCCCCAAGGCACTGGCCGGCTCTGGCAGGCCATACATGTGACCCCGGACACATTCCCTAACCTCTGTCCCTTGACGTCCGAATCTGTGACATGCAGAAGCCTCCAGTCCCGAGCTCCCGGGGCTGGTGCAAAGGAGGAACACAAAGGGGTGTGTGACACGCTCAGCGGAGGGCCTGCCCCCCCCCCCCCCCCCCGTAAGTGCTCAGCGCATGCTGGCGATCATAGACAGGAGACAAATATCCAACGATGAAGTAAATCCCCCGACGGGTCAGACCGGAGCTCGCGGGGGCAGGAGGGATGGCTGGACCCCTCACAACAGGCCCACGCGGAGGCTCCACGCAGGAGGGGTGACTGCGGTGGCCCGGCATTCAGAGGCAGGGCCAAGGGCCGTGAGGGCCCCGGTGCCCCGACAGGCCCCAGCTCCGGGGGCAGCCTGGAGGGAGCCCAGTGTGGGCAGCGTGGGCTGGGAGTGGCCGGGTGGGGTTGCGTGGAGGCCGCTGTGAGAAGCCACCCCTCACTCCAAGCACCCGAGCCGGGTGCCCCCACTCTGGCCTATCTTTTCTGTCTCTCCCGGGGGCTCCACACAGAGAAGCTTCCGAGACACGGGGTGAGAAGGCGCTGTCTGTAATCTCCTCTTGTCCCCTAATGTGACATGAACCCCTTTTTGTGGTATTAAGTACCCAACTTTCATCTTCTTAATGAATGTGCACTTTTTGTAACGTGGCTGTAACAGTGAATTTATCTAACCTCTCATTTTTCGTATTTTCCAATATTTTACTGTGAAACAAAGCTGGACTGGATAGTACTTAGATAATTCCCTATAAATTCGTGATTATCTTCTTAGGCTAAGTTCCCAGAAGTGAAATTGATGGGACTAGTTAT
This sequence comes from Canis aureus, assembly GCF_053574225.1. NCBI lineage: Eukaryota > Metazoa > Chordata > Mammalia > Carnivora > Canidae > Canis > Canis aureus. The sequence goes on from NC_135646.1 coordinate 754,512, forward strand.
ACACAGAAGTTTTATTTCAAATAAGTGCTGTGACTTTTAAGAAAATATCATCAGAGAAACAAGCAAGTGGATAAATTGAGAACCACTGAATACTGTTTGGTGGCTTTAGTGAGCTATGTAACCCATCCTTCACAACAAAAATAAAATTTTTCATCTAATTAGAGATACCATCTAGAACATTTTAGTGTAGACCCAGGATGTTATATCCCAAAATGGCCACAATGGAAGTTTGAAAAAATAACATTCAACTGTTTAAGATTATTTCTACGTTAAAAATATATCCTATACTGTTTCTAAGAGTAAAAGATGCTCAGAAATTTGTTCAGAAGCTGTCAAATTCCAAAGAACATCAGAATAATGGATGTCACTTTTAAAGAGCCAAAAGTTTCATATCCTAGCAACATAAAAACAGTGAACAAACGCACCGGCATGCCCCTCGTGTCCTGCATCTCCAACATCCTCACACAGAATCGAGAGAGACGATGGGTAAAACAGGGGCGTGTGGAGCCTCTCCCGCAGGGCACCAGCGAGGGAACTGGCTGGGGAGTCACTTACTCAAATACCTCTTGGGAAACAGGACGTAGCACGTGCAGGAGGCCTGGGGGATCGCCAGGTCTGCCCCCCACGGCTTCTCCTCAACGCCCAGGACCCAACTCGGGAGCTGGCACAGGGGAGCTCCCGTGGACCATTCCCCAAGGCACGAACCACCACGGGGAAGGACTGGAGAACCTGTCAGTGGGAACATCGCAGTTACACGAGGTCTGAGGGGGTCCCCTGAGGACCGCACAGAGGAGTTGCGACGGGGAAGTGTGGGCAGGGGAAGGGCGTCATTCTGCCTGTGGCCGAGTCATGACGGGACCTGAGAGCAGAGCCTAGGCCACCACGCAGGGAGCCAGGCCGTCGGCTCAGTGCTCTTGTTCACAGATAGCAAGACTGACAGGGATCTCAGGATGCATCAGGCAACGACCTTCCCTCAAAAGCTGTCACTCTGCAAGGGGAAGAGAAGTCAAAGGTGCACCACAGGGCAAGCTGAGGTTTACTAGCACGGGGAGCCTTGCCTCGCTGATCTTGTGGGCTGAGGGACGTTACTGTCGCGGCTCCTAAGCTCTAACTTGGAGACTGAGCACCGCTCCCCGGAGTGAGATGGGAGACGGAGACCGCGGCCACGATGACCCCACTCACCTGGGGTCACATTCAGACCACACAGCTATGCGTCTTTGGCTAAGACAGGTATACTGGGCACGTCCACGGAAGCATGTGGAAATAGGAAGGTACATCAGAGCTAAGAAACCTGAGCTGTCCACAGGCTATGCAACCCCCAAGCACTAAATGGTAGCAGATTAAGGCAGGACGCAGAGAAAGACCCGGCTCCTGACCCCAGAGCTCCACTCTGGTCCCAGAGACAATACGGGGAATACTTGGGAAAAATCATCGTGCCCTTGTGCCGATTGGGTCTGCATGTTTTGTTTATCACGTCTTTCAAAGTCCGTGGCAAGACACAACCATGAAAACACTCTGGTGTGTCCCACATAGCCTCAAACCCTTTATGCAAAGTCTGCCATGAGAACGTCTTTTCTGATTTAGCACCGAGGAAAATCTCTTCATCACTGAAAAACAAGTATGCACAGTCCATCCCAAGAGGTGATCAAGGGAGGACATGTATTTTCAGAGTTTTGCGGGGAACCGGGTGAAAAGGAAATTCAATCAAGAATTATGTTAACCAAAAAAAAAAAAGAATTATGTTAACCCCCCTGGTTGTCATATTTGTTTGTTCTGATCGTTTATGTCTATTTGATGAACATTTTAACCTTGTCCTCTGTGATGAGGCTGGGTCAAAACTTCTGGGAAACAGCAAAATAGACAACTAAGAGCAGAAATAATGAATACCCAGGTGTTATGGGAACTCAGAGCATCACCTCATTATGCCCAACGCACGATGGCTCAAACTGGGTGCATCTCACTTCATGATCCAAAACAGTCAACACTTCCTGAGTATTTACTGCACACACCATTCTAAGTGCTTCACAGTCATCAGTTCCTTTAAACCCCGTTCCTTAAAGCTATCCTATAAAGCTAATTTGTATGTGTCCCTCTCTCAGTGACAAGGGACTGAAGCAAATGAAGGTCAAATAAACTGTCCAAGGCCCCTGGGCTGCCCAGCAGGTCTGACTCCAGAGCCTGCACTCTTCATCACCACCTACGCTGCCAACACGGATCCTGCTGCTCAAGGCTGTGTGAAACCAGTAGGACAGATTTTCATTTAGTACAAGAGGATAATTTTATTTTGCCCGGCTTATAATATAGACTCCATGGGCCCTAAGGGAATCATTTCAATATTTTTACTTTTGTGCAGAGTATGGTACATCATTTTAAAAACAATGACCAATTACATCTACAAAGTTACTTTAAATATTTACTGCGTTCTTATGAATAGGCTCACAATGCTTATTCCTCTTTGGAATAATTTTTTTTCCTGTGGATACACACATAAAAAGATTTATCAGACAAAAGTATCACCTGAAGATACATAACCTAACACCATGATGAGAGCTTTAATGTGGAGAAACTAAACCCCCTACATACCACCTGGTCCTCAGGGATAGAAAACCCAAATCAAATTTGAGGAGATTTTCTGGTTCACAAAACTGAAAAATCAAGCAGTAATGATGCTCCAAGCGCAACTAGGTCTCAGGACCAAGGTGTCTTCGGGCACAGCCAGAGCCCCTCGGTCTCCCACAGACAGGTGGTCCCCACGATGTGGCTTCCTTTTCACAGAGGCCATCCCCTCCTGAGTTGAGGGCAAGGACTCCAGGCCCTGCATGTCTTTAGCTGGACTTTCTGACAATACATATGCAGTTCCCAACCTTAGGAAATGTCAAGGTCCACAGGAAAGCTCCTCCTCCTGGGACAGGGATGGCACTGTGACTTCCTTCACCCCGAAAGAAGCCCGTCTCTATGCACAGGGCAGAGTCTAGAGGGGGCACAGGGGACCCTCCACGGGAAACAAGCAGTCACCTGGGAAAGTGAATTCACACTGCATGGGAAGTCCAACAGAAGCCTATCAAGCTGATCTAGAGAGTTCATCTCAAAGACCCGCCCAGAAACACGGAGAGCATTGGACACCCAGAGAGGAAGACCGCTGGCAACCAGCCGGGGGGAGGCATCTTCTCTGATGTGCCTGGTGGGAGTTGTGAGAACAGCCGGAGACATGGGCAGGCACCCCTCCAGGCAGTGTCAGGGCATACGGGGGCGGGGGGGTGCTCCATGAGAGGCTCAGTGGGGCAGCTCTTTCAGAAGCAGGCGAAGCCAGAGCACAGAATGAGGGCCGTAACAAAGAATCGGGGTCTGCATATGGTGCCCACATACGGTGCCCAGGTACCCGTGCAAAGAGCCAGATGCTGATGACAACTGGATCAGTCCCTGGGAGGGAGAGGGGCTGGAAGGGTGCATGCCCTCCCACAAGCAGATGCAGGATGTAAACTGGAATCTGCACCCCCTACAGCCCCACCCTGCTGACCCAAAGCCCACAGTCCCCGCTCCCTACAAACAAGTGTGTTTGTCATAAATAAGCACGGAGCACCGAGCTTAATTTCTGTGTTCACAAGTACCAGGCAAAGTGACAAAACACAGCTGAAAAGCTGGTGTTCAGCTGGGACCCTGGACTCAGAACCAGAGTGGATGAAGAATGATTTTTTAACTTCACAAGATGTCTTGCCTACTAACTTCCTGTATGGTAGCCTATGATTCTTTTAGAACCAACATGCTGGCGATGCTCTAAAGAGGACTCCCATCTGTCCCACAGGATGAATCATAGTTATTTTTATTGTATCCAATGAATGACCGTAGAATATCCTTTCCAGGGGGTCAATAAATGATACATTTAATTAATTTCCCTTTAAAATCTATACTCAAAGTATACATCCTTCAACTCCTTGGGTAATCATGAAGTTTTCCCAAAATACAGTCACAAAAGAATGACAGCATTTCTTCGATTTCATCATGTAGGCACAAGATGAAAGATACTCTGCTTAAGAGAGACATAAGGAATCCTCAAACAATACTAAACCATTTGAACCCTTTAGTTTCACAAGTGCTTGGATTCTGGCATCTGGAATCCAATGTGACCCAAATGTAGCAGAGCATAGTTTTGCTTTTAATATTTAATTTGGGATTTCTCCCAATTTCAAAAACAAAGTACACAACTATAAGAGAAGCAATAGGTTTCCATAGGGGGATGTATTTGCGTCACCCTGAAGAAAATGCAAAAGGAACCTGAGTTCCATAAAAAATAAATCCTTATTAATTCATCTAAATCACCAGTAACCTAAGCCATACAAAAATAGTGGTAAAAGAATAGATGTTTATTTCTGTCTCAAGCAGGACCACTTTGGGCAACTCTACTGCAAATGCAAAGTTTCTTGGAAGGAAAGGGAACGGATTAACGGAATGAAAAGTTGGCTTAGAACGCTCAACTGAGAAAACATCTCTGTGGTGAGAAAACTCTCATTTTAAGCACTTCATCCCTTTGGAATATTTGAGGTGGTATTCCCTTCGTTCACTAAGCTTGCCCTGTAGCCCACAATGATCCTGCAGACGGGACCAGACAGGTCACCGCAGTAAGTCACCCAAGGCTTACCGATGTCCTCACCCAGAACAGAGGATTTCTGGGGGAGAGTTCATGATGAGGCACAGTGGTTCTCAGACACACAGTAGGATGCACTTGTAGGGGAAATCAGTGGGAGTTCCCCCAGATGTATGGACCCCCCATGCCGGACAGGACATCTGCATCGATGCAGCAAAAGGCAGTGTGCTGTAGAACAGGACGTGCTCCTGTGCTTTTGTCCATCAGGTCCCTACTTTGCCCAGATGTGCCTCAGCAGAGACGAGTCTGCTAGTCGTGTTGCCAGATGTGAGGCATAAAATATTCCAATCTGTTCCCTTCCAAGCAATGAAAAAGTCATATCATCTAAAAGGAAATGGTACACATGCTCCACAATTACAGTTGGAGCCAATCTGTGAGTCACTCAGTGCCTGCACAAGACAATTTGGCTACTGGAAAATCCTGATTAATGACTTTTTTTTGAACACCGGAGTAACAACCTGACCTGCCAAAAAAAATCACAATTTTTTTTTCATCCATTCGCCATTTTTTTTTTTTTTTTTGCCTTGGTTACCCACTACCTTACCCAGAGACTGTGAAAGAAGAAAAATGAGAATGGTGTTGTAGGCACATGAAGCTCAAATGTAAATGTTGCTTCTTGCAAGTTGTGGGGGAGAGGGTGGGGGTGACGTCAGCCTTGAGACAGGAGAAGGAGCGTCCCCCTGGAGGTGCTACATGGCCTCCCCAAGCCTGTGCTGAGAGCCTGGGGATTCACTAGTCACCAGAGCTAATTCACCATCTGCAAGAAGTGCCAGGGCGGCCAGTTCCTATCCCATCCGAGCACCCCACGGACACACAGCCAGCATGGGCCCAGGCCCCCGGGGAGGAGATGAAGCCCCCAGGAAAGCCCTTGTCTGAAGTCCTCCTCTGAGCTCTCCTGCCTCCGAGGTGGCAGACAAAGCTGTGCGCTCAACATTCCCAGCTTCGGAAACCACGCCAGCCCTTGCCGGCAGCATCTACACCCCCGAGGAAGAATCCGCTACCCATCGCTTAATTTGTAATCGATACAAGGCAGCGGAGGCTGAGAAGTCACGAATTCCCAATTCCAAGCCCCGGCCGGAATCGCCATGCGTTTGGCAGAAGAGAAGGCAGGCGGCTGGAATCGCAGCAGCTGAGAAGTGTGGAAGAGTCAGAGAAGAGGCTGCCTTGAGTTTCCCGTGCAAATCTCCAACCCCCGGCGGCCTCGGTCCTCTAGCCACCTGCGCCCCCTCCCACCTGCACCTGCGCCCTCTCCGCCTGCACCTGCGCCCTCTCCGCCTGCACCTGCGCCCTCTCCATCTCCACCTGCGCCCTCTCCCCTCAACGGACTCCGCTCTCTCCACCCGTAGACCTCTCCTGCCTCCACCTGGGCCCTACCCCGTCTCCACCTGCACCCTCCCCCGTTTGCACGTGGGCCCTCTCCCCCGTCCACCTGCAGACCTCCGTGACCTCTGAGGCACTCCGCCCTGTCGCCCCCTCCCGACCTCTCCTAACTCTTCCCCCTCACCTTCCCCCCGGGTCTCCCGTCCGGCTGGCGGCGACCTCAGGGCGCCGTGCGCGCGGGGCGGGCGGCCAGGTGGGCTGGGGCTCCCTCCAGCCCGGCCTCACCCTCACCTGCCTGCGCACGCAGAGCCCGTGCCTGCCGCCCCCAGCCCTGGCAGCGCAGGCTGCAGTAATTACATCCTCATTATTTCTCTGCGATCGTTAGCGAGCGAGCCGAGAACAGCAACAGCCGCTGCCGGGGGAGGCTTGGTTACAAAACCCTGCGCCGGGAGCTCCGCGCTTAGCAACCGCCCGAAAAAGCCCGGCGCTCGCGCTCCCACTTGACGAGCGGGCGGAGGCCGCCCCCTCCCGCGCTGCGGCCGCCGCGACCCCGCACGAGCGGCCCCGCCGGCCCCGGCCCCGGCCCCCCGCGGAGCCCGACGCCGCCCCCTCCCCGCCCGCCCGCCCGCCGCGCCCGCGCCCGCGCCCACGCCCACGCCCGGAGCGCAGGGTCCCGAGCCCCGCCCGCACCTTCCTCAGCGCGGACATCCTCGGCCTCGGAGTTCGGCGGGCGCAGGGCGGCGTGGCGCGGTCGGTCCGTCCGTCCGTCCGTCCGTCCCCGGCCGTCAGCCCGCGGGGCCGCCCGCGCCCCGACCGCGCTCCAGCCCCGCGCACGGTCCGAGCTCCCCGCCGGCGCCTGCGCACTGGGCGCCCGGGAGGCCCGGCGCGGCGGGGGGCGCGGCGCGGCGGCATCTGGGGAGGGGCCAGGCCCGGCGGGGAGCCCAGGCCGCGCCCCCGCCCCGCCCCCCGCCGCCCGGGCCCCGCCCCGACGCCACCTGTGGCGCGGCCCGCGGGGCGCCCGAGGCGCAGGCCCCGGGGCGCACGTCGCTCGGCGGCGGCGGGCCCAGCCCCGAAGTTAGCGCGCGGCCCCGCTCGTGCCCCAGCGCCGGGGCCGCCCGCACCCGAGGACGCCGGCCCGAGGCCCCCAGCGCCGGGGCCGCGCGCCCTGCCGCTGCCCTAGACCCGGGCCGCCCGCTCCCTCCGGGCGCGCCTCCTGCAGCGCACGCGGGCCGCGGGGAAGAAGGAAGGAGCGCGCTGGAGCCGCGGACCGGCCTCCTCCAGGTGCCCGGCCGGAGACAGGGCGCCCCCCCGCCGCCTCCGCCTCCACCGCCTCCGCCTCCGCCTCCACCGCCTCCGCCGCCGCCGGGTCCGCTCTCCGCCGCGCACAGGACCCCAGCGCGGGGAAGGACTGGAAGCGCCGCGCCGTCCCAGCGACCTGCGCAGCCCAGACCCACGGGCCAAGCTCCCACGGCCCGTCTGGCAACCCGGGGAACGGCCTTCCGAGACCGCACGAGAGCAGGATCCCCCCCGGGCCACCTGCTGCGCTCGCCTGCGCGCCTGGGCCTGGGGCGGGCCGGCGTCCCCGGAACCGGCTGCGAGGCTCACCCCGGCGGCTGGGAAGCCTAAGGGCAGAAAAGCCTAAACAGCTGCTGGGAAACCTGAAGCCCGCAGGATGCTTCTAGGGAAATGATAGGGATCAGAATAGGAATCAGGTGACCAAAAATACTCGAGGCGGACAAGCCGGGCTTCTCCAGAAATTCCAAAACCTTTAAACGACACCGCTGCCTCAGCGATACTTCTGCTTCGTAGAATGGGTCAGGCTCGTGCGTCCATTGCTCTTTAGTTTTCCGCCGAATTCTAAATGCTGAGGGGGAGTGGATACAAACTGAATCAAAGAAACCTGTCCACAACTGGATTTTTCTGCAGCGTTTCTAGCATCTTCCAATTTGTCTCCGTGGTCAAAAAATGACAAATCCTATGTGCCAACCCTCAACCAGAAATCCAGATTCTAGATCAAGTTCACTTAAAAATGTACTTCCCTCCTCTTCATATTTGTCCTCATGTTCATCCTTTTGAGACTCATTTGTTCATTCACACAACAGCAACCACAAAAAAATGACAAAAACGTGCTCTTTCCCTCAACATATGAGCAAAACAGAAAGAACCACAGGACCAGGGGATTTTCAGTCCACAGAGGGGGGTCATTTTAAAGATATCACATGAGACAGGGAGCTCAGTGGTTTATTGGGAGGTGAGTCCAAGTGGAGGAGGAGTCCACCAGGGAGACAGGGAAAGTTTATCAGACGCATTACCAAGCTGGCCACCCCTATAGACACGGGGGCTCCACCTGGCTGGAGTCCCTGAAGGAACCCTGTGGACTGCACCTCAGCATTGTTTGAGGTTTGGAAGGCAGGACAATCTGTTCATCTGACTTCATCTCCCAACCCCACAGGTGTTTTCCCACATGCCCACAGCAGGTTCCTCTGGCTGAGCAATGCCGGTACCTCCTAGAGAGGCTGACCAGCAGCGTTTGGGGTGCCAGCCAGTGAGTGCAGCACAGGGCACTTCCGTCAGAGCCCTGGAGATGCACTGGGGTTTGGGGAAGGGGATCTAGGAAGAAGGAAGAGCAGTCATGAAGCTCCAGGGAGATGGAAGGAAGGGCAGGTGGAAGACCCACCCTCAGTGCTCTAGATGGTCAGAGTAAGTGGAACATAGCGAGCAAGGGACAGCACAGCACAAACGTGCCTGCAGAACAAGCCTGGGGCTTACATGACATTTTAAGGACCCCAAGGTGTATCTTGAATTCAATACAATTCGATGTAGGCTTTGAGCACAGAAGTCAGATGTCCTACATAGACAATCATGACATTTGTGGACAAAGACTGTTTTCTTCTCCCTTCCCAAGCTCCATACTTTTCATTTCCTTGTCTTATTACTTGGGCCAGGACTTCTGGTGCATTGTGGGAAGGAGCGGTGGGGGGGGGGGGGACACCATTAACACAGGGTTAATGTGATGTTAGCTGTAGGGATTTTGTGGGTGCTCTTTATCAAGCTGATGAATTCCCCCTCTGTTCCTAGTCCGATGGAAGTTTTTATCATGAACACAGGTTGGGTTCTGTCAAATGCCTCTTCTGCAACTATTGATATGCTCATGCAATTCTGTACTTAGCTTGTAACAGTGATGGATTACCTTTGCTAATTCTGAATGGCAGTGAGATTTTTAGGACATTTTGGCTGCAATGAGGAGAAGAATAGAGTGGAGTAGGAGTGAGGAAATGAGAGTGGAGGTGGGGATCTCACCTTAAAATGCCTGGAGGAATTCTAGGGGGATGACGAAGGCCATGGACAAAAGGAACGCTGCCGGGAAAACACCCTTGTTGCGGGTTTTCTAGGCAGGTTATGAGGGGAGAGAGAAGCAGGAGAGGAAGCACAGCAGTCCCATGTCAGGCTCTGCGCCTGGGCTGATGGAACCTCTGGGAGGTCACCGAGGGGCAGGTGCACACAGATAAGCCTGTCCCGGACCCCAGGACATGATGTCCTGTGACTTAGGAGCAGGTACAGAGGGTGTGGATGTAGGACACACGCTGCAGATGACAAAGTGGAGGCTGACTTTGTCCTCAGTTCTCAGGTTCTTTCAAATTTGGGTGTGAAGGAGATTAAGGATTTAGGGCGGCGGGAAAACCTGTGGTTTCTGGGAAGATTTTGTGATAAAGCCACCAGGTCCAGAGTGGGCTTGAACTCTGGTGGGATGTTGCAGAAGAGAAGGAAAGTCCACAACAAGGCCTCATCGAGGACATTATTCCAGCAAGTATCCCCTCCTTCTCCTGTACCAACGTGTTCTAAATAACCTTATTTATTCAGTATTTAACAAATACTGCCTCCCCCCACAATGCCCCCATCTCCCACATCCTTGCCATTCGGTACCTTTGTTACAACAGTAGCCCACACTGACCCATCGTCATCTGGAGTCTACAGGCAACCCCGTTAGGGTTCACTCTTGGTGTCGGATGTTCTGTGGGTTTGGACAAGTGAATGGTTGCCTGGACTCACCAGTCCCTGAACTCTAAAGTCCTAGTCAGCTGTTTAAGGGATGCCTATGATGATGTGTCTAGCGAGCCTCTCCAACTTCACATGGCGGGCCCAAGGATGAGCCTCTCGGAGGCTTCCCATCTCCTCTCTGCGACTCCATCCTTCCAGTTTCCGGAAAAACACTGTGGACACGTGCCGCACTTCTCTGCTTCAGAGCCCATACGAGTCAACATGAGAATCCCTTGCCTTGTCGACCAATATATCAGAAATCCGAGAACTGCGTCCTACAACCTCGGATGCTCTCACTCTGATGCTGGCCACCCAGGTCTCTGTGGGTGCTGGACGCACACTGGTCTCCCGGCTTCCTCAAGGGACTTCTTCAAGAGGTAGTTCACAGAAGTTCAGCCCTCCGCTCCTGCAGGCAGATGATTTTCCGGGGCTCGCTGGGTTGCCATAATCCCCTGGGGGCCCTTGTCCCAACAACGAGGCCTGTTTCGTGCCTGATGGCATCGGTCCCTCGGGCCTCCTTGGTCCTGCTGCAGACACTGTCCACCCAGGACCCTCACGGGGCATCGCCTCCCCTCTGCTGAGTGCCCTTTGCCTGGCTGCCACCGAGCCTTGCTCCCTCTGCTGCCAGTTTGGCCCATGTGACCTTCCTGCGGCACCTCCCGGACCACCCCCGTCCCCGGCTCCTGCACACCTGACATGCCCTGTGTCTCGCTGCAGTCCCTGCCCGTCTCCCATCATCAGACTTCAGACACATCCGCAGCGTCCTGGACGCTGACACGGACAGACGGGGCTCTGGGCAAATGGAGTTCCTGAGAAGGCAATTCAAGAAAGGGAGTGAGGGATCAGTCAAGGCCCCAGAGGTGCGGTGGGGTTGGCTGGGGTGCGCAGGGAAGAATCGCACCCCGGGGAAGGAAGGGGGACAGGGGAGGGCGGTGGTCCTCGCGGTGGCCGCCGGCAGGCTCTCTTCCTCCCTTGGCCCTCACGCCCCTGGTTCTGGGGTCCCCTGGGGCTCCGCATGCAGGGCGGGCGCTGCAGCCGCTGTGGCCCTGCGGCCCTAGCGATGCCACGGTGGTCCCCAGCCCGCCCGCCAGGCCGCCCCTCCCGCGGGCCTCCAGGCCCGGGACCCTCCCCCGCGACCCCTCCGCTGACCCCGTGCCTTGACCCCCACACTTTTTGAGGGTCCAACTTCAATTATATCTCGAAACTGGGAAAAAATAAGGCCTTCCCTTTTTTCATTTGCATATCCATGATTAAACGGCAACGCGGAGGCGAGGGTTTAACAGGCGCCCGAGAACGCGAGGCTGCAGACCCCGCGCCCCGGTCTCCTAAGGAAGCCTCGCCCGGGACTCCTCCTCTTCCCTCTGAGCACGCGCGAAGCTCCACCGGCCACGCCCACAGCCCCGTACGAGCCAATCCGCAGCCGAGGAGCGGTTGATTGGCAGTCAGCGGGAAAGACCCCGGATCCCGATTGGACACGCCCCGTGGTGGGCGGGCCCACAGGGCCGGAATCCGGAAGCGTGGCCGCGCTGCTCCGGCCCTGGAGCGGGTCCTGCGGGAGAGAGCGGGGCCCCGGGATGGCCATGGCGGCGCTGCGGCGGCACGGTACGCTGGGAGGCGGCCTGCGGGCGGGGCGGCGGGGGCGGCGGGGGCGGCGGGGGCAGGGGCAGCGGAGCCCCCGGGCCCTGCTCGAGGACCCGGCCCGCACCCGGGACCCCTGGGCCACCGTCCTCCCCCCCACCCCCCGCCGGGACCCAGGGCAATGTCCTCCCCCACCCCCACCCCCACCCCCACCCCCGGGACCCAGGGCGCTGTCCTCCCCCCCACCCCCCGCCGGGACCCAGGGCAATGTCCTCCCCCATCCCCACCCCCACCCCCACCCCCAGGACCCAGGGCGCTGTCCTGCCCCCCTCCCCCCTGGACCCAGGGCAATGTCCTCCCCCACCCCCACCCCCACCCCCGGGACCCAGGGCGCTGTCCTGCCCCCCCCCGACCCAGGGCAATGTCCTCCCCCATCCCCACCCCCACCCCCGACCCAGGGCAATGTCCTCCCCCATCCCCACCCCCACCCCCACCCCCGGGACCCAGGGCGCTGTCCTGCCCCCCCCCCCCCCCGACCCAGGGCAATGTCCTCCCCCATCCCCACCCCCACCCCCGGGACCCAGGGCGCTGTCCTGCCCCCCCCCCCCCGACCCAGGGCAATGTCCTCCCCCATCCCCACCCCCACCCCCACCCCCGAGACCCAGGGCAATGTCCTCCCCCTGCCCCCACTCCCACTCAGGGCCCTGTCCTCTCCCTGCGCCCCTGCCGGGACCCAGGGCCCTGTCCTCCCCCTGCCAGGACCCCAGGACCCTGTTTACTCCCTCCCCCCAGGACCCCAGAGCCCTGCCCATCTCCACCAGGACCCTGGACCCCAACTCACCTCCTACCAGGACCCCAGAACTCTGTCCCATCTCCCACTAGGACTCCAGCCCACCTTCCACCTGGACCCCAGACCCAGGCAGGTGTTGGCACTTAGGGCAGGAGGACCTCCAGGGCCCCGGGTATCTCTGGGACCTGCATCCCAGCCCTGGGTGTCCAGGGGCCCTAGGCGGAGGTGACAAGGCCTGCGAGACCCTGAAGGAGCAGGAACCCCTTTCCATGAGTGAATATGGGATTTGTGGGGCCAGGACGGTCCCCCAAACCAGTGCAGGGACCTGCAGCTTGTACTGGAGCAGTACACTTTGTGACTGGTGTTCCCCCTTGGAACAGGTCGGAGGCCTCTCTGAGCCTCATTGTCTTCATCTGTACAATGGATATGATAGTCTGCTTTATAACCAGCACCAAAGGGGTGGAATGCATTTCATTGGTTAACATTTTGGTGCCTTAGAATCGAACGTCAGAAGATGCAGGGGACTCCCATCTCACATAAGGTGCAACTAAATCTTGTTCCCACTCAATCATCGGCACTCAAGTGAAAAGTGAGAAGGTTTTATGTTTGCTGTTTAATTGAGGTATGATTGACGTTCAACCCTGTATAAGCTTAAGACCTGCAGCATCAGGACCTGACACGCATGTGCGCCACAAAATCACCACACAGAGTTAACATCCATCACCTCATATGGTTACGTTTTTCCTTGTGGTGAGAACCTTAGGACTTGCTCTCTTACGAACTTTCACATGGAGCGCAAGGCATTGTAGACTGGGTCAGCACGTCCCAGGACTCATTAATCCTGTAGCTGGGAGTCTGTACCTATAGGCCACCTTCCTATAGGTACAGACTATAGGAAGTCCCTATAGAGCCCTATAGAGCCCTCTCACTTCTGTAAACCATGAATCTATTTTCCGTATCCACGCATCCAGGGGTTTTTAGATGCCACATATAAGTGGGGTCATATGGTATTTGTCTTTGTTTGACGTATTTCATCTAGCATGAGGCTCTCAAGGTCCACCTATGTGGTTGCAAATGGCAAGATCACCTTTCTTAATGGTTCAGTATACCATTGTGTATATACACTGCAACATCTTTATTCATCCATCCTGGATGGACCCCTAGGCTGTTCCATGCCTTAGCTATTGTAATAGTGCACCAGTGAACATGAGGGTGCAGATACCTCTTTGAGCTCCAGATTTCATTTCCTCTGAATAAATATTCAAAAGTGCAGTTGCTGGGTTGTAGAGAAGCTCTATGTTCAACTTCTTGAGCACCCTCCACACTGTTCTCCAGAGTGGCTGCACCAGCTTGCATTCCCACCTACAGTGTAAAAGGGCTCTCCTTTCTGCACGTCCTTGCCAACATTTGTCATTTTTTGCCTTTTTGATTATTGCCATTCTAACAGGTGTGAGGTTAGTTCTCACTGTGGTTTGGATTTGCATTTCCCTGGTGACTAGTGGTGTTGAACATCTTTTTATGTGTCTATTGGCCATCTGGATGTCTTCTCTAAAAGAATTTCTATTCAGATCCTCTGCCCGTTTTTTAATTAGCTTGGTATTTTGTTGTTGAGTTGTGTACATTTTTCATCTATATTGGGTGTGAATGCCTTCTAGGTGTGTGACTGGCAGATGTCTACTCCCGGTCCCCAGGCTTCCTCGTCCTGTTGATGGGTTTGTCTGCTGTGTGGAAGCCTGTGGCTTGATGTGTCCCAATTGTGGATTTCCACTTTTCTTCCTTATGCTTTAGGTGTCCTGTCCAAAAATCATCACCAGGACCCATATCGAGAAGCTCTTTCCCTGTGTTGTCTTCTAGGAGTTTTATGGTTTCGGGTAAAAGTGAAGGTTTTGATACATTTCTTATGTTATTTGGATTGGTTCAGGCTGTGGTTTTCTTTTTTCTTTCTTTTAAAATGGATGATTGTGGTTTTGCCCTTTGAAATGAGAAGTCAAATATCCATTTTAGTTAATAAGCACTTGCATAAAATATGAAAAAGTAATTTCTCAACCAGGCAGAGTATGGAATCAGTAAATAGAGTCCCCATCTCTGTGGCTTCCTTTATAGGAAAGCACTGTGGGTGCCTCCCTCTTGCTCTCATCCCACTGAGTCTTGACTTCACTTAGTGAGCTTTAAACACAGATCATCATAGGTTAAAATGGCTTAATTTCTAACCAGTCAGATGTTAGTCTCCAAAATGAACATTAAAACATCTTAATGAGTGCTCACACCACTGTTTTTACGTACACGCACACACGCCAGAAGGAGTGAAGACTCTGTGGGATGGCTGTCGAGCCCCCAGTGTTTCTTCTCCGTCACACTGGGGCCCTTCCTGTAGTGCACATCCCACACGTTGTCATGACCCTTCTAAGCCTCACACTGAGGGCTCTTCCCCCTGCAAGATGTCGGGGTCATCTTAGTGCACCTAGTGAACTTGTAAAAAGCTTTCTCTGCTCACCAAATTAAGATGGATGAAACCCTGCATTGTTTTACTCATTTAGGAGCCTTCTCTAAAAAAGTCCTCCTTCCCCTGGGGGATAGGTGATAAAATTGTCAGAGTGAGGTTTTAAGACACTGCAGTCAGAAGGATGGATTAGAAAGCCTTGGAAGTGTAAAATTTAAGTGGGAAGCAAAATACTAGTTTTGTGAGTCTTTTTAACAAGATCACTGAAGAGCATGTCTCTGGGACAACATTCTGCTTCCAGAAACACTGGGAGATTGCAGTTGGAAAAGTCTGAGCATTCGTAACTTATTGAAGCCCATGGTTTGGGAACCGTGTGGCTGAGAGGGCCGTGGCTGGTGCAGACTTGCCCTCACAGCTCTGCCCTCTTGCCGCCCAGTGCCTCTTCAAAGACACCGGGTCGCATGCAGAACTCGCACTTAACACTCGCTCCCACAGCAAACGGTCACGGAGTCTGCTGAGCGTGTGTGACATCTTCATGCCCTGGGAACAGAGCAGGGACTTGGACGCTTTGGCTCTAGCTAGGCAGGTTCCAGGCTATTCCTTCAGGCTAGAGTCACTGCTGTGGCTGAGACACATCCCAGGAAAAAGATACTCCGCTCTGGCACAGACCGAGTAAGCATGACAAGGGCAGGCTGGCATTCCATCTGAAGCTGTGACAGCAGCCGGCTTCCCTGGGAGCAGAGTGCTCCCCCTAGGTCGTGTATCTTTCTGATGCATCCATCTCCTCTGAGACAATTTGTAGGATTCATGGGGAGGATGTTTTGCCTTTGCAGCAATACTACTTGAGTAAGAAGCAAAATTTTTTTTTTTAATGTGCTGTATTTTATGTGGAGAAATGTATGAACGGTACTAGCAGATGTCTCCTGGACAAGCCTGTGAGTTAGCAGGCAGGCAATGAAGTGAACAGCCCTCCAGGACTGAAGCGACTCACAGGAAGGCCCCCATGTCCTAAGTGGTGGGGAAGTGGGCGAATATCCAGCACTTACTGGAGTGCTGACTCAGGTGGGGACTGGCTGTGCTCATGCTCACGGGAGCAGAGGTGGGGACAGCCTGCAGCAGCAGGACAGCATCCGGAAGGAGAAGGATGGCCAGGTGGCCTGGGTCGGCCCCAGGACCAGCTCTTTGGGGAGGGGCACTCCCAGGGAAGAGGCAGGCTGCAGGAGGGTCTGGTCCCCATCTCACAGGCTGTTGGCCTCAGTAGCTGCACAGTTAAGTCTTCAAACGAGTGCCCAGGTATAGTGTCCAGCCACCTTCCTCCCAGGTGCCTCCCCAGGCCACCTGCCCAGGCCTATCCTCCTGTAGTGGGAGCATAGTACTTCTTGAAGTAACCCATCCATTTTGAGGAACGCTGCCCGCCCTACTTCTCCTTGGGTGTGGTTTTGCTGGAGCACGTAAGGGGAGTCTTGTAGCTTGTCCAACAATGTCTCCTCTGCCTCCTCAGAGGCAGTACCTCAGTACCTCGTCCTCCCTGCTTCCCAGCCCCTGCTACGGGATGCTCTGCACGCTCTGGAATGCCTCTCCTGGGAGGCATGCTCCAGCTGGCTTCCAAAACAGAGGATACCTAACTGCAGGCAGGCCAGCCTGCTGAGAACGTGGGCTCCATCCCTAGCCAGGAGGGACACGCTCGCCTCTGGTCCGCCGTCTGCACTGTAGACGCCACTGGCCCTCCCTCCCTGCTCCTGTGCCGATGAGATGAGCACTGGGTGGAAAGCGTAGAATGAACGGGTTCAAGTCAAGAGCATGGCAGAGTGCCCGTGCCCCAGCAGTGCACCTCTTTCTCATCTAGCACCCCCACCGCGGGCCAGCCACTTGTTGACCCTAAGATCTCTCATCACGATGAAACGGTCATCTCCTCCTCTCGCATGATCAGGATTAAGTGAGTGAGTGTCTGTGGCTCTGGCCTCCCACCTCTGCACACTTGCATGTTCCCCAGGATACCACATCCAGCCCTGACCTATCTCCACCTACACCTGCCTGCCAGGCCCATGAGGCAGATGGCCAGGTGGGGGAATGTGTGTAGTGCACATAGTCCCATTGCTTCTTAATGAGACCTTGCTCCTGCCCTGCCTGACCTTCAGGGGATGAGCCTCTCCTGGGAGCCGGGAGTGTGTGGCCAGCTGAACCACTGGAGCTACAAGGTCCTTGTCCTCCAGGGACCCTGGCTGGGTGCAACCTGCACTGTGAGTGGTCTCAGTTCCAGCTGGCCTCATCCCCTTCCCTGTGTCCTTGCCTCTGTGTTCAGCATAACCCACCCCTCACTGTGGGGCTATGTGTGGTTCAGGTGCTAATGACAGCGACCCTGGAGCAGTGGGGCTGGGATAGGGTGTCTGTGTGTCTGTGCGTGCAGGTGTGTATCTATGTGTGTATGTGCATGCACATACATATGTGCATGCATATGTGTCTGTTCCTACGTTCACGTGTGTCTGCATGCATGTGCATCTCTGTTCATGTGTGCACAAGTATGTGCATATGCATGTGTGTCTGTTCATGTGTGCACATGCATGTCTGTGTGTATCTCTGTGTGTGCATGCACATGTGTGTTTGCATGTCTGTGCATGCATTGTCTCCCATCACACCCTCAGACTTACACACTCTGCCATCCACCCCCTCTGGAGCCTCAGAACCACAGGCTCTGGTTGGGATGCACCTGTAATGGAAAGAGACCTCTGTTCGTCTGCTGAGCTGTGTGCCTCGTGGCTGTGGGGGTGCAGCTTCATCCTTGGGCCTGTGAAGCTTCCTCGGTAGAAATAGCCCGGCTTTACTTACTCATGTGAGTCCTCAGGGCAGAGCCAGCAGGGCTGGATCAGCACCCCTACCCCAGCCTGTCAGCCCCCATGAAGGTATGTGCCCTCTCACGGCTGCCCTCTGGGGCATCAGATCAGATTCCTGTCTGAATTCTGCTACCAGGCAGGCTTCCTGTGCTCAGCAAGCATTTCCTGAAATGAATGACTTGGGTAAGAGACAAACAGATGGCACTGTACAGACCACGAATCCTGGGCCCTGGCTACCCAGAAGCAGCTGCGTTGGGGTAGGAATTGTGAGCTACCAGAGGTTTCGAGCATAGCGGGGCTGGTGTTTGCTTCCGTAAGGGACAGATCTGAGAGTGGACAGGGTAATTATGGGAAGGGGCAGGGCCAGCAGCAGGAGGGCCAGCCAGCCTGTGGTTGGGGTTTCACCGGTAGGTGGGGACAGCCAGGAGTAAGGCAGCAGCCCTGGGGAACAGAAGTTTCCTGAAAAAAGAGGACATGGGGACTGACCTTGTAAGTCCAGTGACATGTGGGCGGTTGCAGACTGCTGTCTTGTGGATCAGATGTAAGTCGGGTGGGGCACCTGGACAGAGTGAGTTCTATCACCCGGACACCAGGTGCCCACCCTGAAGACACAGCAGCAGGCCCCATCCCTAAGTGGAGGTGGGTTTAAGGACCCTGAGTCGTGGGCCCCTCCCAGTCTGTGTTGCTCTCCCCACCCCTGCAGCCCTCCCAAAGCAGGTGGTTAACCTAACTACTGGTGCTAGTGACCGGCTGCCAGCCTCGCCATGTGTGCTTTGGGTGGAATTCAAGATCTAGTAGATGAAAAAGCCAAAATTCATGAAATTGGGAAAAATGAAACTTTTGGCGTAGTCAGGAAAGCATCCTGTGTGTGCCCAGGACATGAAAGCCAGTGTCCGAGGGGCACGTGAGCCTCGTGGGACCGTGCTGCTCCCTTAGCATGCTCGGTGAGGCCGGGAGCCACCCGGCCCTGCATCCCTGCCGTGTCCCCGCTGGGACAGACCTGCTGACGGCTGGTGCAGTAAGTCATGTTAGACACTCTACAAGGAAAAATTTAGGACAAAGTTGGGAATTTTTTTTTTTTAAGTGAAAGTTTGGGGAGAAAAAAGAATATTCAGTAAATCTAATCCTTAGATGGGATGAGCGCATCAGATTGGTCACGGTGTATGTTCTGATTATCTCCCCTTTGAGTGCCATTTGTGGTTTTATTTTGAGCACTGTTTCCCTTTTAATTAGTACTTCAGAAAGCTTGCCAACTCTTGCTTAAATCTTAGCTAATTATTCTTTCATTTATGATTCTATTATGAAGCTCATTAAGAAACTCATTCATTAAATTAGCATATTATCCTGAACTTTCATGTGAAGTGACATAGTGCTATTATGAATTTATTCCTAGATTATAGACAATGGTTAAATACCTTGCCTCATTATTGGGATAAAATGGAAAAAATAAAACATTGAATATTGTTGAGAAAGCTGTGGATAGGCTGGCAGGTACTCAACAGGCATTTAAATATAGTCTTTCTTGAAAAGATAAAACTCAAACTATCTAGTTCCAAGAAATACAGTAACCCTGTCAAATTTCAACTTAGAGTGTCTGTTGCACCCTGGTACACTGAGCCAGGATGGAAGCGGGGGTGACGCGACCCAGGATTTGTTGTTGCTAACACCGTGAGTGTACGTGCATGTCTGTGGCTGGTGTGCCCTGGAGGGTGTGCCCCTTGCACCAGGCTTTGGTGAGGAGGGGGCACAATCGCTAAGCCACTAAGCTTCTATCAGTGTCCTTTTCTAGTCTGGTTTCCGACAGCAGTTTTTCATTTAAATATGGTTTCAAAAAGCTTGGTGACTCTCGATTCTGTGTCATCACTTCCCACTTGTCAGTCTGTCCACTGGAAATTCTATAAAGGTGCGCTGTAAACCTATTCGTTCTATGTTTTCCTCTCAAAACTCTTAAAGGTTAGCGTCACTGTTTGGGGTCCCTTCTACTTTTGTGTGATTCCCAGGAGTATGTGGTCCATCCCTTCCCCATAACATCCAGCCTTGAAACTCTGTCTTTGGAGCTGACTTCCTTCCTCGTGTCCTCAGATGAGCTCTACACATATTTTGTTTGTCCTCTCCGAGTCGGGCTTTTCCAGACACACTGGCCTGTAGGGATGCTAACGGAGGTTTTGATATACTTGTCTGGAGAATCACAAATGAGGAAACATCATTTCTGCTCTCAACCATCCCAGGCTCTCCCGATGTACAATGTGTGTCTAGTAGAACGTAGCTTTACCCCCATTTGAAGTGACGTGTGCCGTGTACGCAAATATTGAGAGAATATGTGCTACTTTGCGACCAGAGTGAGCTTTTTGAAAGCTCACTCCTTGATATTATGGGGTGCGTCTTTTGTACCACGTATTTGTAATCTTCTTTTACTTTTCTCAGGATGGGGTATTACACAAGAAAAAGTTCCTATTTCCATTTCTTTTCTCATACGAGTCTTTTCGAATGGAACACACTGCTTGTTTGCTCCCTTTGGGAGCCTGCGGGCCAGGAAGCACAGCTGACGTGCAACCCAAACCCATTCCCTAGCGGGAGCCAGCTCACCTGCCGCAGGTGTCCTCAGGCTCTGCTCTTGAGGCACAGCACACAGGAGAGCGATTTCCTTGAAATGCAGCCATTTACACCTTTGTTAAAAATGGAACACACTCTTCCCTTTTGTATACTCAGATGTTAGATTTTTTTTTTTTTTTGGATGTTAGATTTTAAAACCAGTAATTACGCTGAAAAAGAGTTAATGTTTGTAGTGAGTGAACACACAATTTCAACAAACCAGAAGTGACAGATGCTTTTAAAAAATAATGCTTTATGGGCAGCCCGGGTGGCTCAGCGGTTTAGTGCCGCCTTCAGCCCAGGGCCTGATCCTGGAGACCCTGGATCAAGTCCCACGTCGGGCTCCCTGCATGGAGCCTGCTTCTCCCTCTGCCTGTGTCTCTGCCCGCCACCCCCCCCCCCCCACCGCGTCTCTCATGAATAAATAAATAAAATCTTTTTTAAAAATTAAAAAATAAATAAAAATGATGATTTACTATGTACCAGTATCCTGAAAAAAATACTGGTACCTTCTTCTATGTTCTGCTTTTTTTTTTTTAACATGAATCACTATAGAGATCTGGCCAGTAGGAAGACATGCTTTGTTTACAGAATTAAGTCCCTATCTGTGGGAAATCATCCAGCAGTTCAGAGGGTACGTGTTTTATTCATAGCTGGAGGCTCCAAGTAGCAGTGAGAGCTTAAGTGGCTCTGAGACGTGTTTTCAGGCCTAAGCTAGCCGACTATTTCTGTTTAAATAAACTGAGCTCTTTTAGTAATAGGAAACTCCAGATGACTGCTCCATGCGCCACGGTGTCCCTGGAAACCAGGCACTGCCGTGTGCCGTCGTGCAGTGGGCAGGAACAGATGCTCGGGATGTCTGCTGGTCTTGGGGCACAGCTGTTCCTTCCGGTCCCCCACAGCATCTGACTCCTGACATTAACATCCACCACTGAGTCTCAAAGCCTGGGGTAGAGCGAAGTGTGTCACTGTCACCATGTCTTCCAGCAATAGTAGTTGCCAGAAAGTTACTTTGTTTGTTACACACTGCTCTTTAAAGTGCTTTTTTTTTTTTTTAAACATAATATTTTTAAGAAGACGTTGTGTCTTAAGTTGTGGCAATTGAAAGCATTCCGTCATCATGCTTAGCAAATGATTTCATTCTGAGATACCTGGATGTTCGGATTGGGTTAAGATTTATTAGTTAAAATTCTCCTTGTTATAAGTAAATAAATAAATAAATAAAAACGAGTAAATAAATAAATAAAAGTTAAATTCTCCTTGAAGAGAAAAAACTCCCCCTTGATACTGAGATACACATTGTGACACGTCTTAGATCACCTCTTCTCGTGCCTGGAGATGGTGCAGTTTGTGAGTCAGCTGTGGATCACGGATAATAGAAGGTAAAACCAGTATTTGCCAGTGTCTGGTATCCAAGGCAGTCTGAACAAGTGTCAGGAATTGTACATCAGGCACTTGTTCCCCGTGATGATGTCATGACCAGGAGTCGGGGTGGGAACAAATCTCTCCAACCTTCCCGCTGCCAGAGCACAAGCATGCTGCCACCAAGTAGCTGGATACCAGGGTTGTCCTGGAGAAGCCTGTGGTTCCACAGGAAAGGGTGGGTTTTTGCTTGCGAGGTTTTAACATCTGTTGCTGTAGGACAAAAATCACGGTGGCCCCTGGAGTTATAAGATTCTTAACCCAGCTCAGCTTAGGATGCTGGAAGTTTCTCTTTCTCAGTTTTTGGACTACAGTGTTCAGTTTTAAATTTTAAAATTAGGAGAATCACCTTTACCGTTTATTAAAAAGTAACCTGAACAGATCCTCTTGACCTCTTTGAACCTGCCCTCTCCCACTCTTCCCCTCACAGAATAGCATAAGATGTAAACTTATAGAACTTTTAGGTTTGTATTTGCTTTTGTTTTCAAATCCTGAACATACAGCCTGCTTTCCTGCATTCTTACGTTGTTGGGAGGTTGTTTGCAGTAACTCTGTGGTTGCTGTGCATGCCAGGTGTGCATCCTGGACGGATGCAGTACCGTGCACGTGCGACCAAACGCGTCTGTGGGAGGACTGTTGTACCCGTGAGCTCCCTGCACCCCAGGCCCTGCCTGTGACCCCGGCTCCTGGAGCAGCTCGTGGTGTTGGGAAGTGGCCGCGGGGGCACAGGTGCAGGGTAGGAAAGGGGAGCTCCGTGCTGCATGCTTAATTAGGATACCAGGTGCAGTGTGTGTCGGGTACCAGGACGGGTGTGTCTGTGTTCGGCAGTGTGTAAGGAAGAGAGGTGCCGCAGAAAGCGTGCTCGCAGGTGGGGCGGGAGCGCGTGGACGGCCAGGCGCGGTGGGCATAGTCACGTCTGTGTCGGTGCCGCTGTGGCCGGGGCATTTCCGTCCGTGTGGCGGTGGGAGATGCCGGGGTCAGCGCCCCTTCACCCAGGGGCCTCCCTAGCGGGGGGAGTGGAACACCGCTCTCCGCCACGGAAGGAGTCACCCAGCTGACACCCGTAGCCAAAAGCCTGCCGCCTTCCCTTCTGTACACTGCTGACGACCACGGAACGTTTCTTGTGAACATCGTGCAGAACAGGCTGTTTGTCCCCACAGTCCTGTTTGGGTGACACTCCAAGGCACGTGCCTGTGAACCCGCTGTGCAGAAGGCTTTGGGAACATTGCGCCTCAGCAGATCGTATCGGAAGCACACTTTGTGTCGGGCCCGTGCTCCCGCAGATTTCGTAGAACATTCAGCAAAGTCAAAGCGCGTGGGGAATCTCTCAGTGCTAGGACGGGCAGTCTTCGACGCCAACGTCATTAGCAGGGACAGCTTGCTTGGAGCCGGGGAGCGCCCTGCCCAGAGGAGCCGGCCCCGGGCCGGTGGGTTGTCACGGATTCTCTCAGGGGTCTTCACGGAGGAGGGAGCCCTTTCGAATCTTTAAACCCAAGCTGTGTTTTTCCAACTGGAGCAGGTCAGTGGGAGTCCCTCCTGTAGGCGGCTGCCTGGCAGCGTCCCCGTGCGCTGGCGCCCAGCGTCCTGACCCCAGGGCAGCTCTCTCCTGTTTTGTTGTGTCTATATTTACCAAGGTTAAAACAAATTCATTTTATTAACCTTTCCCCTCACCTTTTCCAGGACGCTGCTTTGAGGTTTATGCCTGTTCCTTATCCACACTTCAGGACAGAAATATTTATCCATTATGATAGCTTTCCTTCCAGTTAGAGCAGAATGCCCACTAAACCTAAACCCAGTGAAAAATGTGCATGAGCGTGAAGAGGCGGGTCGCTTCCTAGCTACAGCCGTGAGCATGTGCAGTTGCGGTGGATGCAGCAGCCCCCTTGAGTACACACCGAGTTCATATTCACCACAACCCAGGCCTGCCGCCGGCTCAACCCAGCCTGGCTCCTGTCCCCTGTGTCCACACCTGTGGGCATCCCAGGCTGCTGCTCCTGTAGGGAGGGGGTCCTCTCATGGACCAAGCTGGGGGGCCCCTGATAGAAAGTACAGGGACCCGTGAAAGGTGGTGCTTGGGGTCCTCCAAGGGACGGTCCTGGGGGCTCTTGGGGGGACAATGCTAGGTTGTTGTCACATACATTCCCTTTTCTCTCTGATGGTAAATATCAGGCTATATCTTTATTTTATATAAAATCCATTTGTGATTTAAATGAACTACTAAGAAGAATTCCTCTTTCTTTGTCACTTGGTTGTAGTGTTTGTGGAAAAAGTGCTGAAGAGGCTTTTCCCTAGTCCCTGTGGCCAAGAGAAGAGTGGGCCCGTGACTGCAGCTTCGGAGCAACCAGCTGAGCGAGCGGCCGCTGCGGAGGTCACGGGCAGCAGTGTCCCCACGGTGCCAGGTGAGGGGCTTGCAGATGTGGGGGGCAGCGACAGATTCCTGGCGACCGTCACATTGCCCTGGAGCAGGCGGCTCTGGCCTGGCCGCGGCGGGTGCCAAGCTCCCTGGCTCTCGCAACCGGCAGGACAGGGGTCCTTGACCTGTGCTCCAGCCCAGGGTGCGCAGGGGGCAGAGAAGGCAGCAGTGCAGCCTCTGTCCCAGACCAGCTCAGGACTCTGCTGGGTGCTTGGGTTCACCAGCACGCCGCTCTCTGGCCCCGGAGACCACCGCTGACCCTGCCGGCCTCGGCTTCCCATGCCGTGGCCACCCTGGCCCGGCCGCTGGCCCTGCCTTGGCTCTGTCCACACAGCACAGGCTCCTGACAACTGTCCTACTTTGGTCCCTAATGCACTGGTGTATGGCAGAGGTCTTCCCAAGCTCCTCAGACAGGAGGGTGGTGGCTGTGGAAGCCTCATCAGCTGGCTCCCCGGCAGCATGGGGTCTCCCGCTGGCAAGGGACCACTCTGCAGGGTTGGGGCACCAGTGAGCGTAGGACACGTATGGGCAATGCCTGAGTCCCGTCCTTGGGCTTGTTTCTGGCTCTTCTGGCATGAGTCTGCTCTGGACTTTGTTCCCATGCCACTATTCCCAGGCGCTGGCCTTTCCCCTGCCGTCCTCCCAGTGCAGGGTCAGGACACAGCGACCACCCCTCACCAGAGCTGGGGCACACCGGGCAGCCACCGCTCACTTTCTTTGGGGGCTTTGTCCCACATGTACAGTTCTCAGACCCACACTGGCCCTCGAATGCCTGCGGCCCAGGTTGTCACAGCAGGCACGTCCCTGAATGCCAGGCCGTGTAGACGCTGGTTCTGAGTCCCTGCTTGGCCCTGGCTTGGAGCAGGGAATTCTTAGTACCTGTGAGGAGTTACAAGGGTAGGCATGGCGTGGTGGAGTGGCGAGGACCAGTGGGACCAGGGGCTGTGTCCCATGAGGCAGGGAACAGAGGATGGCTTTCTCTGTCCGTTTGGTTATTTCACAGATGCTGGTGAACGAACCTAACTTCTGTGCTTTTGTGTGAAAAATCCATATAATGTACAGCAACTTGTTTTCTGAGAGAGAACAGCGAGCTTGCGGGGCAGAGGGGGAAAGAGAATCCCAAGCAGACTCTCGAACGAACGAGCACGTAACCCCACACGGGGCTCAATCCCACGACCCTGAGATCATGACCTGAGCTGAAATCAGGAGTCGGATGCTTCACCAACTAAGCTACCCAGACGCCCCTAATTTTTTTTTTCGATAAAATTCGCTTACCCTCAAATTTACTGTTTTAGCCCTTTCAAAGCAGTGATTTTTAGTATATTCACAACACTGTGCAAACAGCACCACTAATTCCAGAATATAGTTATCATTCCAGAAACAACCCGGTGCCCGTGGGCAGCCACTCCCACCCCCGTCCCTACCTGCTGTCCTGGGGGTTTGCGTCTTCTGCACAGCCCACATGTGGACACCTACGCTACGTGGCCTTTGTGAGTGGCTGCCCTCACGTGGGTCCTGCACATCGTATCTGGACCCCCTTCCTCCTTACCGCCCAATACCACTCCATTGGATGCATGGAGCTTGTTTGTGTATTCATTGCTCAATGGATGGACGTTTGGCGGGTTTCTCCTTTTCGGCTGTAACCCGAGAGAATGCACGTGCAAGTGTGTGGACATGTGTTCTCACTTCGGGGAGTGCGCCTCCTGGGCCCCATGGTAGTTCTGAGGGACCACCCCCCATGACACTCCTGCAGTGGTTCCGGGGCTCCAGCCCCCCATACCTTCCCGCATGTGCTACTCTGTTTTCTTGTTGGCAGTGGTCCTGGAGGGTGTGCGGCTGTACCTCATTGTAGCCCTGGTTTTCATTTTCCTGAGACTGAGCATGTGGAGCATCTTCTCCTGTGTGTGTGCAGAGAAATGTGTGCGAGCATCTCTGGAGGTTAGACCCGATCACATACATATGTGATCTGCAGATACTTTCTTCCATCATGGGTTGTCTCTCTACTTCCTTGATGCGTCTGGAAGCACAAAAGCTTTCAAGATTGATCGCGTCCAGTATATCTAGTTTTTCTTCTGTTGCCTGTGGTTTGGGTGTCATCATTAAGAAACCATCGTCAAGGAAAGCCTGGGTGGCTCAGCAGTTGGGCGCCTGCCTTTGGCCCAGGACGTGACCCTGGGGTCCCGGGATCGAGTCCTGTGTTGGGCTCCCTGCATGGAGCCTGCTTCTCCCTCTGCCTGTGTCTCTGCCTCTCTCTCGGTGTGTCTCATGAATAAATAATTAAAATCTTAAAAAAAAAAAAAAAGAAAAAAACAAAGAAACAAACAAACCATCGTCAAATCTAAGGTCCCAGATTTTACATCCAGGTTTTCTGGGAATTTTACAGTTTTACCTCTGACATTTAAGTCATAGACGCCAATAGGCTAAACAGTGTGTGGTGTGAGGCAGGGGTTCAGCTCCAGCCTCGGCCCTGCAGTGTTCACGGAGGAGATTGCATTTCCCGCTGAATCACCCTGTCACCCCTGTTAGACATCAGTTGACTGTACACTTCTGGGTTTATTTCCGGGCTTTCAGTTCTAGTCTGTTGGTCTGTTTGTCTGTCCTGTGCCAGGATCACACGGTATTAATTACACCTTGATAGTAAGCGTGGAAGTGAGGAGGCAAGAGTGTTACGTTGTTCTTTTTTAAGACCATTTTAGTTGTCAAGGTACCTTGCAATTCCATCTTTAGTTTCTTTCAACAATATTTTGTAGATTTTACTATAAATTTTACACTTAAAAAAAGGTTTATTTTGAAGTATTTTATTCTTTTTAATACTGTCGTTAAATGGAATTACTCTCTTTCTTTGGTTTCTTTTTGGAATGCTCATCACTGGTGTGTGGACAGGCACATGAGTCCTCTGACCTTGGATTCAGCAATTATTTCCTAAATACAGGAATTCAGATTTCTCTGTCCTAGTCTTGTATCCTACAGTGTTGCCGAATGCGCTGCTGTGACAGTTCTGTGTGCGCACGCATGTGCCGTTACACAAGATCATGTCGCCTGTGGCTGCAGATGGTTTGCTTCTTCCCATTCAATCTGAATGCCTTTTCTTTCTTTCTTTTTTCCTTTTTTACTTCCTAGAAGGTCAGTGTACCATTGAGGGGAGGTAGCAAGGGTGGAAATGCTGGTGTCCTTGTGGTCTTGGGGGAGGACCCAAGCTCTCCCTCTGCACAGGTGTCCTCAGGGGGCTTTGCACACGTGCTGTTTGACAAGATGACACTCCCTCCTAATCTAGGGTGTTCAGTGTTTTGTTTTTTTTTTTTTTTTTTTGATTATGAAAGAGCTCTGGTGTCGATGCCACTCTGATCCTCCATCCCTTTGGAGATAGCCCATTGTCACACACCCCCCACCCCCTGGACCACTCTGGCTTTTCCCTTCTGACCCCAGAAAAAGAGACAGAGCACAGACGTTTTACAGTAAGGATCTGTTTCTGTCCACTGCACTGGGTGGCCCATGGCAGATAGGCTGGAAACACGGTGCAGCACCGTGTCCCTGCTCATGCTGCCCTGGAATCCCTGTTGCTGGGCTTTGGGGCTCCTGAGAGATCACCTCATTTCCTCTCCTCTTATTTTTCTGTCTTTATCATTTTGGTCTGCTTTCTGGGCAGTTTCTCAACTTTATTGTCACATTCTGTGCTTACTTCTCATTCTGTTCTGCTGTCTCAGCCTTTGGGGGAGTCAGAGGACTCCACTCATTGGCAGGTGGGCCCTCTCTGACTCGGTCTCCCCACACACCCAGGGCTAGCCCTCCTGCCTGCGTGCTCAGCCAGCAGCCGCTTGCCAGGGGCTCCAGCTCTGGAGCTACACTCTGTGTGATGGGCCCTGCTGTGATTTCAGGCTCAGCCTCCTGGACACCCTCGGGTCTGCTCCTAGCTTCCAGAATGGCACTGCTCTGTCCACCCTCCTCCAGGTGAGGTTCAGGGAGGGCAGGGGCCACGGAGGCCTCTGTGGAGTCCTGCGTTTCTGGCCTCTGATGCAGATGAGCAGGTCGTGGGCTGCGTGAGTGGGATCTGCCCCTGTGCTCAGGGTCTGAGCTCCGTGATCGCTGCTCTGAGGAACTGCCCAGGTGCCCTGTGGGACGTCTTGACTCAGCCGCTCTTCTCCTGTTTGTAAAGGAGGGCCCAGTGGGGGTAGACACCACTTCGGTGTACCCACCAAGGGTGACTGGGAATACTGGTCTCCTGGAAAGAGAGTGAATTATTCTAAGGACGGGTAACACATCTCTTTGCAAGTCAGATATTTGACATTCCTTTGCTTTTAGCAAAACTGAGGGAAATAATTGAGTTGTCAGCCAAAAGATCATTAAAAGTAAATTTGTTTGATAATGGATTTCTCTGTGACTTTTGGCACATGATTTAGAAAAAATTTAGTGAATCAGGTAATACTGCTATTTTTAAAAAACCACTGTCATCTACCTATTTTTGTGTTCAAACTTTCTGACCAGCTACCTCTGTAAAAATGCAAAATAGTAATAGCATTCCAACAAAGCCCTGTCTGGTTTTAGCAGGGACATGCGTCCTTCCACACTCCTTCCCTCTCAGCAGGAAAATCGTTGCCAAAAGGACTTGCCTCTGTGTTGGGAAATCATGAAAAGCAGTAACTGTTACTTTGATCCATTGCCTTCCATCAGTTGTAATAACTTAGAAAAATATTTACATTTAGCATCATTGAAATTTTTTAAAGAATATAGTTTGAGAAGTGTGATATGGTGTAATTATTATTTCAGGACAGACTTGTAGGGGAGTTGGACCCCTAGAGGAGAAAAGGATAATGAGTCAGTGCTAGTTCAGCAGATGCAGGTGCCCCTCATTGTGTGCTCCACATAAAGAGGGATGTTCCACGCACAGCACAAGCAGGTCCTTGATACAGCAGCTCTAAAATGTGTGTATATGAGGCAGGCAGTTTAAATGCATCATTTTAGGGAATACGTGTGCGGGAGCAAGTGCACACCCTGGGCAGGTGGGTGGATAGCGGTCAGGTAGGTTTGTGCCATTCATCTGGACTTGCAGGGGTCTGTGAAGAGCGGTCTGTGCAGAAACATCTATGAAGGCCTGGAGTTGCCCATGAAAATGGGCAAAGAGTTGCAAAGCTCTTTTTGGTAAAAAGTGCAGTTTCCCATTCAGATGTGAGTATTTTCTAATACAATCTCACTGCACTCAGGTCTTTCAACTCTTAACCTTCTGCCACCGCTGGGAAACCTCCTGTTGCCTGAGGAATACAGCACGCGGACCCCAGGGCATTATGCTGAGCGAGGTGGGTCAGGCAGAGAAGTCCCCGCACGGCGTGATCCCACTTCTGGGTGGATGCTGAAGACACGGCATTCACAGGGGATGGACGGAGGGTGCCCCGGGTGATGTGGGGCACGCCGGTCACAGACACGACCGCCGGTTCTCAGGGAGGCGAGCTGCGGGCTCTACCCTTCAGACCATTCCTGAGACCAGATCCAAAACGTCCTCACTGCGGCGGAGTGGTCATTACCTGCGGGGAGGGAGCCGTCAGGAAGCCCCGTGGCGATGGTTTGGCGACATGTGTGTCAGATCCATACGCTGTATACATTGAAGTTGCACAGTATTTCTGTTGTATCTCAGGAGGGATGGAGGAGCAAGATGACACCAGTGGAAGCGAAGCCCTCAAACGCCTCCAGGCTGTTTCCCTGCTGCCTCCCTAGAATTCAGAAACCCCGCTTCCATTCCCTTCCCACTTGGTTCTGTAGAGTGTATGCTCTACCCTATACAGGTGTTGTGCTTGGAGGTTTGTGAGACTGTTACTGATCTCACTGCTGTCCATGTTAGCTGCCATGGTGCACTGTGGGGGGCTGTTTCAGAATGCACCCCCTGCTGGTGGTCTCCAGCAGTCTGACTTTGCCTGTCAGGGCTTCAGGTTTGTGCAGCTCCCTGGATCTCTGCAATTGTGATTTTCATCACATGGAGAATGTTCAGGAACTACTCCTTGGAGGGCTTCAAGTTCACGTATGAGACCATCTGACTTTGTGCCTCAGCCCAGAGGACGTGTTGGTGCCAGGCCGTCTCCTCTCCTGTGGGCTTGTTTGACCTCCATGGGGCCGCTTGCGTGTTCTTACATCCCAGCCAGCAGGTACGAGTGGCCAGGAGAAGTCCACCTGGCCCCGGAAGCTGCTGTCCCTCACCCAGTGGTGCTCACGGGAGGGGCCGCCTCCCCCATGCTCCTGCTCACCCTCCCAGCTCTCTCTGGATGCAGGGATGCTGCCCGGAAGTGGCCTGACCCTTCCCTGAGGTCGCTGGCCTCCAGGCACCCTCCACTGAGCGCCTTGCCTGGTGTGGAGATATGAAGCCCTCTCCCTCCCGGGAGCCCCTCACTGGGGTGCCCACACCAGGCTCAGCAGAACCCTCAGGGGTGCCCTGAGATCCCTGGCCTCACAGCCTGCCTCCCTGGACCTCTGTCCCCTCCTCACCTCGGGAGAACCCCACCTGTCAGGTGCCGCCCCATGGCCCTCAAGCTTGCCCTGCCCCGTTTCACTGGGTTGGCCTGTCTGCGGCGCCCCCAGGATGGATGGCGCACGCTGCCTGTGATTCCGTCTTGGCTGGAAGTACATTGTATGTTCTTCTGGCTTTTCCTCCTGGTTCTTTCTATGAGTGGAGGTGTGTGGGGTTAGCAGTGACCTCTCCTTTGCACAGGGCACGTCCCAGAGAGGTAGCTGTACATGCACTCCGGTGACCCACATGCCAGTTCCTGTTTCTCCAGGTCCTACTGAGTCAGTAGCACCGTGACCCCTGACTGAGCCAGGACTTGGGGTGCTGACCTCTGGGCAGTCAGAAATCCATCTGTAACCTGTGACTCCCCAGAACGTACCCGCTGCTGGTCGCTGTTGACAGAAGCCTCAGCAACCACACAAACAGTTCGTACGCTGTCTGTGCTGTACACGGCACTCCCACTGCAAAGTCAGCTAGAGAGGAGAGAATTATAAGCAAGGGGCGCCTGGAGGGCTCAGTCTGTGAAAGGCCTGCCTTCAGCTCAGGCCTTTGTCCTGGGGTCGAGCCCTGTGTGGGGCTCCCTGCTCCGTGAGGGAGTCTCTTTCTCCCTCTGCCTTCCCCCCACTTGTGTCCTCTCTCGCTCACTCGCTTGCTTTCTCAAATTAAAAAAAAAATTTTTTTAAAAATCATGAGGAAGAGAAAATATATTTACGATATATACTGTATTTATCAAAATCTGTGTATCCATGGACCGCAGCCATTCAAACCCATGTTGTTCAAGGGCCAGCTAATCAAATGCAGGGAACCTGCATCTCAATTTAATATGCACTATTGATTACTAGTGACGGACGCTACACAGTATACACTCCTCTGTAGACCATATTGGAGGGTATTTTTCTCTTGGGTTTTTGGTTATGTATCTTCAGATTTCAGTTCTTTTTGTATTCCAAATCTAAACTCATGACCAACTATATATGTTGCAAGTACCTTCTCTCCATGGATTGTCTGCAGTTTTAAAAACAACAATGTAAAAAAAAAAAAAAAAAAAAAAAAACAACAATGTGTTCTACTGTGTAGAAGTTACTATTTTTTTTAATAATGTTTTATTTTTTTTTTAATTTTTTTAAATTTATTTATGATAGGCACACAGTGAGAGAGAGAGAGGCAGAGACAGGCAGAGGGAGAAGCAGGCTCCATGCACCGGGAGCCCGAAGTGGGATTCGATCCCGGGTCTCCAGGATCGCGCCCTGGGCCAAAGGCAGGCGCCAAACCGCTGCGCCACCCAGGGATCCCTAGAAGTTACTATCTTTAAGCTTGTGTTTCATGGTGTTTGTTTGTGGCTCAAGAAGTCTTTTCCTAACTCTGGGAAACCAACTAGGGGTGGTGGAAGGGGAGGTAGGCGGGGGGTGGAGGTGACTAGGTGGCGGGCACTGGGGTGGGCGCTTGACGGGATGAGCACTGGGTGTTATTCTGTATGTTGACAAATAAAGAAGTCTTTCCTACCTTAATAGTAGGTACTCTCTGTCTCCTAAGAGAGAGCTCTCCGGGGTAGGTACCCCGTGCAGTGTCAGGTGCCGGGGAGGTGGTCTCACCTCACCTCCGGCAGGTTCGCCTCAGCCTTGTTCGCAGGAGAGAGCATCCCCAGTGGGTTTCTGGCTCCTGCAGTACCCTTGGCCCAAGCTGACTTAATTACTCTGGCTTATGATGCACATTAATACCCAGGGGGGAAACATTCAGCTGTTCTTCTTCAGAGTTTTCTCAGCTTTTCTCGGCCCCTTGCTCCTCCATGTTTATTTTGATCAGATTGTCAAGGAGTGCACAAAAAATATCATTGAAAAAGTGCTGCTTTGCGGAAGCCTCTGACAAGACATTTCACCAGGCCCGTGATGGCGAGGATGGGCCCAGGGTGGAAGGTGCATGTACATCATGCTCAGGGGAGTGGCAAGAGTTCACTGTTGGTCTTAAAAACCCACCACGTTCAGCACTCAGATATTTGTGCTTTTACGTTAATACCGTCATGAAAAAGGAAGTGCCTCTGAAAGCTAACTGCCCTGCTGATGCATGTCCAAGGTGATGCGGCCAAGCCGGGACCCGGAGCTGGAAGCACAGGGTGCGGGACGGCTTTTGGGACAGGATGTGGCAGATGGGCTAACTGCTCACCATCAGAACAAAGAGTAGCCCACAGACCCACCCCACTGGCAGGTGTTATCCAGAGCTAAGCACCATCCAGTGACGAGGCAGTGAGACTTTTCATTGCACATGAAGTAGCTGCCGTGACATTGCAGCTTGGACGCTGGGTAACAAGACTGATGGTGGGGGTCGTAGGATGTGGTTTGTGCGCACACAAGTGGGGGTGCGCCGGACGCATGGGTGTGCTTTCAGTGTGGAGTGCATGAGTGTGCACGGCGTGTGGGTGTGCAGGGTGCATGGGTGTGCACGCAGTGTGGGGGTGCACCGGATGCATGGGTGCACACAGTGTGGGGGTGCACCAGACGCATGGATGCGTGCTCAGTGTGGGGTGTGTGGGTGTGCGGGCGCATGGGTGCGCTGCTGTGTGGGGGTGTGTGGGACGCATGGGTTCACTTGCTGTGAGTCTGCAGGGTCCGTGGGGATGCTTGCAGTATGGGGGTACATGGGGGTGCGGGGCATGTGGGTGCGCTCTCTATGGGGTGCATGGGTGTGCTTGCAGTGTGGGGGTGTGGGTATACAGGGTGCGTGGGTGTGCAGGGTTCATGGGTACACATGCAGTGTGTAGGTGTGCCGGGTGTGTGGGTGTGCAGGGCATGTGGGTGCACTCTCAGTATGGGGTGCGTGGGTGTGCTTGCAGTGTGGGGGTGTGGGGCACATGGGTGTGCTCACAGTGCATGGGGGTGCGGGGCACGTGGGTGCGCTGCAGTGTGGGGGTGTGTGGGATGCATGGGTGCACTTGGCAGTGGGTGTGTGGGGCGTGTGCATGCACTCGGAGTGGGTTGCATGGGTGTGCACGCTGTGGGTGTATGGGTGAGCTCACAATGTGGGGCATGTGCCAGCCTGTGCAGTGTGGCTGCGTGTGTGTAGTGTCGGTGCCTGGTGAGTGCATGTGGGGGCATGTTTTCTTCTACAACGTAGATCCAACCTCTTGAAATGTCGAGGTTCGAGAAGATTCGCTGGCAGGACGGGAATGGGTGCCTGGTGTCCCCTGTCCAACCAGCCCTGCGTCCTCACAGCGTTTTGCCACTTACCCCAGGCAGGCAGGAGATACTTTGTGTTTTTCCTGAGAGTGGCCTCCTTCCTGGTAACTGTGTCTATTGCCCGGAGCTTCTGAGCTGACATTTAGGACTACAGGAGGCAGTCTGTCTGTCGTGTTGGGAGCTCGAGCCCCAGGCACGGGACCCTGGTGAGGGCCTGTGATCACATGAGCAGGAGGTGCCGCTCTTGACAGCATTTTCAAAGTACACATGCCACGTGGTCGTTGAGGATTCAGCAGACCGGGTGCCCATACACCCTGGGACGAATGTCACATAGCACAGCCCTTCAGGATGCGGATTAAGCTCCTCCTCCCTCCCATGTCGCGACTCCACTCTGCACGTCAAAGGGACTGCACCACCTCTGGATACTGGAGGGCCCCGCAGTCACTCTGACTTCGCTCTTGTCCGCAGCCCAGATGATTTCCCCCAGTCCCACAGCTTCTGTGTGTGGGCAGGTCAGGCTCCCAGGCTGACTTCTCCGTCTTGGCCACTTCCCAGACTCCAGGCTCAGCCTCTGCGGCTCACACAGCCCTGTCTACACAGCTGCCTGCCAGGTGCCCTCTCCCCCATCTCAGTAAACGTGGAAGCCTGCAGCTTGTCCCCCGTGTCCTCTCCGTACACGGACCGACCACCAGCACGTCCTGGGTCGGACCCCTTCTCAGAGGAAGTTCCATTCACCTGGCTGATGTGTTCTCCTTCCCTCTTAACGGGAAAGCGTGCTGAGTTGTATGGAATCATGGTGGCCCCGAGACTTCCACAGCGATGAGAGAACTCTTGTGTGAGGTACAAGAGTGGGGGCCAGGGGGCCAAGATGGCAGAGATTGTGCATGGAGTGGCCTGACCCCCTTCACCTTCCAACCCCCAAGAATGACGCAGCTGTTGTCTGCATGAAACCCACAGCAGGTGCGTCCAGCAGCTTTATTCCCGACTGCCAACCCTGGAAGCCACCAAGATGCCCTGGGGTGGGCGATGGATCCGTGACCTCTGGTCCATCCAGGCAGGGGGTGGTGTTCAGTGTAAAAAAGACAGGAGTCAGGAAGCCCCAAGAAAATGTGGAAGAGGCACAAGTGTAGACCAGTAAGTGAGAGAAGCCTCTCCGAGAAGTCTACGCACTGCACAATTCCCACTCTGGAATCATGACCTTCTGGAAAAGGCAGACACGGGCACAGTAATGAGGTGAGGGGCTGCCAAGGGCTGAGGACAGGGGACGAGCAGGTGAGCACAGAGGGTACTTAGGGCAGTGGGACAGCTCTTAGTGGCCCTGTCCTGGTGGGTACAGGTCATCACACATGTGTGCAGACCACAGAGCGTGTGACACCCTGTGATCCAATGAAGGCCGTGGGCTCTGGTGATGAGGATGTGTCGGTGGGGGACCTTTCAGCGTAACACACGTACCCTCTGACGGAAGCACCCATCTCGGGAGGCTGGGGCAGGGGGTGAGGAAAATCTCTGTACCTTTTCCTTAGTTTGCTCTGAACCTAAAACTGCTCTAAAAATGTAAAATCTTTTTTAAGAAAAAAGACTTTACATTTTTTTAAAAATTACTGAGCTTTTGAGGTGCTTGGGGTGAGTGGACAATTTGTAGAAAAAGAAGGTGCTGAATGTTGCATCTGGAAAGACAAAGGGCAGAGGAGGAGCCCCGACTCAGCACCGGCCTTCCCCAGAGCAGGGACATGGGGGTCACCTCCGGGACTGGCAGGGCGGGTGGCAGGGCTCCAGGTGTCTGGGTGTCTGTGCCGAGTTTCATTCGTTCTCCAAAAGGCAGGAAGGCAGAGCTGCCTCCAGAGCAGAGGCCAGGACCGTGACAAGGTCAGAGCTGAAAGTCCAACGTCGGTCAGCTAGCCGTGGAAGTAGGTTCGGTGAACACGCGGCATCTGTCGCGGAAGGAAGGAGCTGTGAATGGTGGCGCCACGAGCAGCCTCTCTCCCTCTCCCATCAGTGACAGCATCTGCCTGAACATCGGGAGGGCCCATGTGCTTATGGTGGTTTTGTTAAAGTCGGCTTGCGCGGCTGCTGTGAGCATCATCGGGAGCAGGGATGACAAGCGGTGGGCTCTGTGGAGGACCTCTCCGTGGGGGACAGGCCGAGGGGACAGGCAAGGCGCAGAAGGATGCCCGGGCATCCGCGCTCCGCTCCCAGCCAGGTTGTCCTCCTCTGGCTGCGAGCGTCTGCACTGCCCCTTGGGCCCTGGACACAGTCCCGGTGAGCTCCCGTGGGCCGGGGCCTGGACCTCTCCTCCCGCCAGCTGCTCCCGTGTCCTGCGCTCCCCGCCTTCCCAGCCTGCTGTGTGGCCGCGGGCCCCGCATGGGCCGGCTCCCTGCCTGGCGGGAGATGAGCTGCCTGCTGTCACGGTGTCTGGTGCCCTGTGTGGTGCAGTGGACAGCCAAGCACGTACTGTGACCTCCACCGGAACTGGCTCACTTGAACCATCTAGAAGCTTCCAGAAATAATGTGTGGAAAGGATGGAAGTTGATATGTGGCCAGGGTGGTCTGCTTGGAAGCTGCCCCTGATCCCACCAGATTGATGGGAATCATGGACTGTGAAGTAAAGTAGCCTAGGAGCTGAATTCTTCATTGTAGCTTCAAGAAAGTGGAATACATTGATGGTGGAAGATTTTGAGAGTGTTTTGGGTTTTTACATTGAAATGTCTGAAAGCCACATTCTGTCATATGTATTAGTGATTTCTTTCAAACCTTGTTTTCTTGTTTTTAAAATGTCAATTTTTCTGCGAAAGATGAAT
Source organism: Canis aureus (assembly GCF_053574225.1). Taxonomy (NCBI): domain Eukaryota; kingdom Metazoa; phylum Chordata; class Mammalia; order Carnivora; family Canidae; genus Canis; species Canis aureus. The sequence continues at coordinate 791,033 of NC_135646.1, forward strand.
GGGGATATCTACTTGCGTTTGTCACAAGATTGCTTTGCCGTAGTTTCAATGGAAATATGATTAAGAAGATGGGTAGGTCATCGGGGATTATCTCCCCTTCCTTAGACTGTCTCATCATTGTCTGGACGGTTCCCTTGTCCACCTGCCATATTTTCAATGGAAATATGATTCTGTTTTCTTTGTTTTCCTGAGAAGATAGATCCAGAAAGACATTGATTGCTGAGACCAGTGTCACAAGCATGAGCACATGCTTGTGCTCTTTCTAGTTTTATGGCCTCAGGTGTCACACTGAGTCTTTAATCTGCTTAGACTTTATTCCTGTGTATGGCCCTGGAGGTGCAGCCTGGGGAGCAGAGTCGGGGATGTGCCATCCTGTCGCGTGGGGACGGACTGGTGACTGCACCTCTGGCCACAGTATGCCATGCTCACAGTCCCCTTGTCTCCTGCAGATGGGGACACCAAGGTCTCACCTCGAAGGCGGTTCTACACGGCGAGCCTGCCTCCCGAGGGGTACATCCCAGCTCCGCCAGAGCCGCAGGGCAGCCCGGCCTCCGAGGACACCTCCGGCAGCGATGACGTGGGAGGAGCGTGCCATGTCTCAGGTGAGGCGTGATTGCACGGTGTCCTACTTGTTCTGACGCACTGGAGCCCCCACAGGGAGAGGGTCAGGGGAGCACGCCACTGTGCGGCCACACGGTGCACTCCTATGTGTCTCGCAGTCACTGGAAAGGACCGTAGGGAACTGGTAACAACGGGCGAACAGACTCAGGGTGGGCAGACATTCAGCTGGCACGGAGCCGTGGCCGTAATCGCTGGTAGGCCCTCCCTGTAATTACGGTAACGAGCACACAAAGCCCTGCAGTGAAGTCGTCCCTGCGGCCTTGTCTCTTGACGCGTCCCGCGCTGGCGCCCGCCCCCTGAATGGTGGCCGTTGGGCAGAGCCTTGCACGCAGGCCTGTCTTCCCCGAATGGCCGGTATGAATGCTTCTCCTCCCCGCGTGGACCTGCTGCTCGTCCGCGGCCTGCCCCCGGCTTCCCTAGCTTGGCCCTGCGTGGAGGGCTGCGTGCCATGCAGTGCTGCCCAGACAGACAGCCTGTCCCCGGAGGGCTGCGGGCGCTGGCCCGGCTTCTGAGCGCTGGCTGTGGCCGCGCCCGCTCAGGCTGTTGAGCATAAGCCGTGCCCAGGGTGGGACCGGGACACCCCGGGCCACATGGCTCAAGCACTCCACCATGGGCAGCACCCCTGCTGCCCGTGTACGCACCGTTGCCCTCCCTCTGCCCTGGGCTCCATCCCTGCTGCCACCCCAGCTGGTAAAGTCGGCCCAACACCTACGTGGAGAAGGCGTACACCCGTAAGTGCGGATGTCTCTCCAAGTCTCCCAGAACAGGTCTGTGCGTCAGTGGTGCCGGCCCGTTTTAGGTTATGACGACATTGATACAACACCCGAGCTAACAGAGGTCATTAGAGCAGTTACAGTCTGCCCCGTGCCAGCGAACTGCACTTTAGGTTTTCCGGTCTCTCGCTTGGGCAATTGAAAAGGCCCCCGGGGTTCTCAGGTGTGTCCCGCTGTGTTCCCTGCGACCTGTTGCACTGCTGGCTTCTAGGGAGCTCGCAAGAATGTTGGCGTGAGAGGCCCCCTGCGCAAGCCCTTCCTTCTTACACTTCCTGGGAAGGCCAGCTCCCGGCTTGGTCCACGTCCATCTCCAGATCCCGCACACGTTTCCCGTTGCATGACAGAGGCTCCTCGCCCTGGAGGGGCCTGGCCCATCTGCCTGGTAACTTTGCCCTTCCTGCGCCCAGGCAGGTGAAGCACGAGAGCAGGACCCCCATCAGCCTGGCTTTCAGCAGGTGGATCCAGCTCAGGACGTGGGGCAGGGTGGCTTCTGTTGTGATCCCCGCCTGACACAACTGTGCCCACCGGCCTCTGCCCTGCCATTCCCAGGGGCTCCCGCCACCCACACGCCTTCCACTGCACCCCTGCAGTCCCTGGCTCCTCCCTCCCTGTCCCGCTCTCACACATCCCTCCTGAGGGCTCCGCACCCCCACCATCTGCAACTGTGCACCTGAGAGGTCCTCTCGCAAGCCCTGCTTCCAACCTGGCGGCGAAGGCTTGCTGGGCATCCCTTTGCCTTCCTCACGGTGACCTTGACAGCCCACAGTATCTCCTGGGACGTGCTCCCGGGCTTCCATCCTCACCTCTGCCTTCTGCCCACCAGCATCTGCAGGCCGTGGTCTATGTGTGACATCTCTCTCCTCCAGGCTCACTTTCCTAGTCCTCCTAGTAGGGGTCAGGGCCCGGACTTGGGCCGGTTCAGTTAGGTTTATTGCAAGCCTTGTACCCATGTGAGCATGGCCCTTCTCCGTTCCTGAAGCACCAGTGCAGTGGGGTCGGGTCTTCAGCCAAGGCTGGGAAGTGACTAGACCCATTACTCACACAGGAGCCCGTGAGGAGAGAGCCAGTTTGCTGTCCGAATTCATAATCACTGTTGGCTTCGACCGTGTCTACTGGCTTTGAGCAGATGATCTGCAAAGTCATTAAAATCACACCTTAAGATTACATTCTGATATCAGGCACTAATGAAGCACTTATTGACGTGGTGGCTTTTGGGAGCCCGAGCTGATGGTGTGGCTCCCTGCAGACTCCCTGGGAGCCAGACGGCCATCCATCAGGTGTGTTGGGACTGGCCAGGCCCCATGTCGAAGGCCGGAGGCCTCAAACCTTGTTGTCCACATCTGTGCTGAGGAGCTGGGGCCCCTGGCCTCTCAGGTCCTCACTGGAGCATGTAGCTCCGTGCCTTTGCGTGTTTGACCGACACGGTGCCATGGTTAACACCTGGAGTCTAGGTGGAGACCGAGGAGGGTGCTTGGCCAAAATCTGCTGACCAGGGGCCACGTCCCATACGTGTCACACTTGCCCGGGGCTCAGCAGCTTCCATCCTTGTTCTGCTGATTTACTGCAGTGAGATTCACAGAGTTATGGGAGCACATTGGCTTTCTCCTGAGTTCCTCACAGGAGAAACCATGAGGGGCCTTGGAGGTGAAGGGAGCAGGTACCCCAGGAGGGGTTCCGCACATTCTGGGGCCTCCCAGTAGCCTGGTGGTGTTCTCAGAGGCTTGAGCTTATGCACATGCTCACATTTTGTTTTTTGGCATCTTACTGACACACACACCTGACACTCTGGGCCCTTCCCCATCTCGGTGAAGTGAGCTAGCTGCCAACTTTGATCAATGTTTGATGGAGGACGATGTGGCTCGAGATTGTCAGATTATTAATTTTGAAGTACTGTGCCAGTGCAATCAGCACAACACTTCAGCCTGCCTTTAAAAAAGGAAAGGAGCCCCATTTGTGCTGATCGCCTGTATTTTCTTAAAATCCAGTTACATACTTTTCAAACCATCACTGGTATATGTTCATGAGAAACTTGGATTCGAGAAATATTTGGATTTTGGTAAACTTACACTACTTCAGCTTTGCATGAATACCTTACAATAATAGATGGTACTGTAGATATTTTTTGTGGATATTGATTAATAATTATTCAACTAATACACTTTCCAGAAGGAGAGGACCTCCACTCTCACCACATGTATGCAACACAGCACTGGCGTCCTGGCCAGATCAGTCAGGAGGAGGAAGGAAGGAAGGAAGGAAGTCGTACAAATTGGCATGGAAAAAGCAAAGTTCACTATTGCAGATGACATGATAGTGCATAAAGTAAAACCCTTAAGACTCTACCAAAAGACTGCAGCAACTGATAAGTTCAGGAAGGATGTACGACACGCAATCAGTATGCCAAAATCAGTTCCAATTCTGTACACTGATGACAAAGTATTAGAAGGAAAAGTCAGGAAAACAACCCCATTTACAGCTGCATCAAAAAGAATAAGATATCTGGGAAAACTTAACCAAGGAGGTGACGTACTTCTTATTAGTGATTTTTTTGGATTTGATACCAAAAGCAGAGTCCATAAAAGCAAAGAATAAAATAACCTATTGGGACTGTATCAAACTAAAAGGTTTTACACAGCAAAGGAAACAACAGAACAAAAGGGCAACCTACTGAATGGAAATTATATATCCAATAAGGGGTTAATGCCCCAAATATAAAAATAATTCATATGACAATAGCCAAAAAGAGTCTGATCAAAAAATGGGCAGAAGACATGAACAGGCATTTCTCCAAAGAAGACACCCACATGGCCAACAGGCACATGGAAAGATGCTCCACATCACCCCGCATCAGGGAAACACAGATGGAACCACAATGAGACACCCCCTCACACCTGTCAGAGTGGCTAAAATTAATAAACACAGGAAACAACAGGTGTTGGTGAGGCTGTGGGGAAAGGGGAGCCTCTTATTCTATTGGTGGGAACGCAGGCTGGTGCAGCCACTGTGGAGAACAGGGGAGAGGGTCCTCAATCAAAAACCACTACCCTACGACCCAGCTCTTCCACTTCTGGGCATAGACCCTCAGGGAAGGGAAACAGATCTCAGATGCCTGCCTCCCGTGCTCGTCACGGTGTTGTTGACAGTAGCCAAAATGTGGCAGCAACCCCAAGTGTGTCACAGGATGAACGGATAAAGGCCATACCGAGTATATGTACAACAGAACATTGTCCAGCCACAAGGAAGAGAAGTCCTGCCATTTGCAACAACGTGGGTGGGCTTGGAGAGTATCCTACAGGAAATAATCCCACATGGTATCCCTTACACGTGGAACCTAAAGCAAAAGGCCAAGCCCTAGAAGCAGAGCACAAGAAGGTGGTTGCTAGTGGCTGGGAGAACCAGGGGGAGGCGGGTGGAGGGCCCGGTTCTTCAGCTCCACGAGGGGTCAGGTGTGGGGGTGGACGGTATTCCCAGGGAGCACACGGTAGCAGCTCCGGCGTCCACGCCGCAGCGTCCAGAGGAGGACGGTGACGACTCCACCGGGGGCAGGCACGCGGGGCTGAGCAGGCTGAGCAGGCTCTCGTCACACAAGGTCACAAGTGTGGGTCCTCACGGACTCTGCGCAGTCTCACCTGACTCTGTGACCCTGGGCCCGTGGGTGCTTAGAGTTCAGTGGGGGGCTCCACCTGCGTCTCCAGGCAAGAAGGGAGATGGCTTGGTGGCGAGCGGGGGCGGTACAAGGTGAGGCGGATGAGGACTGGGGAGTCTGAGCCTGGGTGCTTATTCCGTTCCGTGTTCTCCTCGTGGCCGCCAGGCTCCCGACCCGTGCGAGGCCCCGTTCCTCCCATCTGCATCGTCAGGGGTGTAAACAGACGGTTCTCTGGATCCTCTTCCAGCGTTCAGGGCTCGTGCCTTCAGATGTCCCTGAACTAGTTGTCCTGGAACGTGATGAAGACTGAGGGTCGATGGGAAGAGTTGTCCTTCTGAAGCACTATCTGTGACCTGCCCTCTGTCCCGCAATCAGGCACACAGGCCTGCATAGCAGTCGAGTCCCCAGGAGAGGAGAGCGGGGAGGTGGCGGGACCCAGCCTGAGCTCTCTGAGGGCCGCCCTTCCCTCGGCACCGGTCACTGCAGACAGGCAGCAGGTGACCCGCCATGGCCGAGCCCGCTTTTTCCATCGCATCCTCGTGGCCTGCCCCTACCGTGCACCCAGGACGGTGGCCAACCAGGAGCATCTTGCGGTGCCAAGCACTGTTGAGGGTTTTCTGAAGCCTCAGGGATGTGAGAGGCGCACAGACACGTTCTCCCGAGTGTGGCTGGCCGGACCTTCCAGGAGCCCCCGCGAGCCGCTCGCTCCCAAAAGGCACGCTGACTCCAGGCTACCCAGTCTCCCATCGTCACACGGACACAGACTTGGTTACTGGTGACCCCTGGTTTCACGTAGGATTTCACACATCTTCTCAAGGGCAGTTTACACCTTCCTGTAAATTATCCGTGAAATAGGGAATGAAAGACACTATAAACGCGGGACAGGTATGTGTGGTCCCTGCTGTCGGCTACAGACTCAGTATAAAAATGGTAACGTGGAGTTAAGGGTTTTACTAGGCCTGCGCCATACACTGGAATAATGAGAACTAGAACCCCGTGAATTCTGCACATAAACCCTACTGCATCCCCATGCTCAGCCCCATTCTCCACCTCAGTGTTGTCAGAGCCTCTGAGAAAACACAAGTTTGCCCAACCCCAGTCATTGTGAAGTCACAGGTGGCCCTGAATGTGCCAGTGGTGGGTCTCTACTTCCAGCCGGCAGACCTTGCAAGGGCAGCCTTGTGCCCTGCGGCCTCCAGGCCACCCTCACCTCTGATGGCTTCTCTGAGAGCTTCCCATGGCCACCAGGGTCCCTGCTCCTGGGACCCCTAGACGAACCTGCTGGGGGCCCAAGAAGCCCCCGTGAGGAAGCAGTCAGGGAGACCCAAATCTCCCTAGATTCACCCCAGGCAATCTGATAGAGAGCAAGAAACCCTGCATAGGGGAGTGCCGACCCAGGAGCAACTCTGGGTCCCGAGATCCCAGTGGACCACACGTTGCTGTACCTCCAGCTCCGAAAGACGGTAGATGCCCATTTGTGGAGAAGAAAAATAAGCAACTTCTGCCGCTGACTCCCAGAGCACCTGGAGCTCTGCTCTCTGCACGGCCTCCTTATTTTGGCAGCGGGCTGTCTTTAAAGAACTTTATTTCTTTTAAGATTTATTTACTTATTCATGAGAGACACCGACTGAGGGAGAGGCAGAGACACAGGCAGAGGGAGAAGCAGGCTCCCCACAGGGAACCCGATGCAGGACTCGATCCGGATCCTGGGATCACAACCTGAGCCGAAGGCAGGTGCCCAACCGCTGAGCCACCCAGGCGTCCCAGCAGGCTGTCTTCATGTTTCAGCAAGGACTGTCACGGGTGTGGTGTAGACCTGCACCAACTGGGAACTTACTACTCTGCTCTGAGCATCCAGAGGACAGTGGAGCCGGACGGTGATTATCACATGCATTAGTAGCCTGGGCTTTGAGTCTTGAATAAAACTCCAATTTCCTTTAAAATACTTATCCTTTTTTTTTTTTTTAATGCAACACTGTTCAGCTGTGAGAATTGGAATAAGCTGGAGACTGGCTATTTTTGGCGTCTAACTATTTCTACTACCGCAGTTCATCAAAATGTAGGTGCCAAATAGTCGTGGAGAAAACTTTGACAAATTGTGATCATTTTTAAAATTAGCATGCCTGAAAGGTGTGTTTTGGGGATGGCAGGTTTTCAGAACCAGTGTGCCTCTCAGATTATAAATAGTCAGGCCTCTGGTTCCCTAATATAAATGTTCCTCCAGCTTCTCTTGTGCATGAGGGTTCGAAGGAGGCAAGATTGTAGGTGTGTAGGGGCCGTGAGGACGGAACGTTCTAGAGTCGATGGAGGACCTTGTGTCTGGACAGGAGCCCCTGGCAGAGCTGCAGCTCAGACTTTTATGAGGCGTGAGGTCAGGAGAGTGGAAGCCACAGAACCCTGACATGTGGGGCTTCCCAAGGGCAGGGAGCTTGCAGAATGGAAGGGTCACGGCCTCAGATTCCACAGTGTGTGGGCTGGTCCCTTGGGCTCCCTGGGCTGAGCCCGCCTGAGTGAGCGGGAGCTACACCCTTGTGGGCAAGGCTGCCCCCAGATGCCCTCCGACCCTGGGGGGCAGGGAGGGCTCCGCACAGCTCTCCCAGATGTGGCCTCTGTCCCTGCCGGACTGTTCCCACCCCCATGATGGCACTGAGCGAGTGGGAGGGTGGGGGCAGCCCTCATGGGCTAGGCGGTGGTGTGGCCCCACCCAGAGTGGGCTGCAGACAAGGCACGAGGCCTCTGTCGGGGTGCGGGGGTAGGGGCCGTGAACCAGGAGGGAGGCGCACAGGCTCCCAGGTCCCGCCAGGACCTCCAGATGGAGGGAGGCCTCGGGAGGGGGTGGGGTGGGCAGGGGGCTGCGGACCAGGAGGGAGGCCTTGGGGGGGGGGCAGTGGGCTGCAGACCAGGAGGGAGGCCTCGGGAGGGGGTGGGGTGGGCAGGGGGCTGCAGACCAGGAGGGAGGCCTTGGGGGAGGCAGTGGGCTGCAGACCAGGAGGGAGGCCTTGGGGGGGGGGCAGTGGGCTGCAGACCAGGAGGGAGGCCTCGGGAGGGGGTGGGGTGGGCAGGGGGCTGCAGACCAGGAGGGAGGCCTTGGGGGAGGCAGTGGGCTGCAGACCAGGAGGGAGGCCTCGGGAGGGGGTGGGGTGGGCAGGGGGCTGCGGACCAGGAGGGAGGCCTGGGGGGTGGGGGCAGTGGGCTGCAGACCAGGAGGGAGGCCTCGGGAGGGGATGGGGTGGGCAGGGGGCTGCAGACCAGGAGGGAGGCCATGGGGGGCAGTGGGCTGCAGACCAGGAGGGAGACCTGCGAGGGGGGGTCAGGCAGTGGGCTGCAGACCAGGAGGGAGGCCTCGGGATGGGGTGGGGTGGAGTGGGGTAGACACAGGGCTGTGGACCAGGAGAGAGGCCTGGGTGGGGGTGGGCAGTGGGCGGCTGGCACTCAGCACTCCCTGTGCCAGGATGGCTGTGCTGATCCATGCAGGTGTGCTGCCCGTGTGCCGGGTCTGCACACACCCAAAATTACACAGTTCACTTGTCCGTGATGCTACAGGAAGCCAGGAGAGAGGCCAGGAAAAAACAGGAAACTGGGGGTCATCGGACCTGTGTTCTCTCTGCACCCCCTGTTTGCCCCTGGCCATTGGTCTACCCCATCCCTCCATCCCTCCATCTGCCCCTGTCCCTCCATCCCCCTGTCCCTCCATCCCTCTGTCCTTCCAGCCCTCCCAGCAGGTGCCTGCGGACAGGATGCTGCTCACAGGTTTATACCACCAGACACACAGCCCTCAGGAGTTGGGTGCTGCGGGGGTGTCCTGAGACGGAGAGACAAAGAGAGACTCAGACAGATGGAGAGACATAGAGGCAGCCGCTCACCCAAATTGGGACAGCAGCTGCCTCAGAGCCTTCACTTCTGCCCAGCGTTGGACCCAGGGCTTCAGGGTGAGCACATCTGAGGTGCCCAGAGTGGCTTCTGCTGGAGATGGGAGCTCACGAAGCAAAATAAATGATGCTGTGATGCTGGCCATACACTAGTGCTCCGCAGCCACCGCCGTGGACATTCCCCTTGCCAGAGTCCAGGGGTCCCGTGACATCGAGAGGGCAGACAAGGGCCCGGCCTGGTCCCAGGAGTCAGGGAGGCTGCCGCAGAAAGGCCTGGTCACCAAGGCCAGTGCAGGGCCACGGGGCACTCAGCTGCAGACACAGCCCAGCACAGGGGATGTCGTCCGTCGCCGTGAGCACACTGGCCTGCCGTCTCCCGGGACCTGGTGTCCTCAGCCGTGGCCTGTCCCCCCCTGTGTCCCCTGCTGCTGCCCCGAGGGCTGCTGCTGCCCCGAGGGCCCGGGACCTGCCTCTGCACACCAGCCGTGGAGCAGCTGCTTTCCCACGGGCTGGGCCAACCTCCGGGGCTGACAGAAATGGACCAGCCGAGGTTATAGTGAAACATGGACAGCAGTCAAAATGAGGAAAAAATATCTAAAGATCATGAGTTAAAAAAAAAATTAATTCTCTTCTGACCAAAAGATAAGAAGAAAGAACCAGATCAATACATTGTGGTTAATCAGTTTCTTTTCCCACAAAGAAATACTTTTCTACTTGGATTTTTGCATCAAAAATATAAATCCCAAGCTAGATGCTGTTAGGATTCCGTACGCACTTTGTCGATTCTTTCTTGAGGACGCTCGTAGCCGAGGGGACAGCAGCCCCTGCACGCTGACGGAGAGTTCAGCTGCACCACCGGCTCCGTGTCCTCTCGCCAAGTAATCGCTTGCTGACCGTGACCGTGAGGACGGGAGCGCAGTGCCTCCGGGAGCCTTGGCGGAACCAGCCGGTGGCGAGGTGCGTGCTGGGCCAGCATCCGCCGCGGCGACAGGGTTTGTCTGAGGCTCGTGCGCCTGGCGGCTCGGGGGCAGGAGTGGCTCGCCTGGGGCCGCCGCCCGAGACTGCCGTGCCCGGCCTCTGACGGCTGCTGTCCCCGCGGGGGTTTGTTGGTTTTACCCCCAACCCCAAAGATCCTTCCTTCTTCGTCTGCTGTGAAAGTTATTCAGCAGCATCTTTTCTTTTCAGTGGCCTCGTGCGTGCGCCTGGCGGGGCAGCTCCACCAGCTTCGTGCCTGGCAGGTTTGCCACAGGCCTCTCCGTCCGTAGGGTCTGCATACACGACGCGCTCATCTCCCGAGGCGTCAGGAGCTCTCTGCCACCTGGGGATGTCTGGAGCACTGCCTGGCCGTGGCCCCCTGCGCCCCGAGCGGGTGCCCCTGCTCCGCGTCTTTGCTCAGGGAGCGGAGCCGTGTGGCATCGGGGGACCCTCCAGCTCCGTCGTGTCCCCGGACCGTGGCCGGTGTTTGGTCACTCGCTGCTGTTATTCCACCACCCACCCTCCGTGTTGTGCTGCGTGGGCCCGGGGCTCCCCAGCTGCGGAGCGCTGTGCTTCCCCTGTGCACGATCCCGCGGGTGCTGTGTTTGCACAGCTGTCGCTGGCCCCTGCCTGTCCAACTAGGCCTTCTGTCCCCGCCCCGGCACCATGTCTCGCCTGCCCGGCCGCCAGGACCTCCAGCAGGTGGGCGTCCTGCGCCTTCTCTGACCTCAGGAGAGGCTCCCAGGCCATCCCCCCCGCAGGCCGTGTTCTCTGTGGGTCTGCTGCAGCTGTCCTGTGTCACAGGTAGAATTTTCTGCTCTGTGCTGCGCCCACCACCGTCGGCGAGGCCTGCCTGGTGCGGCCCTCTCGCCCAGGCGGTCAGGGCATACACACCGCCAACCACTGCCCCCCACCGGGAGCGCACACTCAATCTTCATTTCAAAATGCAACTTCATGCTGATTCACAGGGGCAAGGCGCCGCTATTTATGACTTATTCTCACATCCAAGTAACTCCTAGAAGGCACCAAAGTAATGTTTTTAAAAATAGGAATGAATGTTTTCATCCCAAGGCCACAGGACTGAAATTTTACTACCCCCCAAAATTGCAGCAGCTCTTATGTCCCTGACCTCTCACCGCTTGTCAGGATTGTAGCAGCCGTGAGGGTGTACGTCTCCCAGTGGCCTCGTGCAAGGACACATTGCTGCTCGTGTATTTCAGGGTAAGTCCCGGGACCTGAGTTAAAGTTGACAGTTCAGTAAATATTTGAAATTCCTTGTCCACTGAATTTGCAAGATTCTAATGGAAAATGAAGCCCAATATGTTTGCTCTGTTTCCATGTACAGAAAATATGAATTTTTGTTTTTGTAGATGAGGATCTTCACGCTCAGTCAAAGAGAAGAAGAGCAAGAAAGCATAAATCAAGGAAAAGCCTTAAAAATCCCAACAACGATGGTGCAGAACGAGCAGAAGTAGAGAAACAGCAGAGTCTTTTACCAGAAAACCTGCAGCCACGGCACGCAGATGGCCCCACAATCAGCAAAAATAAAAGGAGGAAGCTGAAGAAGCAGCAGCAGATGAAGAGGAAGAAAGCGGCTGGCCTCCTGACAGCAGCCTCTGGCGGCAACTTCACATACCAGCCAGAGGAGGGCGACAGCGAGTGGGCGGCCGGGTTGGAGAGTGATGGGGAGGATCACACGGAGGACCACACGGAGGACCACACGGAAGACGGCACCCGTGTCCTCGGGGAGGGTTACGAGGAGGACGGTGCCCGTGTCTTCAGGGAGGACGACAGGGAGGACGGTGGCCATGTCCTTGGGGAGGATTATGGGGAGGATGGCACCTGTGTCCTCGGGGAGGACCGCACTGACACCCACGAGGAGGACCACAGGGAGGATCACGGGGAGGACGATGAAGACACCAGTGGGGAAGATGTTAAAAACACCAACGAGAAGGCAGACGATATCCTAAACTTTTTGAAGTCAACACAAGAAATTTATTTTTATGATGGTACGTTCCTCACTGTTCTTTCAAATAATGGCATCCACTTATTTGGAAAAGTAAGTATAGTAAAATATGTAAATATTTAAAATATGAAATGTGAAAATACTCAGTGGTGAACATAAGTCTTTAGTTTTGAGGCAAAGACCAGAATATGTGGACTCTTCACCCGGGTTGGAGAGTGTCCCTGTGCTGGAGGCGTTGCACTCCTCACGTAGCCGGCCACTGCACCTGACTCCCGTGAACCTGCCTCAGAGGCTGGCGGTGTTCTCGGCTCTGTTGCCTCAGGAAAGGTAAGTCCAGGTGGCAGGTGTGGTGGACTCACGTGCCTTGTCCTCAGCTCACAGGGAAGGAAAAGTGCAAGCATGACTGTCTCCTCTGGGACATACTCTGCTTCCCACATGTAACCTGCGGGCTTCAGGTTTCCAGTGAGCGTCCTGGGCAGCTGTCTGTGGATGCAGGAGGTGGAAGAGGAGAGCAGATTGGTCCTCTTGGGTGGTGGTTCCTCAGGTTTGCCTTGAGCTTACTGACAGCTGACCTCAGGATCAGGAAGCAGCAGGTCCTCAAGCAGCACGGATGGAGGCGCCCAACATGGATGTTCCCATTCCCACCACACCCCCAGTGGATGCAGGCCGGGCTGGGCTTAGCGGATCCCGATGCAAGTGAGAACATGACCCTATGGACAGGGTTGAGGAATGTTGGCTGTGTAGTCATTTAGGAGATAAGACTGATCTGAGCAAGGCAGAGAAAATAGCACTTTTAACCTTCAGCACATGTGTCAGCACTTTGTACTGACAGAGTGAAAACAAGCGTAATACACGTGCAAACAAAGGAAGAAGACAGCTGGTGCACGGCAGAGCCGAGGAGCCTCAGAACTGCTTCGGGACGGGCTCCACTCGCTGGATCCAGGAGGTTGTGCAGGAACTGCCTGAGAGGGCAGACCTCGGAGGAGGTGACGGCACGCCAGGGCCGAGTGGGGACCGCACGGCCACCCTTGTGCCCCGGGGCGGCTGTCGGCTGGCCGTGGGCCATGCAGGAGGGTGATGGAAGGGCCAGCCAGCCCCTGGGAGCACACAGGCTGGCAGCACAGCGTCAGCAGCAGAGCAGGCCATGCAGGGAAAGGCAGGCCTCGGGGCTGCGGGGTAAAGCAGGCACACTGCTGGGAATGGCCAGGTGCCCAGCCCCGGGTGCGAGGGTCGGACACCCAGGACTTTCAACAACATGCTGGGCCCGTCGGGCAGCACAGAGGGCCACGCGCTCAGAGCAGGGGCAGGCAGGGCGCTCAGGCACCACAGCCTCCATGCTTATACATTCACACTGGGCAGCAAAACCACAAGGAGACGTGCTGTGGAGGCACTGGGGTCATCAAGGGGCGTTTAAGAGGTGATTAAGTGCTCAAAAAACGGAGAAAATGGTGCAACATTTTTCTCCCATATTCACCAGATAGCTTTAGTCTATTTAGATAGTCCAATGGAAATTCTGAGAAATATAACTCAACGCAGAGTCTAAGCAGCAGGTCAGGGTCAGCATGAGAATCAGTGGCTGGAAAGCAGGTGGGATAGAACCTGCAGACAAGGGCACATGGGCGGACAGGTCTAACATACACACCTTGGGGCCAAGGGGGCTTGGGGTAGATGGGGGTGGGACTGACACGCACCAGGGGAGGGAGACAGGTCTGACACAGGTGCACGCCAGGGTGGGGAACGGGTCAGACATGCCTGTGGGGACTGGGAGGGGGTACGGGGGTGGGGGACAAGATTGACCTGCACGTGGGGGCCAGACAGGGGCATGGGGCCGAGGCGTAGGGCCCGTGTGCAGAGGCAGCAGTTGGGAACGGCCATCAGGTCACAAGGTAGGGCCGTGTGCAGCCCAGCAGCACGAAGGCGACACCAGCACAGCCGAAGCACGTTCTGTCGAGGAGCGAGGATGAAGGATAGAGACAGGCGCCTCCGGGAGCAGGGAGCGCGGGGACTTGCGGGGACTTGTGGCTCAGTGGGAGGGGCCTGAGGCTGGTCTGCAGGGCTGGGCCACTCGCCCCCGCCATGGCCTATTTGGAAGGCAGGTGTCCCGCAGCCTCCCGCAGGTGGGGCATATGAGGCTAAGGTTCAACCTTCTGCTCCAAGGGTGGCCTCTCGTATCCTAAATGGTTCCTTCTGGGCAGGAACGTGCGTTTCTAAGTGGCCTCGCTTCGCTTAGGCATGTCCCAGGCTGCGGCCTCTGCCGTCTTCGTGGAAGCCGCGCAGGAGCTGTTCCGACGTCTTGGCGACCACAGCGTGTCCCGCGCAGATGTGCTCCTGATGCATCACATGAAGACGCTGTTGCTCCTGCGAGACACCGAGAGCCTGCAGCTTGCCCTGGACAGGCTGCCGGCGCTCTGCACCCTGCCGCCCGGTACGTACCGCGCCAGTGGGCGCTGTGCTGCTTCTTCGGGGTTTGCCTGGGAAAACCTCACACTGCACCGGAGTGGTCAGGGGTCGGAGGTCAGGTGTCAGAACACACAGGCGTGCAGGGGTGGCTTCCAGCGTCTCTGCTGGCGGTAAGTGATCCTGGGGAGAGACGCAGAAGCCGGGCCTCTCGTCTCCCAGACTGGGAGCTACCAACTGTTGGGGCCAAGTTCCCTGTGTTTAAACGGCAGTGAAAGCACCCTGTCCCCCTTTCCCACTCTGCTGCACGGGTGGGAGGGAACCCCGCCCTCTGAGTGTCCGGGACAAAGGTGAGTCACAAGATGACCTTTCGCTTGTGCGTCGGCCTTGCCCGGCTGCCCGCTCCCCAGAGATGGTAGGACCTGGGGCCAGCTGTGCTCAGGTCCACTCGGCCAGGGGGACTCACGGCCGCAACTTGCAGTGGGCTGTGGGGGAGATACCAGGCCATGGGAATGTGCAGACGTGGAGTGCCAGAAAATTGGCCTTTTTCTAGAGAAGCACCATGCAGAGCCCCATGCCGACCCACACCGGGCACAGGACACCTGTCCAGCTGAGTGGGATGGGCTCTGCTGACTGCTGCAAGGGAATGTGACCATGATGACTGTTTCCACCCGGAAATCTCACGGTCCGGCTCAACAGTCAAGACTAACACGGCATCATATCAGGTCAGGGTCAGAGTTAAGGAGACCAGGAGGTGACATTCCATGTACATGCTAGACTGGACACCACAGGGAAGGAAATCCCACAGGGAGGGGATATTCATGCAGCACTGGGCTGGAGTATGGCGGGTGTCCCATGGTGGGGAGGGGGTCATGGGTGCGGACACGCAGGATGGAGGGTGACCTGAGAGTGGTGTCGGCCTGAGTGCAGTTGTGCCTGAGGAGCCTGGCAGCCAGTCATGAGCTGTGAGCTCGGAAGGGCTGGAGGATCAGGAGCCAGGTCGGATGGGGCCAGTCTGGATGCTGCCTGGGCACCCCGGGTGGGGACCTAGGATGGGGAAGGTCACCAGGGGCCACGTTACAGAGCAGAGAGGGTGCAGGAGCCCAGAGACCCCATCTGGGAGCCACTGCAAGGAGGCGACGGGAGGGTGGAGGGGAGCGTGGATAAGCTGCAGCGGAAGAGCCACTGACCGACCCCGGGGGCCTTCTGTGGGAAGCCCAGCTAACCCAGTGTCAACCTTGGCTGTCCTACGTGGAACATTTAACAAACTCAAATTTCCATAATAAAGTTCTAGCTCAAATTGCAGAAAGCCAGTTTTATTAAGTTAAACACATACAAAGGTATTTGAGATAAAAACAAAGTCATTTAGAATTTTTAAAGTTTTTGTTGTGTTCCTCAGGCTGCAGCCTTTGTCACACGTTGTTCTGAAATGTGTCAGCAGGGTTTTCAGCAGCAGTTGGGGACTTAGCAGAAATGTTTCCCTCTGTTTCTTATGTGAAAATCACAGGACAAGCTCGTCTACGGGCACACTTAAGCAGTTGGTAGAACTAAAACTTAATTGAAGCACTTTTCGTAAAAGTGGATTATCTGTCAGCACATGTAGGATACATAGTCGGAGTTTTTCTATTTAAAGCAATTTTGCAAACAAAACGTGCAATGAACGGCGAAGCCTTGTCTTCAGAGACCAGCACGTGTGACACAGAGCTGCTCCTGGCAGTGGTGCAGGAAGCCTGCAGGACAGGTGCTGGGCACTGGCTGGGTTCAGGGGGCTGAGTGCGGCTGGCTGGGCACAGGTGATAGGTGCAAGGGGCTGGGCACAAGGTGGGCACAGGTGGCTGGGCGCTGGCTGGGTACGGGTGGCTGGGTGCAAGGTGGGCACAGGTGCTGGGCGTGGGCTGGGTGCAGGTGCTAGGCGCGGGGGGGCACAAGTGCTGGGCGTGGGCTGGGCACAGGTGGCTGGGTACAGGTGCCGAGTGTAGGTGCCAGGCACAGGTGGCTGGGTGCCGGTGCCAGGTGCAGGTGGCTGGGTGCAGGGTGGGTGCAGGCTGGGCATGGGCTGGGTGCAGGTGGGTGGGCGCTATTGGCTACATTTTGTGAGCCGCAGAGGGTCCTCGCACAGCTCTGTCACCAAGACTCCTGACGCATGTGGGCTCCCTGGCCAGGCCGTAGACAAGCCCCCTGTTTCTGGAGTTAGGACAGAAGCTGGTGGCAAGAACCAGGGCCCGGCTCACAGACGCCTTACATTCCCCGCACCCTGGCGCCTGCGTTAGCACAAGTAATGCTGCCATCCAGGGTCCCTGTCACGCGAGCCTCCTTTACCCCTCGCAAGGGAATGAGGCCTCGGTGGCCAGGCCGCTGGCCCGGGCAGGGGGCACCTCGGAACGGCCTTAGCTGTGTGGGTCCATTCAGAGCCGGCAGTGGCTCGGGACCTCCCCATGACCCGGCTGCCTGCACCCAGGCGCCCCTGCTTAGGGACTCCTGAGTCTGGCGTTAGGTCACCCATGACCACACATCTGCCTGCATGTGGTGTCCGTGTGCTCGGGCGGTACATGCGGTGCCGTGGCCCGTGTCCTAAAGATCTGACCACACGTGTAGACTGCAGGGCTCTCCCCCAAATGACATGCAGACTTCCAGAATCTGTGCTGGAGGACCCATGGGCGCCGCGCACTGCCATCGACATCACTTCACACTAGAGTTGTGCTTTATTAGGGTTTTTGTAGGTTCTACTTTGAATCTCCAGGCTACTGTCTATAAAACGATAGTTTATAATTTTTGTTTTGGGGCTCTCTTGTTCTATTTTATTTTTGTTTGGTGTTCTGTTTGCTTTCCAGACCATGCCTCAGTGCTCTCAGCTTTCTTTAATTACTGGATCACCCACATCCTTCCTGAGAACCACACTGACTAAATCCGGGCATCTAAGAAGAGCTAACATTCAGCAAGAATATAAAAGGCAAATGTGAAATTAGCAGAGACAGGATTCCTACATATAAAGAAGATGGAATTCCCTAAATCTTCTTTGTGGCCTAAACCCCAGGAACTTTGAAAACATCTCTGCCGCCGTATTTACCGTGTGTTGTACACAGTGGGCAAGACACAATTGGAGACATGGAATGAGAAATCGGGGTAAAATAGAAAGTCTTCAAATATCAGAAAGTGCTTATGTCCCATATTACTCACCATGATCCTGTTTCTTTCATTCTTATAAAAGTTGAAAGTGGACATCCTGTTAAATTTAACAAACTGTATAGTTTGAAGCTGTTATATATTTTTATAAAGTTAAATAACCCTGTATTTGAAAGTCTCTGTTTTAAGAATGCGTTATAGACATTAAATGTTATGGTTTAAGTTGTTTGATTCTGGTTGAAGTTATTATTTTCTTCCTTATTTTCTCTTCTCTGCTTTGATGATACTGATAACAACATTTTCCCGTTCTTTCCATTTGTCATGGCAACAGTCACCTGCTCTCAGGATTACTGCGGTTTAGAAACACCTGTCAGCTGGTGTACATTTTAGGAGGCCATTGGCTCTGTCCATGAAAAAAAATATTTTTTCTTGTGGTGAAACCTACATAAAATTCACCATGTTAGCCGTTTTTAAGCATACAATTCAGTGGCGCTGAGTAGCTCACCGTATCAGGCGACCACACTGTTAAGGCTGAACAACATCCGTTGTATGGATACGCCACTTCCTGTCGGCGCACACGGGGCTGTTTCCTCTGTTCCTGTTGTGAACCGTGCCTCCCTGGGCATCACGCACGGCATTCTGCGTGCACACGTGTTTTCCCACCTCTCTGGGGTAGAATCGCCAGGTCCCACGGTAACTCTGTGTGTGACTTCTCGAGGAAATGCTGGTCTGCTGTCAGCGGCCACCCCGTCCCACATCCCGCCAGCCCCGCACAGAGGTGCCGCGGCCCCACGTCCACACCGACACCATCATCTCCTATGGCCTTGATTACTGTCCTGACGGCCACCAAGTGGTGTCTCATGGTTTCTGTTTACGTTCCCCTGATGTTGAATGTTTTTGAGCATCTTTTCATCTACTTGTTAGCTATCCTTTCTTTCAGGGAAATGCCTGTTTAAGTCTTTGTCCTGGGGCACCTGGGTGGCTCAGTCGGTTAAGCATCGGTGTTGTAATCTCAGGGTCATGGGATCAAGCCCCATTTCGGGCTCCCTGCTCCACGGGGAGACTGCTTCCCCTTCTCCTCCCTGCTCTTGTTCTCTATCTCTGTTGGTATCTCTGTATCTCTCAAATAAATAAAATCTTTAAAAAAAAAAGTCTTTGTCCTTTAGTGAATTGGATTATTTGGTTTTTGTCATTGGATTATAAGAGTAATACATAAATTCTATATATTAAAAAAGTAATAAATTCTGGATATTAACACTTTATGAGAGAAATGATTTTATCGTGTTTTCTCCCATTCTGTGGCCTATCTTTTTCTCTCTCTCTCACTACTGTTGTTTGCTGCACAAATTGTTTACCTCTTGATGGAGTCCAACTTATTTATGTTTTTCTTTGTCACTGGTGTTTCTGGTATCCTATCCAGAAAATAACTGCCAAACCAGGATCATAAGATTTTTCCCTAATGCTTTCTCCCAAGAGTTTCATAGTTCTTTATAACTCTTCCATTTAGGTCTTTGACCCATTTTGAGTTAATTTTTGTATATGGTGTAAGATCAGAATCTGATTTCATTCTTTTGTGCATGGATATTCAGTTTCCCAGGATCGTATGCTGAGAAGACTGTGCTTTCCCCATCGACCAGTCTTGGCACCCTTGTTGACATTCATTTGACCGAATACATGAGGGTTTATTCAAGGCTGTCTGTTATATTCCATTGGTCTGTATGTCTGTCCTTATGCCAGAACAACACTGTTTTCATTACTATAGCTTCATAGAAGGTATGAGATGGGGAAGTGTGTGTCCCCCAACTTTGTTCTTTTTTAAGATTGTTTTGGCTATTTGGGACCCTTTGAGAGTCCATGTGAATTTTAGGCTAGAGATTTCTATCTCTGGAAAAAATACGTTCGGTATTTTTATAGGGACTGCATTGGACCTGGCCATCACTTTGGGTGGGGTGCGCATCTTAACACTATCATTAAGTCTTTCACTCCATGAACATGGGATGTCTTTCCATGTACATATGTCTCCTTCCGAATTCCCTACAAAATACTACAGTGTTTTGTAGTATTGTGTGTACTAGTCTTTCTCTCCATCGTTAAGTTTATTCCTAAGCAGTTTGTTCTTTCTGATGTGATCATGAATGAAAGTGTTTTCTTCCTTTTCAGATTGTTCGTCACTAGTACAGAAATGCAACTGATTTTTGTATATTGGTTTTGTGTCCTGCAACTTTGCTGACTTTGTATGTTAGCTGTAAAGTGGGGAGTGTGTGTGTATCCCTTAGTTTTCTGTGTATAAGATCATATCATCTGCGAAAGACCTCATTCTGTCTCCTTCCTTCCAATTTGGAAGCCCCATTCTCAAGAGGTCCTCTCACCTCATCATCCGTCCATGTCCTGAAGAGATGCCTATTCCACTAAGTAGAACCTTCTGGAGGCAGATGGGGACAGCCAGGTTCTGAGGATCCATCAGCGTTGCAGCTAGGTGCTGTGAGGCACCTTGAGCTTCATAAAAGTCCGTAAGTGGAGCCACCAGCCAGACCTGGGCTGTGACTGTGAGAACGAGTGCCCGTGCACAGAGTGGGCACACGTCCTAAAGGGGGTGTTTCGGGGAAGCCAGACCTTGCTGTGGGAGAGGGGACAGCATCATGGTTCATCACCGTTCACTCTTTTGACAACATCTTCCTCCCCACGCCTACATGAGCAGCCTCCTCACCCACTGCCTCTTCCTCTCCCCTCATGGTAAGTCAGCATAGAATGTGGGTAAGAGAGGTCATGCCTCTTCCCGCTGAGACCATGTCAGCCACTGCTTGCCCTCAGGGACCCCCTGGTTGGCCTCCGGAAACCGGACTTCCTGGTTATAACCCTCCCCACAGGGCCTGTGAATTAATAAGCCGTGTCTGCCAGTATGAAAATAAGTGTTAACAAATTCCTGTTTTTCCTATTAATTCTCAGTGTTCAATGTGTGTCTTTTAATTATGAACAATTTACATTTTTTCTGTGCAGAACAAGTTAATACACTATTGATAGAGAGGAAAACCCTCCCGTTGGCAGACAGATGGGCCCTGCATTCATTCAGTCTCTCCTCTCAGCATGGAATCCCTGTCAACCTCCACCCCCGCCCCCGCCCCACCTACTTGGGTCTGACCTTCTTTGTTTCCCAGACCAGACTCGCAAATACATAGGAGCAGGATGTAATCCCACAGGCAGGCTGCCAGGGTCAGTGGGTTTTGTGTGCCATTCTAATTCCAAGAAGAAAAGAAGGCCTCTTGTAGAGAACAAAAGCAAATAATCCTGTCTCTAATGTGTCGGCATAAATGTGGTAATCTGTTTACCACCACGGGGGTTGAAGTCGGGTAATAACGAGATCAATTTATCGTTTATAATAGTGCAGAGTCTTCGTGGAGTCCACGTGACTTGTTTTCTGTGAACCGCACCAGTCACGACAGAGAGGGAAGCTCTCGGGAAACATGAGGAATGTTTATCAGCTTGCTGAGTGAGGCAGTGGTGCCTCAGGGACAGGCCTGTCCACACCTTCCTGCCGCCCTGAGACCCTGAGGCCCCAGAGGAGGCCGCATGCACGCTCACGCATTTCTGGCCCACACACCACTGCTGTAGTGTTTCTAGAGAACAGCTGTCCTGAGTTCACCTGCACCACGTGGCCGATTCTGGATTTTTCTTCTGTGTCCAGCACTTGCTTGAGCCCCAGAGTTTTCTGCTGGGGGCTTGTCTTCTCATTTGGGGAGTATACTCTTCAGAGAATTGGATGAAAACATTGGACCCTCTCCAAAATGAAGAACAGATGCACATGTCCACGCCACCCCGTACAACAAATATTGTGCACAACTTTGAAGAGGTTGCATATTCCCCAAAACCCAGTCACCAGTGTGTTAATATTCTACTTCTGCACAACAGATTACCACACACCAGTGGTTTGAAACAGCACCTGTTTATTCCCTCCCGGTGTGTGGGGGTCAGGGGCGCAGGCCATGCACCTGGATCGTGTGCTCAGTGTGGGACCCAGGAAATTTAACAAAAATCCCCTACCCCTGGACAAGCAGAGCAGGACTGACTCCACTTGGTGCTGCCCCCGCCTTGTGCCGACCTGCTTGGGGCACTGCCCCACCCTAGCCAAGCCCGGGCACACCCTAATCGGAAATCAGCTCAGTGATAGGCCAGTTCAAATGGATACTTTAGGGTAAAATGTAACTCAATCAGCCACCTGCGAGTGTCCAGACCAGCAGGACTGTGCAACTTTCTGCGTATCCCATTGGCCACTGGCCCCTATAAAGCTGCTACGCCTCTTAGTCCCTGCTCCGCTGTGTCCTGTACACTTGGACCCAAGCTCGAGCTTGTAATAAACCCTCCTGTGTTTGCATCGGTGTCGGCTCCTCGGTGGTTTCTCGGATTCGCGATCTTGGGCACAGCCCTGTTCTGATGGTTTAGGACTGAGGTCCTGGTGTTCTTGCATGGCCAGGACATGTCTCAGCTCCCTAGGACCCCCATGTCCCAGCTGCAGGACCTTCTGAGGATTACTAAACTGGCAGTAATCCCTTCAAGGCCAGTGGAAGCAGCTGGGAAAAGCTGAGCCTTCTCAAGGGCTGTCCCTCCCGGAGGGGGCCCACCCACGGTGGTTTCCCCTTTGGTTAGTTTAAAACTGATGATTGGTGACCTTCAGGACAAGCTGTCATTGTGTTCACACTGCTCACAGGGCATGCTGCCACTTCACTGTCCGCCACAGGGGGGATGCCTGGTGCATGCACACGAGTCGGCACACGCAGATGTCCCGTGCACACATGCAGAGTCGGCACACGCGGGGGTCCCGTGCACACATGCGGAGTTGGCACACGCAGGTGTCCCATACACACACACACACACACATACCCATGTGTCAGCACACGCTGGTGTCTGGGATTGTTGTAAATAAATGATTACCTCAAAGAAGTGCCCCAGTCATGGGGCCTGGTGCAGAGGGGAGGTGGGAACCTGGTTGCAGCAAAAGGGCACTGAGTAACTTGGCCCCTGCAGATCATGCCTTTTATTTGGGGAAAGTACAATAGATTCAGCAATTCCTTCAGCCCAGATTTCTACAGGTCTCCCCACCCCCACCATGAGCCCATGTCTCACCTCTTGATTTTATCTTCCTTTTAGGCTATTAAGGTGCACTCCAAGTGGTAGACCCCCTTCTTTTTCTCCCTTTAGCTATGTTTCCGGATGTACAACCCTGGGGCACATCAAGGTACGACGCCGGTGGTGGGACGGGAAGGCGCTGCGGGCACCTGGCATCGGCGCCGAGAAACCGCTGGGGCCCTGGGGGAGAGCGAACACCGGGCCGGGAGGACATCTGGGACCGCGCCGGAGGGAGGCAGGGAGGGAGGGGGGCGTCTGAGGCCCCTGCGGGAACCCCCCGCGGTGCGTCCCCGGAAGGAGGCCGCCCAGGAGCAGCTCCCTGGGCCGCAGCCACCCGCGGGGCGCCCGTGTCACGCCGGCAGGCGAGCAGGTGCCCCCACGGGCGGGCCGCGCTCCGGGGACGGGATGCTGCGGGGCGGTCGGTGCTCGGCGTCCACGGGGCGGGCCCCCGCGCGGGCTCTCGTGGCGCCACAGGCTTCCGCGGGCCTCGTCGAGCGGCTCAAGCGCGCTTGCAAAGCCCCAGGACGGCGGGGCCTCCCGCCCGCTCTCCCCGCCCGGGACCGTCCTGGCCCGGCGCCTCCCCCTGCTCCCGGGAGCACCGACAGCGGCAGCCCCCAGGAGGCCTGGGCGCGTGGCGGCGAGGGGGCAGTCCAGGGAGGCCGGGCGAGCCCTGCTGAGCGGGGCGGGGCGGGAGGAGGGGCGAGGCGGGGCGGGAGGAGGGGCGGGACGGGGCGGGAGGAGGGGCGGGACGGGGCGGGAGGAGGGGCGGGGCGGGTGCGGGAGGAGGGGCGGGACGGGAGGAGGGGCGAGGCGGGGCGGGAGGAGGGGCGGGGCGAGGGGCGGGACGGGAGGAGGGGCGAGGCGGGGCGGGAGGAGGGGCGGGGCTGGGCGGGAGGAGGGGCGAGGCAGGGCGGGAGGAGGGGCGGGGTTGGGCGGGAGCAGGGGCGGGGCTGGGCGGGAGGAGGGGCGGGGCGGGGCGGGGCGGGAGGAGGGGCGGGGCTGGGCGGGAGGAGGGGCGGGGCGGGGCGGGAGGAGGGGCGGGACGGGGCGGGAGGAGGGGCGGGGCTGGGCGGGAGGAGGGGCGGGGCGGGGCGGGAGGAGGGGCGGGGCGGGGCGGGAGGAGGGGCGGGACGGGAGGAGGGGCGAGGCGGGGCGGGAGGAGGGGCGGGACGGGAGGAGGGGCGAGGCGGGGCGGGAGGAGGGGCGGGACGGGAGGAGGGGCGAGGCGGGGCGGGAGGAGGGGCGGGGCTGGGCGGGAGGAGGGGCGGGGCGGGGCGGGAGGAGGGGTGGGACGGGAGGAGGGGCGAGGCGGGGCGGGAGGAGGGGCGGGACGGGAGGAGGGGCGAGGCGGGGCGGGAGGAGGGGCGGGACGGGAGGAGGGGCGAGGCGGGGCGGGAGGAGGGGCGGGGCTGGGCGGGAGGAGGGGCGGGGCTGGGCGGGAGGAGGGGCGGGGCGGGGCGGGAGGAGGGGCGGGGCGGGAGGAGGGGCGGGACGGGAGGAGGGGCGAGGCGGGGCGGGAGGAGGGGCGGGACGGGAGGAGGGGCGAGGCGGGGCGGGAGGAGGGGCGGGGCTGGGCGGGAGGAGGGGCGGGATTGGGCGGGAGCAGGGGCGGGGCTGGGCGGGAGGAGGGGCGAGGCGGGGCGGGAGGAGGGGCGGGGCGGGGCGGGAGGAGGGGCGAGGCGGGGCGGGAGGAGGGGCGAGGCGGGGCGGGAGGAGGGGCGGGGCGGGTGCGGGAGGAGGGGCGGGGCGGGAGGAGGGGCGAGGCGGGGCGGGAGGAGGGGCGGGATTGGGCGGGAGGAGGGGCGGGGCGGGGCGGGAGGAGGGGCGAGGCGGGGCGGGAGGAGGGGCGGGGCGGGGCGGGAGGAGGGGCGAGGCGGGGCGGGAGGAGGGGCGAGGCGGGGCGGGAGGAGGGGCGGGGCGGGTGCGGGAGGAGGGGCGGGGCGGGAGGAGGGGCGGGGCTGGGCGGGAGGAGGGGCGGGATTGGGCGGGAGGAGGGGCGGGGCGGGGCGGGAGGAGGGGCGAGGCGGGGCGGGAGGAGGGGCGGGGCGGGGCGGGAGGAGGGGCGAGGCGGGGCGGGAGGAGGGGCGGGGCGGGTGCGGGAGGAGGGGCGGGGCGGGTGCGGGAGGAGGGGCGGGGCGGGAGGAGGGGCGAGGCGGGGCGGGAGGAGGGGCGGGGCTGGGTGGGGCGCGGGAGGAGGGGCGGGGCTGGGTGGGGCGCGGGAGGAGGGGCGAGGCGGGGCGGGAGGAGGGGCGGGACGGGAGGAGGGACGAGGGGGGGCGGGAGGAGGGGCGGGGCTGGGCGGGAGGAGGGGCGGGGCGGGGCGGGGCGGGGCTGGGCGGGAGGAGGGGCGGGGCGGGGCGGGAGGAGGGGTGGGGCGGGGCGGGAGGAGGGGCGAGGCGGGGCGGGAGGAGGGGCGGGGCGGGGTGGGAGGAGGGGCGGGGCGGGGCGGGAGGAGGGGTGGGGCGGGGCGGGGCGGGAGGAGGGGCGGGGCGGGGCGGGAGGAGGGACGGGGCGGGAGGAGGGGCGGGGCGGGAGGAGGGGCGGGGCGGGGGGAGCGGGGAGCCGGACGCTGTGCCGCAGCCCGCCGGGCCTCTCTGGGGTCAGGGCGGGTCAGAGCGGGAGGAGTCGAAAGCTTGGGGACAGACACCGCTTCCGGACGAGGCTGCTCCGAGGCGGGGCCCGACCCACCCGCGCGGACCGGAGCGCGTGCGGCGAGGCCTCCCGGCCGCCCTCGGGCCCTGCTCGACCCCCACCCAGCGGCGGGTAAGAGCCCCGGCCCTTGCACGCGGTGCGCTTCGCAGACACGTAGGAGGGCGTGAGCTCACGCTCGCCCGCAGTACTTGTTGCCAGTGATCACATCCAAATTTTAGCCGGAAAGCTTGACATTTGGAGAACTTGGGTCCGTCGCCATTACTGACATGGCTTCGTTTTCTGGATTTGGCCAATCTTTAAGAACCTGCAGCTCGCCGAGTTCTGCTGTTGTCCGAGACGATGCAGAACGATCGGGAACACTCGGAACACACTCCTCTTCCCATTCTATCGTGAATTTGCTGGAATGGGTCACTTTTCCTAAGTGAGTTATTCGTGCTCTCATAGGAGGGGCTTGTTATTCTTTCAAATGAGCCAGAACAGGCTTTCCACGCGGCCGCAGTTGCTGGCTCGGGCCCACGTTGAGGGCCCCTGTGGTCCCCGCCGCAGCGTGGGCCCCGC
Source organism: Canis aureus (assembly GCF_053574225.1). Taxonomy (NCBI): domain Eukaryota; kingdom Metazoa; phylum Chordata; class Mammalia; order Carnivora; family Canidae; genus Canis; species Canis aureus. Next base: position 816,734 of record NC_135646.1, read on the forward strand.
CGGTCCGAGACGGAGATGGGCCCGTTCCAGGCGGCGCCGGGAGGCACAAGGCGAGCGGGAAGGTCTTGCTTTTGCAGGAAGCACCGAGTGCTCCAAGGTTAAAGGGGACTCACTGGAATGACAGCGGAGCCAGCAGCCTCCCGCTGGCCCAACTGGGGATGGCAGAGGCATCCGAGGCAGCAAGGATGCTAGTGGATGAAGAGTCCTAATAAGCAGTGACAGTAAAAAATGTGCGGAGTAAGGAGAAGCCTTCTGCTTGCAGAGAAATGGCAGCTAATCCATTGGGAGAACCCGTGAGATGACAAAGGCCGCTGCCCTCCCCAGGGAGTAAGGAGTGCAGGGCCCTGGGTGGGCTGGAGGTGCCCAGTGGTCAGAATATCTCTGCATCACCCTGGAGCTGAAATGGGGAAGGAAACAGGCGGCCCCCGCCCCCACAGACTTGACCCTCATCAGGAGAGGACAGCAGCCATCACGAGGCGCTCCCACGACAGTCAACATTGAGGGGATGGAGCAGACCCCACTGAGGTCCCCTTGCCAAGTCCCTGAAACTTTCCCGAGTGTTGGAGGAGGGTGTCTGCCCTCTCAGGGTTTCAGCCTGATGCCCCCGTGGTGTCTGTGGTTTTCCATATAATCTGGGAAGAGAGAAAGCATGTGTCTTCTCAGGACAGAAAGAAAGCAAACACAGGCAAGGGTGCCCAGTGAGGGGGGTTGTCAAGGTGGGCTGTTATTTCTGCTTCGCCGTGGGATAGGACATGTTCAGGCAGGAAGCTGGGGGTAAAGGGTTAGCTCACCCAGGGGCACACGGAAACTGCTCTGGTTGGCTTTACGGGCGTCGGGGCTTGTCACGATGGGCTTGAACAAGCCTCGCTAGGAAGGGTAGGTGCAGAGACTGCCGCCCACTGGGAGGGTCGCCCGCAGGCCTCTCCCTTGCCTGGCGCTCAAGAGTGTGGGTATTTGGGCTGAAACGTTCAGGGCCTGCCTTCCACCCAGTGCAGAGAAGCCACTGCCTGGGTCACTCCTGCCTTGACTCAGGGCAGTGGGTGGCGGCCCCCTATGTCCTGGACCAGAGAGATGCTCCCTGGCACTCCAGGTCCCTGGGCGAAGCCCTGGGTGGGGGGCCGCTGGAGCCTGCTCCAGTCTGCCAGTGGCTCCCACCACCTGCCGTAGGTCAGCAGCCCTTAGTGCTATACAGTAGGAGGAGTTTCCCACCTTCACAGCTCTCCCTGAACCTGCTGCTTGGGAGCCGCCACCGCGGCCCTCAGGCTGAGTGACCGCCCTGTAAGGGGGCTTTTTTAAAGGCATAAGCTCACAATTCATGATGATGAGGAGAAGGGAGAGGAAGCTAAGGCTTCACACCTTTGGAAGCCAATGGCCTTAGCAGATCTAGAAAATCAAGTCCTCATCCATTGGCACAAAAGAGAGTGAGAGAAAAGGCTGTGTGTGGATCAAGAGTGATCACGAGGGATAAAATGAGCCGCTGATTAACTAGGAAACTGGGGTCCAATACACAGGAACAGCCATCCAACCACACAACCAACCACACAAACATACAACCAAACAACTATACAACCAAACGAACAACACACCAACCAAATGACCACACACTAACCAGCCAACCAACCAACCAAGCAACCACAAACCAACCAACCAATCACAGAGCCAACCAATCAACCACACAAGGATCCACAACCAACCAACCATTCACACAAATAATCAAACACATGAACAACCATACAACCAACCAACCAACCTGCCCCTTAACTAATCAACTATACAACTAACATACCAAATAAACAAGCACAAAACCAAACCACAACAGAGCAATCTATCCAACATGACGGGTGTGTGGTTTACCAGAGCACTTATAATTTGAAACATGAAAACCTGTTCTTCTGTAAAAATTGGAAGTCTCTGAGAGAAGGGCAAAAGAAACTAATGAAATTCATTTTAGATTTTTTAAATGTCAAAAGATTCCAAGGGAGTCCTGGATATGCTAATAGGCACACACAAAATTCTCTGCAGGTTTAATTATTATTTGCTGTGTTTGATTCACTTACAGCCAACTGTAGCTCTAGGGTGTCTGAGTACAAGGGTAAAGTAGAATTTAGGAAAAGGTAAGTCACAGCTACAGCCTCCAGTCTAGAGATGACAGAGGCCTTGACTTTTGGAAGATGCTCAGCCAAGATGAAGAGCAGATCCAAACACTGCTGCTCTTCTCAAGGACTTGGGCTGACACTGGGTCTAGCTGTGGACCCAGGCTCTGAAGAGACACTTCTGAGGACTCAGCAAGAGGACGGCTTCTGGTTTTCTAGTCTACAAAGCTCTCAGCAGCCTTCTGTTGTGAGTGTGGCTAAACGGAATTTCTAACGGCAAATAAAGTGCCCAAGTTGCCAAACTGGAAAATCGTTTACTTCCAAAAAAACAAAAACAAAAAAAACTCTTTCAGATATTCATGTTTTTAGTATGTATTCTCTCTTTTCTTGTGGATAGAGAGATTTTACCTATGCACATACCATTTTCAATTAGGGCAAATTGTGCATTTAGTAACAAAATTACTAATCAACATTGAAAAGGAGTTCAGGGAGGCAGTTCTGTTTCAGTGACAGAACGAGAGGGAAGCCTTGAGATGCTCCCAAGGATCCCACACAAGGCAGACCATCTGCAGCTGAGCCATGTTGGAGCTCCCAACATGTTGGAGATCCTTGGGAGCATGGCTGGAGCAGGTGGGATTCAGTCCTGCATTTGCCGTATGTTTTCCCTCTCTCAGCTTGCTGAGAGTTGCCTTTGTGTTCATCAGCTCTCCCATTCCCACTCTGTCGGCCTGGTGATACATGGGAGTCTGGGAAGGAGGTCTCAGAGACCTCCTGTGAGACCTCAGAGAGACCACAGCCCAACGGTGGAGGATGGAACTATGCCAAATATGCCATATGGGGCTAGCCGTGCACAGGTTGAGCCTAGACCAGGTTGAGGACCCTGTGGGACAGACTTGGTCTTGCATGCTCATACTTCCCCAACACTGCACAGGGGGATCCCAGGCATTTATAAGGTGCTTCCTGAGGATGTAGGGGAGGTTGGGAAGCTTCTCCTTGGCCCCCTGGGTTCTGGGTGGGGACCTGGAGGTTCACCCAAGGAAAACAGAGTGACACCCAAAAACAGCAGAGACCATTAGCAGGTAGATGGCAACCCTGACAGGAGAGGCTCCCAGGTGCAGCTAGGGGTGTTGGAATCTGGGCTCACACACATCTGAACAAAGAACAAATATCTTGTAGTGAGGTCACAACCCAGAGGAAGGGGGTTAGGCTTTTAGGGGCAGCAAACCAGGGATGGTAGACATTGGGGAACTAGTGAGGGTATGGTTATTCAGGACCAGTGTGTCTGCTCGTGTGAGTGAGGGTCTAGCACCTGCCCTCCTCTTGCTGGTCGGGGACGGAGGGGGATGCCTTTACAGATGGGATTGATGCCCTGGTTTTAGGCAAATGGGAGGGGCCGGTGTAGAGAGCTGCTCCTTCTCATTTGTCTTCAGCTCAAAATCACTGATATGCAGAGTGGCTTGTGTTGGGGGGTTGGTGCTGTGGCCCCTGTGAGGGGCCCTCTGGCTCCTCATAGGGCCATCCAGCTGGGGTGCAGAGTGCCAGGGGCCTGCCAGGAGCAGTCAGGAAGGAGCAGGCCAGGGCTCGAGGGAGGAACCACTGGAGCAGGTGGGGGACACCCCGCGTGTGGTTAGCAGTGGTGCTCCTGGAAGTCTCTGCAAATGTCTGGAGAAGCCCAGCAGACTCTGGGCCACAGACAGAAACATTCTGTCTCCTCAGAGCCCAGGGCTGCGTCCTGGAAGAGAGGGGTCCTTGTGCACCAAGGAGTCCTTTCCTCGGTTCCAGCTGATGGAGAACAGAAGCGCCCGTGTTCTTCCCGCTGCGGGAGAGCTGCAGCCCAGGGGGCGGCAGGTCAGGCCCCTGCTAGAGTGGAGCCCGATCTCTGTGCCTCCTTTGGACAAACAGCTACGCGAGTCCTTTGCCCATCTGCTATCTCAGCTGGTTTTGTTTGTGCGTGTGTTTAGCACACATTTTTATGAATCACTTCAACGTCACACGAGCCTTGTGACCCGGGTCTGTTTAGGCCACTTGAGTTCTCCAAACCTGGGCATCCTCGGGGGATAAAGTCACTGTCTTCCTCAGCCCCGTACCGGGAGGAATTCCTTGACCTGGAGTGACCACACAGACTATCTCCCACGCCATAACCCGAGGGATGTGGGCGTGGACAGGAGTGGCCATAAGGAGCAGCTGTCCACCTGCTGCCCCACCCACAGGCGCGCCCCCCAGCTGCCCCAGAGACGCCCTTCCAACCAGCATCCCAGTGGCGGTTACACCTGCATTAGGCCGTGTCTCTTCGGCATCCACTCTGGAGAAATGGGTCAGTTGTCCCGGGAGTGGCCCGCGTTCCCTGGGAGGCCGCTGTTTGCTCTCTTTTGAGCCCGCCTTCCTGGGGCCAGAGGAAGGCCCCGTCTCTGGGGTCAGCGTGTGACTCTGGTGACGCTTGGCGCCTGCAGGCATTCTGTCCCTAGAGCACTCTGCGGATTGCTCCCACCGTTGGTGATGCTCTCCGGAACTGGGGTGCGTGGACACCAGGGGTGGGTGCCACACTCGCTCCTTTTCCTCCTCCACCCCCCTCCCACAGTACCTGCCAGGCCTTCCTGTCCCCGTCACCTGAGGGCGACCACAGCTCCTCCTAAGAAGGAGGTGATGCTTCCAACATTCCTGGTAGTCACCAGCTTTCCAGGAGGGACTGGGTTTGATGGTCACCTCCACGGGGGTAGGCAAGTGCTCTCTGTCTCTCCCTCCCATCTCTCTTGCCTCCTTATGGACTTGTGAACTTTCCTTGGGCCAACAGGCACCCCTTCCAGCTGGCCCCTGGGTCCCTCGGCAGCGTCTTTGGTGCCTCCTCGCTCTCTGCAAGCTCCACATGCAAGTGAATCTCATCCTTTCTATGCCCCAGAGCTGGGATCGGCCATTTCTCCAAGGAGCGCACGGGTGATTTCTTAAAATGTACATCTCAGAAGCAGAATCAGCATCTTTGAGAATCCCTCTTTGCCACAGGGAAAAAAAAAATTGTGGGGACACAATGTGGTTCGTAGCATTGGGCAGGTGTGGGGGGCCTTCACCCCACCAAACCTGCGCTGATCTGCCCGCACATAAGGTGCTGAATACAAAACCAGAATGTCAGGTTTCTTCCTGCCCTAGATGGACACCCGAACTGGACCAGAGCGTGGATTTCCGCCCCAAATAGCCCACGCTGACTTGCAGCATCCAATTCAACGCAATGGAAACACCACTTTTGTGTTGACTCTACCCATCGGAAGGAGGCCTGTCTGGTCCGAGCCAGGGGGCGATGGCCGAGCTGTGCTTCTCGAAGACCGCTGAGCGCCGTGGGGCCAGAGCACCCAGGGTCTCGAACTCGCAGATGTTTCATTTGGCTAAAATCACTTCACTGCATTTTTCCGCCTTTTCCAAACCACCCCAAAGATGGAACCCCAGACCTATTTCTAAATCACACCGAGGGAGAGTCCACTGTCAGCTTGCACAATGCACCCCAGTGTTTTAATTCGGGATCTTCTCATCACGAATAAGCATGTTTTAAGTCTCTGCAACTCCAGCCACCGCCTCTGGCTCCACCAGGCCAGGCGGCAGCCGCCCCCGCGGCCCACCGACGCGGTTCTCGGTTCTCGGGCGCACGGTCCCGCCCGGCCCGCGGGGTCCGCACCGCCACAGCGCGTCTGCGGGTCGCGAGGCCACAGTCCCCGGTGCCGGGCCCAGCGTGGGCGCCGCGGGCAGCGCATCCCTCCCTCCGCAGGCAGCTGCGTCCTCCAGCGGGGCCGTATCCTCCCGCGAGCGCAGCCCCGGGGCCCAGCGCAGCCTCGTCCTGCCGCCCAGGCCATGCCCCGGGGCCCTGGGGGCGACCCCCCCCCCCCACGCGAGGCCGGTCAGCGCGGCCATAACCCGCCCTTAGGGCGTCGCAGCACCTGCGGCCATGGACGGGCGGACACAGGAGGCCAGGGACCCCGCGACCTCCGCAGCCGCATCCCGAGCCCGCGGCGCCCTGCGTCCGCCCGACAGCACCGGGCCGCGGCCCCGCGGTCGCCCCGCTCCTGCCCCAGCTCCGCGGCCGCGCCGGGTCCGCTCGGAGTCTGCTCGGGCCGCGCCCGCCACGGCTGAGCTGGGGGGACGGAGCGGCCACGCGGGCACCGGCCTCGGGGCGCAGGAGGCGGGCGGCGTCCCAGGGCACCGCGGACCAGGGCGCTGCAGACGGGGCACCACGCACTGGGCACCGCAGACGGGGCACCGCGCACCGGGCACCGCGCACCGGGCACCGCAGACCGGGCACCGCGGACCGGACACCGCAGACCGGGCACCACGCACCGGGCACCGCAGACCGGGCACCGCAGACCAGACACCGCAGACGGGGCACCGCGGACCGGACACCGCAGACGGGGCACCGGGCACCGGGCACCACGGACCGGACACCGCAGACGGGGCACCACGCACCGGGCACCGCGCACCGGGTACCGCGGACCGGACACCGCAGACGGGGCACCGCAGACGGGGCACCGCGGACCGGGCGCAGCAGACGGGGCACCGCAGACCGGGCACCGCGCACCGGGCACCACGGACCGGACACCGCAGACGGGGCACCGCGCACCGGGCACCACAGACCGGGCACCGCAGACCGGGCACCGCGGACCGGGCGCAGCAGACGGGACACCGCAGACGGGGCACCAGGCCTCCCCCTCCCCCGCCCCACCCCCGCCCCCTCTCGCCCCCATTCCTCACCCCCCACCCGACGGGGGCCTCTTGGTGGCTGCAGCCTGGAGCTGCCGGGTCCCCGGGCACCCGCTCCACGCAAGTGACTGGGGGGCGGTGGTGCCCAGCCTGTCTCCCAGGGCAAGGTCTGCAGGGCTGCGTGCGCGCCTCCGAAGGACTCTGGGGACCTGGGAGCTGGGTCCCGGCGGCCACGAGGGGCCACCTGAGCTCGGGCGTCAGAGCCTCGGGCCTCGGCGTCTCCCCAGGGCTGGGGATCCTGCAGGTGCTCCCAGCCCCAGGGGCCCGCGGGTGCAGGGGCCTTCGCAGGCGGACTAGGCGGCCTGGCCCCTGTGGGCAGAGCTGCTGGGGGAGGCTCCAGGGGACGCGGCCTCCGGCTCCGGGCTGGGCGGCAGGCGGTGTGGCTTGTGCCCGCGGGCCCAGGGAAGCCAGTCCGGAGACATCTGGGTGCATCTGCGCCGGCCTGGAGCCCTGCCCCGGGGGCCCACAGGGGCCCACGGGGGCACGCGCTCACCCTTGTGCCCGGGTCACGGCCAGTTAGCGCGCGTCCATTCCCGGAGCTCAGAGCTTGCACGCTCTTCTCTTACTTTTCGGTTTCACCTGCACATGGAGTGTTCAGTCTCGTGAAAACCCAGGTCTGCTGATGAGACTGAGGATCTGGCTTCAGAGTTTTCTCCATATAATGAGCGAGTTTCTCAATCTCGACCTTTTAAAAAAAAAAATCTGCCCTTTGGGGAGATTGTGGCAGGTCGTCTTAGGAGGATGGAGTCTCGGTGCGCCTGCCTTGTGCTGATGTGTTCTGCAGTCATCCTCACAGCCCTGGTCGGTCCGGCTTTGTACAACATTCCACTGTGAGGTAAGGAGATTCCCTCTTTTGCTTTGCATTTTAAAACTGATTTTCCTATTCATAAATGTTCATTTTTCATATAAATTTCACATGGTATTTTTGAGTACCTAAAATTCTAGCTGGGGATTTTATCTGGATTGCAAAGAACACACTTGACTACTGCTGACGTGTTTACGGTGTTACATCACATCCAAAAATATGTATCTCCCCATTTGTCCTCCTCTCTGTTGTCGTTCAGTAGAGTTTAACAGACTCCATAAAAGTCCGGTGCATTCTCTGTTAGGTCGATTCTTGGTTATTCATCCATTAGACAGTCATCCCTTTAATACGTACTCACTGAGAGCCTGGGTGGCTCAGCAGTTGAACCTCTGTCTTCAGCTCAGGTCGTGACCCCAGGGTCCCAAGATCTAGTCCCCATTAGGCTCCCTACAGGGAGCCTGCTTCTCCCTCTGCCTGTGTCTCTGCCTCTGTGTTTCTCATGAACAAATAAATCTCTAAAAAAAAAAAAAAAAAAATACATACTCACTGAGTACTTTCCCGGGCAGGCCATAGCACTCAGGGCCGTGGTGAAGAAAACAAGCCAGGCCCAGCCCTATTGGGAGTAAGATTCCCTAGGAATATATGGAATAGAAGGCATATTCTACAGCTATATGTGGATGGTACCTTAGTACATAATGGTATAGAATTTAAAGGGATGTTCTAGCGCTTGTAGTTTATTCTTTTTTATGACACTTTTAATTTTTAAAATATTTAAAATATTTTCTTTAAATTCGACTTGCCAACATATGGTATAACACCCAGTGCTCATCCCCTCAAGTGTCCCCCTCAGTGCCCATCACCCATTCACCCCACCCCCCGCCCTCCTCCCCTTCCACCACCCCCAGTTCGTTTCCCAGAGTTAGGAGTCTTTATGTTCTGTCTCCCTTTCTGATATTTCCCACACATTTCTTCTCCCTTCCCTTATTTTCCTTTTCACTATTATTTATATTCCCCAAATGAATGAGAACATATAATGTTTGTCCTTTTTCGATTGACTTATTTCACTCAGCATAATACCCTCCAGTTCCATCCACGTTGAAGCAAATGGTGGGTATTTGTCGTTTCTAATGGCTGAGGAATATTCCAGTGTATACATAAACCACAGCTTCTTTATCCACTCATTTTTTGATGGACACCGAGGCTCCTTCCACAGTTTGGCTATCGTGGCCATTGCTGCTAGAAACATCGGGGTGCAGGTGTCCCGGCATTTCCTTGCATCTGCATCTTTGGGGTAAATCCCCAGCAGTGCAACTGCTGGGTCATAGGGCAGATCTATTTTTAACTCTTTGAGGAACCTCCACACAGTTCTCCAGAGTGGCTGCCCCAGTTCACATTCCCACCAACAGTGCAGGAGGGTTCCCTTTTCTCCGCATCCTCTCCAACATTTGTGGTTTCCTGCCTTGTTAATTTTCCCCATTCTCACTGGTGTGAGGCGGGATCTCGTGGTTTTGATTTGTATTTCCCTGATGGTCAGTAATGCGGAGCATTGTCTCATGTGTGTGTTGGCCATGTCTATGTCTTCCTCTGTGAGATTTCTCTTCATGTCTTTTGCCCATTTCATGATTGGATTGTTTGTTTATTTCCTGTTGAGTTTAATAAGTTCTTTACAGATCTTGGAAACTAGCCCTTTATCTGATACATCATTTGCAAATATCTTCTCCCATTCTGTAGGTTGTCGCTGAGTTTTGTTGACGGTATCATTTGCTGTGCAAAAGCTTCTTATCTTGATGAAGTCCCAATAGTTCATTTTTGCTTTTGTTTCTCTTGCCTTCGTGGATGAATCTTGCAAGAAGTTGCTGTGGCCGAGTTCAAAAAGGGTGTTGCCTGTGTTCTCCTCTAGGATTTTGATTATTAATTTGAGTCTTCTCTCTCTTCTTTTTAATAAGGCTGGCTAATGGTTTATCTATCTTATTAATTCCTTCAAAGAACCAACTCCTGGTTCTGTTGATCTGTTCCACAGTTCTTCTGGTCTCGATTTCGTTGAGTTCTGCTCAAATCTTTATTAACTCTCTTCTTCTCCTGGGTGTAGGATCTATTTGCTGTTTTTTCTCTAGCTCCTTTATGTGCAAGGTTAGCCTTTGTATTTGAGTTCTTTCCAGTTTTTGGATGGATGCTTGTATTGCGATGTATTTCCCCCTCAGGACTGCTTTTGCTGCATCCCAAAGATTTTGAACGGTTGTATCTTCATTCTCATTAGTTTCCATGAATCTTTTTAATTCTTCCCTAATTTCCTGGTTGACCCTTTCATCTTTTAGCAGGATGGTCCTTAACCTCCATGTGTTTGAAATCTTTCCAAACTTCTTCTTGTGATTTAGTTCTAGTTTCAAAGCATTATGGTCTGAAAATACGCAGGGCACAATCCCAATCTTTTGGTATCGGTTAAGACCTGATTTGTGACCCAGTATGTGGCCTATTCTGGAGAAAGTTCCATGTGCCCTTGAGAAGAATGTGTATTCAGTTGCGTTTGGATGTAAAGTTCTGTAAATATCTGTGAAATCCATCTGGTCCAGTATATCATTTAAAGCTCTCGTTTCTTCGGAGATGTTGTGCTTAGAAGACCTGTCAATTGTAGAAAACGCTACATTCAAGTCACCAAGTATAAGTGTATTATTATCTAAGTATGTCTTAACTTTGGTTATTAATTCATTGATATACTTGGCAGCTCCCACATTCGGGGCATAAATATTCATGATTGTTAGGTCCTCTTGTCGGGTAGATCCTTTAAGTATGATATAGTGTCCCTCTTCATCTCTTACTACAGGCGTTGGGATAAACTTTAATTTATCTGATATGAGGATTCTGCTCATTTCTTGACTGGATTTTTTGGGGTGTTGTGTTTGATAAGTTCTTTATAGATCCTGGATACTAGCCCTTTATCTGAATTGTCATTAGCAAATATCTTCTCCCGTTCTGTTGGTTGACTTTTGGTTTTGTCAACTGTTTCCTTTGCTGTGCAGAAGTTTTTTATCTTGATGAAGTCCCAACAGTTCATTTTTGCTTTTGTTTGCCCTGCCTTTGAGACATGTTTTGCAAGAATTTACTATGGCCAAGTTCAAAAAGGTTGTTGCCTGGGATGCCTGGGGGGCTCAGCGGTTGAGCGTCTGTCTGCCTTTGGCTGAGGTCGTGACCCCGGATCCAGGATCAAGTCCCACATCGGGCTCCCTGCAGGGAGCTTGCTTCTCCCTCTGCCTGTGTCTCTGACTCTCTTTCTATGTCTGTCATGGATAAATAAAATCTAAAAAAAAGAAAAAGAAGAGACTGATAGAGGCATACTCGTGAGTTTGTAGAATCCCCTCTGGTGGCCGGTGTGCAAGGACACCTACACTGGGGTTAGGGATGCACTAGGATGTAGGAAGAGTTCACTTTCAGCTAATTGTTAAAGGTAGTCAACGTCTTGGGTAAAATGTTAAAGTGTTCAGTGTTTGATAAAAGATGAAACCAAGTTTTCACTTTAAATATGTTGGAATAAGTCCTGTTTATGGTCCTATTTCAGCAGGCAAGTTAAAGGTTTCTTTGAGTGGGTTCCTGGCTTTTGTGCTGGTGTCGGCTGCCAGCAGGGGGTATTTCCTGCCGCTGGGAAACGTGTAGGTTGTGACCTCATCGTCCCCGAGGAGTCCTCCGTAAGTCCTGGGTTTTCCAATTCATCTCCCGCAGGGATCCGTCTGGACGGCTTTCCAGTCCTCCTGTAGGTGCGCTGCGTCCAAATGTGTGAGCTGGCTAGGGTCAAGGTCAGGGCAGGTAAGCCAGAGCCCTGGGTGCCCGCGGGACTCCAGGCTTCGTGAAGACCACAGCGCAGCCCTCAGTGGTACCTGCCCATCACAGTGGTGGCCTGTGCCATGGCCATTAGGGGTTGTCTGGGCAGACACGGCAGCGCCCTTACAGGTAGGCCCTTCTCACCTGGAACACGCGTGACCCAGAGGGGTGCAGCTGTCCCTGCACACGTGGATACCTGGTGTGGGTGGCGGTGTGTGTGCATGGCTGCCTGGGCACAAGGCCTCTGCTTCCTCCTCTGGGATGGGGTGACAGCTGCACTGACAGGTGTGTGGTCAGGAGGAAGGAGACAAGCTCCACGGGGCCCAAGTCGAGCCGCGAGTAGCGCGGCCCAGGCTCTCCCTGGCGCTTCTCCTGCGGCAGGCGGCGAGGACGCGGTGATGGGAGGCTGCTGGAGCGGCCTGAGCAGGAGCCGGTGGGCGCGGCGGCGTCTCGCCTCTCGGCTCGCGGGTGGCTGGGGCTCAGGGGCAGAGCGAGCCGGCGGGTGGTGCACCTGCTCCACTGCATCAGACAGGAGTCCCTCTGATGCTGTTTCTTACCTCGGAATAGAAAGCACTCTGCAAAACCAAGCTGATTCTGTATTTCATTAAATGTCAGTTTACATAAATGTCCCAATTTTAGTCTTTATGAGATCTGAAGATCTTTCTGGCACTTTCCTTATCACTCCTGATGATTTTTTTTAGTCTGTGAAGGATTACTCTGAATATATAAGGCTGCTGCAGGTAGGGAAAAAAATTCTAATTTTTCTCCTTTTAATTAGAGCTTTAAGTGCCATATCGATTTTGCTCAAAGTCCTTCTAGCTTGTAATTTAGTAAAACCTATTCAAGTGAACACAGACTTCTCCCAGTTAAGTCTCATAATGGTTCATGAAAGCCTTAATTAAGCATCTGCTAAAAAGTAAATGAGTTATGATAATTTTGGTAATGCCTATCACTTTGAAATAACTAATGCCAAACATTTGGAGAAAGAGTTATAATAGCTCCTGCTTTAATTAAATGATAAACATTTCTCCATTAGACTTTGTACGGAAGTCATCGCCCGTTGGAGGCAGTGGGGATATTTACACCTGACGGCAGCCCTGTGCCAAGTCACCAGCATGCGGCCTGGCACGTGCCGTCCACCCAGGCCATGCTGTAATTCAAACAAGCACAGTGCTGCATTTCACTAAAAACAAAAAGCCAGGGTAAGCCAACCTTCACTTGGACCAGAATTAGGGACAGAGCTGCAGTAGGACACACCATGAGTGAATATTCAAAATATTTGGATTTCCCACCCATTCCTATGTCCATGTGCCACCAGGTCCCTGGGGCAGACGACACAGGACATCACGGACAAGAAAATGCCCCAAGGTCCCGGAGACCCTCCCTGGAAGCGCCAGCGAGAGCAGGTGGGTGCCCCAGGTGGCAGGGGACATGTCCTGGTCACAGTGAAGCGTGCACGCAGGTCCCACAGAGGTGTGGACATGGACGCCTCGTCTGAGGCCAGCGCCCACCTCTCCACAAGCAAGTGGGGGGCCCCCAGCTGCTGTCTGCCTCCCAATCTCTGTGCCCAGCGCAGGCCTCAGGTGGGGAAGGTGTGGCAGAGAGCCAGGCAACAGGAAGGGGAGACGTAGGGCCTTGCCGTGACAGGAGCCACGTGTGGCATCCCAGCCTCAGGCAAGCGTGTGGCTCTTGTTCAGTAGGCTGGAAGTGGGCGCAGGACTGAGTCCAAAACCTGTAACGTGAATGTGTAACAAACCATTTTTAGCTGAGAGCAGCCTTGCCAAAATTAATACACACGCGCACACACACACACACACACACAGAGGACAAAAATGTGATGTTGGTGATGTGTGTAGCAGAACACAACTCACACTCAACCCTGCAGCCACCAGCTGGAAACCAACCTATCCCCCATGGTCACCATCCCTGGGGCTCCAGCCACCTCCCTTACGGTCACAGTCCCTGGGGACCCATCCCCGTCCCCCACGGTCACCGTCCCTGGGGCCCCGGCCACCTCCCTCACGGTCACCATCCCCGGGGACCCAGCCCTGTCCCTCACAGTCACCATTCCCTCCCGGCACCATCCTTGGGGACCCAGCCCCATCCCCCTTGGTCACCGTCCCTGGGGACCCGGCGCCCCCTACGGTCACCATCCCTGGGACCCAGCCCCGTTCCCCATGGTCACTGTCCCTGGGACCCGTTCCTGTCCCCCATGGTCACCGTGCCTGGGGACCCAGCACCCATCCCCCACGGTCACTGTCCCTGGGACCCAGCCCCAATCCCCATAGTCACTGTCCCCGAGACCCGTCCCTGTCCCCTACAGTCACTGTCCCTTGGGACCCAGCACTTGTCCCCTACAGTCACCGTCCCTGGGGACCCAGAGCCATCTCCACGGTCACCAGCCCTGGGACTCGGACCTGTCCCCCTTGGTTGCCATCCCTGGGACCCGTCCCTGTCCCCCACGGTCACCATCCCTGGGGACCTGTTCCCATCCCCCTCGGTCACAGTCCCTAGGACCCAGCAGGCTGGAAGTCAGACCTATGTCCCTAGGGATCCACCCAAGAAGCCCCACACAAACCCTGTAACTGTTGGCCTCACTGATCAATAACTGGCAGCATCTCTAGTTTGTCCCCACTGCCACCTTAGGCCCCACCATTGGAAGCCACAGGTGCCGCTGGAACCAGTTGTGAGGACGCCTGTCCTTGCTGGCCCGGGGAATGGCTTTCTGGTACTCGCGGCCCCCGTCAGGGCGCCCCGCACCCCCCACCCTGCCCTTTCCCCCCCGGACCCCCAGGCCTCTGCCCTGCCAGTCGCCTCCCCCGCCTCCCCGGCTGCAGCGGCGCTGAGTGAGCCGCCCCACCTGTCCGGCCCCGGGCACCCTGGTCTGTGTCCGCAGCAGCAAGGCCAAGGATTGACGCCTTGACGGTCTCCCAGCCCAGCATGTGCGCCTGCCCCCCCACATCAGCCGGGAGCTCGGTCCCCGAGGAGGAGCGCCTGGCCCCTGACCTGTGTCTGGGGCCGTGTGGGGGGGGGGGGGGGCGGAGATACCTCCCGCACAGACGCCGCCAGGCACCTTGGCCCGGCCTGCTCCCAGCTCCCAGCCCTCGGTGCCCAGTGGCCCCCCTCACCCAGCACAGATCCTGCTCTCCCAGGGACCCAGGCCGGAGCCTGTGTCCCCGTGGTCGTGCTCCTGAACCGAGGGCCGTGCCCTCCAGGGCCCTAGGGGTGATCTGCAGTACCAGCTCCGCACAGACGCATGGTTTGAATTCCCTTCCAGAGGGTCCTCGGGCAGGCGGGAACTGGGGTGCCTGGAGGTGACCCTGCGCGTGCAGCAGCAGGCCAGGCTGGAAATGACAGGGCTCGGCCCTGAGCTGTCCCGCCGTCTGCCCAGGAGCCGTCCTGGGAGCGGTGGGGGTACTGAGGCAGCCTCGCCCACGGGCGTGTGGGGGAGCCCAGGCCCAGGCCTCCCACAGAGGAGTCAGGGGCCTGAGTCCCCCGCCTCTGGGTCTCTGCGCCCCTAGTCCCCTCCCCTCGGGGCTGTGGCCTGGCCCCGCCTCCGGCCTGCGTGATGTCTCTTGGGGCTCGGGGCAGGTGTGGACGCCGCATCTGTGTCTTGGGACAGGTGTGGACACCGCACCTGTGTCTCAGGGCAGGTGTGGATGCCGCGCCTGTGTCTCGGGGCAGGTGTGGACGCCGCATCTGTGTTGGTAGGTGTGGACGCCGCGCCTGTGTCTCGGGGCAGGTGTGGACGCCGCGTCTGTGTCCCGCCCACAGCAGAAGCGGCCGGGCCCGTGCGCCCCGTCCTACCGTCCGTCCGTGAGAAGAGCCCCTCAAACGCAGTGTGGAAATGCCGGTGGTGGCGATGCCCGGTGCCCGCGGGAACCTGGGGGGCTGACCACCGCGCTGCCCCCACCTGGGCCACTCCCACTTGGGGCCGCAGGCACACGTGCCCTTGAGCGGCGCCTGCAGGAGCTCCGAGCGCCACGAGGTCCCAGGCCCTGTGGACCGTTAGCCGCGCCGGGTCCCCCGCCGGCCGCGCCAGGTCCATGCGCACTGGATGCGACGGCGACCGCAGGACAGGCTCCGGATGGATGGACGGACGCAGGGCAGGCGGGGCCCTGTGACGGGTCGGCTGGCACGGAGCCAAGGGCTGCCCGCTGGGTCCGCCGCCGCCCCGAGTCACGGCTGCTGTGAGCGACCTGCCCAAAGCCCTAAGGTGATGCCTGAACTGCAGTGAGCGGGGGCAGGAGGGCGGCGGGCGGCGGGAGCTCAGAGCTGGCGGTGGGTGCCCAGCCCCGAGCGCCTGCCCATCGGTGCGCCCCCCGCCCCCCGGGGCCGCGGCAGCAGAGCATCCCGGGCAGTCAGCTGGCGCTGCGTGAGAGGGCGGCAGCGGTCCTGGCTGCTGGGGCCAGGCCGGCGCAGTGGCCCCAGGACCCGGCCTGAGTGCCCAGAGCCTCCCAGCTGTCCTGACACCCTGTCTCGTTCCCAACATGCCCCGGATGATCCGTCTGGACCTGCGGGGGCCAGGCACGGACCTGTGCCCCGTTCCCTGGCCCCTGGCCTTCGGAGGGGGCGGCCACGCCCGGCTGTTACTACCTGCTGACGGGGTGCAGAGCCCCGCCCCCACAGCACCCGACTGGGGAGTCCTGATTACTTAGAGCTGAGCCGTCTGAGAATCGGGCAAGAGGAATGTTGGGCTGACGAGACTGGGGACCTCAAAACGGCCGACCCCAGGCCAGCAACCTCCCAGTAATGCCGCTTTGCCACCTACCCTTGCCCTAACTGGAATGCCACCCTGCCCCCATCTTCCCACCAAAAACTCTTTATAGAGTTTGCAGTTTGCAGTTCCCCCCGGACGCGACTTCTCTGGCCCGCAGGGGATCGGATTAAACCTGACACTTGGTGCAGAAACCCGGGAGGAGATCGAGGCCCCACGCTGGTGGGGAGCCTCTCTCTTCTCAGCTCCAGGCTCAATGGCTCCCTGGGGGTACTTGTGACTAAACCTGACACATTCTTAGTAACATGGAGGTGAATTAGGGAAACACACATCAACATGGACCAGAGTTGAGACTCAAGGTGCTCCGGGCTTCAGAAAGGCATCACCGGCGTTCTGTCCCCTCCCAGGACAGGCTGCCTGCAAATAATCAAGATGCGTGGTAAAGAGGCGATTTCTGCCCCCCCCCCCCCCCCCCCCCCCCCCCCCCCCGCGCACACGCACACGTTCACACACCCCTTCCCCGTGGGCACCCTCCAAGCGTGAGATCGTCCGCAGGCTCTGCCGCAGAAGGCACTTCCCTGGTCAGGGAATTACAAGCTCAGACACCGCACCCTGCTCCCCGTACAATTAGTCTGACAACATTACTGAACTATAATTTGAATGATATTTGAAAAAAAGGTCTTGCAGATGTAGGAGAGGGACCTTTCAAGAGCCGCCTGGGGGCATAAGCTATTAACCTTTACCAAGCTAATTAAAGCCACCCAGAGTTGTAATTGTATGTAAATGAACTGTTGCATCAGCTTCCTCCCTGATGGTTTTAGGGGGTCTTGGGGATTTCTTTTCTTCTTTAATTTTTCATTTTGAAAACGATGCCTTGCCAACACTATTTACATGTAGCCGCGAAGGGACATCCTAAACAGGGTGATTATTTTAATAAAGACTGTTTCTTTCAAGATTATTAATTATAGGCTGATACCATCTTGAAGACTTTTTCTGCACAAGAATTAATTCAGGGAAATTTGAAAAATAAGCTCTTGGTCAGATTGCGACAAACTGCCCCATCATTTCCCGCAGGTCTATCTACATACACGTAACATGTGGACCTCAGTGACTGTTGGTTCTGTGCACCTGCTGGTCCAGGGGACATGAGGGAACACCCCCTGTCCTGGGGTGAGGGGCTGGGAGGGGCTCTCCAGCCAGGTGGGGAGAGCAAACCGAGCCATCCTGAAGTGCCTTGTTGGATTTCACATCTTCACTCCAAATTCACGGACCCTGGAAGCACTTGTTTTGAAGTCTTGGTTGAAACGAAGCCAGGATTTTTAAGAAAAATAACGTAATTGTTGATACTTTAAGATGTGAACTGTTTTATAAGCTTTTAGTGGCTTCTGTAAAATCAGATTGGAACAACTTCAATCGCCCCTGCACCCGGACTGGAAAAAAAATCCAGTTATACTCCAGCGGCACCAGTAGGCGGAGCATGGCGGTTGGTGAGGGGTTTCTGAGCCAGGGGCCACCCACCAGGCACAGAGCTCAGGGGGTGCTGCCCTGGAAGGGGCTGCAGAGCCAAGTCCTCTGCTGACCTTCCTCCTTCTCCATCAGCTTTATGGCATTTCATCTCCACCCTGAACAAAGTGGGCAGGAAGTACCTGAAGCATATGCTGGAGGGGCATAGAAGTGGGGGACCCCCACTCACGCATCCAGGGCGTTTGCACACATTCTTTCAGAGGAGGTGAGCAGCAACAGAGACAGGCCGTGAGGGCCAGAAGGGGGTGCTGGCCCCTGGTGTGCCTCTGTAGGGTGTGTGCAGGTATGGGGGGTACTAGGGTGTTGGGTGTGCGGGTTAGGGTGCACAGGGTGTGAGGGGTGCAGGGTGCACGAGTGTGAGGTGCTCGGGTCAGGGTGCACAGGGCGTGCAGGGTGTGGGGGTGCAGGAGGTGCAGGAGGTGTAGGGCTGGGGGTGCAGGTGTGGACGGGGTGCATGTGGTGTGTCGGTGTGTGGGGGTGCGAGTTGCCGGGCCTGGGGGAGCCCTGCCGGCTGGGCTCATGTGTCAGTTGCTGGGGGAGGCCGGGGGACTGGAAGGTGAAAAGTTCGCCAAAATAAAGAATTCCTAATTTTGGTGTAAAAACCAAAACCGCAGCAGGTGCTGCGGTTTCTCGAGCTTCCCCCGCCACAGGCTCTCTGTGGGAGGGACATTTTGTGCAAGAATCGGTGGTTTGGCTCCTTTGTGGAGCGGGTCAGTCCTCACCATAGGGCGGGCTCGGGGGTGACCCCCAGACCCAGACCAGCCCGCCCCGGCTACCTGGAGCGTCCCCCGTCCCCGGAACACCGCACCGCCTGCCCCCACCCCCGGACCCGGAACACCGGCCGCCGGCAGACAGCAGCTGCGCACCGGTGCTCCCTGAGCCTCTCCAGAACTTCAGGAACAGCCGTACTCGAGGCGACAGGCGGCCGGCGGCAGGCGGCAGGGAACCGCGGCCCGAGCAGCCCCGACGCCCCCGCCCGCCGGGCCCTTGCTGCCCCGGGGGACACAGCCCTGGCCAAGGTCGCCCATGGGCCTTGCCCTCGGGAGTGACCGGGGCGGGGAGCGCTGCGAGCCCCTTGCAGGGAGGCGCTGGGTGTGCGGAAGCCGCGGGGGAGGCCAGCCGGGCAGCGCTGGGGGCAGCCTGACGGCCGCAGGTGGCCCCCAGGAGGGTGTTGCCCCGCGTTCCTCAGAGGTTGTCGGGGTCCCTGGGTGAGCGGGCGCCTGCCGGGGCTGTGACGGGGCAGCGACGGGGCAGCGACGGGGCAGCTCCCCCGGGCAGGTGTCGCCAATGTCCACCTGGGTGCAGACAGCAAGGAGCTGTCCCTTCTGGGGACAGGTGAGGTGTGTTTCCACGGAGGAGAAATCGAGAGTGTGCTCGGCGACCGTCGGTAAGGAGCAGGGTGGCCAGGGCGGCGGTGCTGCGTGGCCTGGCTCCGGACCCCATTGCCGCCCGCGCGGCGCCCGCGCACACCTGCGTCCCTGAGCATTGCTTTGCCTGGGCTGCCGTCACCAGGTGGCGTCCGCGACAGAAGGTCACCATCTTGCAGTTCTGGAGGCCGGCGTCAGCGCCAGGGTGCCCCTGGGTTTGCCCCCCGCCGGGGGCTGAGGCGGGGTCTTCTTGCCCTGTCCTCCCTCCGGCTGCGTCGGGACCAGGTGCACCTGCGAGCGCGTCTTGGGGACACAGGTGGGCCAGCTGCGGCCGGTCTGACGGCACAGGGGAGCCCAGCGCCAACGCCTTCAGGCTGAGTCCACATGGTCGATGTTCGGGAATTATTCTTATAGAAGCTTCCGGTCCATTTGGGCATGTGCTTTGCTCTCATCTGTGCGAGCGGCTAACGAGTCTGCACACACTGGGTTTTCTTTTTTTTTCTTCTTTTTAATTTATTTTTTATTTTTTTTAAGATTTTATTTATTTATTTATGAGAGACAGAGAGAGAGAGACAGAGAGGCAGAGACACAGGAGGAGGGAGAAGCAGGCTCCAGACAGGGAGCCTGACACGGGACTCGATGCCGGGTCTCCAGGATCACGCCCCGGGCTGTGGCCGGTGCTAACTGCTGGGCCACCCGGGCTGCCCCACGCTGGGTTTTCAAAGTGTAAACACAGCCTATTTTATTATTTTGTGATGCTTGTGGAAAGTGACTCTGCGACGACAGTGTCTTGTTTTTGTACCTTTGAGTCAGGCTCGGTCAGTGCCCTTCTCTTGCCTATGTGCCAACCTCCATGGCTAAAATCCACTAATGCAAAAGGAGATGTTTCAGCAGAATGACGTACAAAGCCACCGCTCGTCCTGCGGAAGCTTTAGTTACACAAGGTGGTGGGTGAGCCCGAGTGGGGGTGCTTGGCGGTAGGTTTGGGGTGGGCGTGAGGTAGGGCGTTGCCGTGTCCCGGCAGGGAAGAGCCGTTGCAGAAGGAGCTCGCGGCACACCCCCGGGCTCTGCTGCACCAGGCTCCCCCCAGCCGCTGGGCCTTCTGACCCACCTGACCTGTCACGTATGGAAAATCACGTTCTAGTCTTGGCCCCTGATCCTGGCCAGAGCCCGGAAATCCCTGGAAATCCCCGGGGTGGAGGGAGCACGCTTGTGGAATCGGGTGACCGGGCATTGCTGGCACATGTGAGGGTTCCCTGAGCTCCATGAGCTACAGCAAGTTCCTGACCCCAACACGGGGCCGCCAGGTCAGCAGCACGGGGGGGGGGGGGGGGCAGCTGGCGTGGGGGGCTGTCTGAGGCACGGAGCCCTCGGCCCAGGGCTGCAGGGACCCCAGGTGGATGACCCTGGGCTGCACGCCTGCTGCTGCGGGGACCGGTGGGTGTGTGGAAGCCCACGGAGTGTCCTGGGTGAGCAGACGGGCCCCGAGTTTGCACAGTCCGTGGGGACTGGGCCTCGCATGGAGGCTGGTGGGGGCCTCACAGGTCTCCACACGGGGCTGCTCCACGCCATCACTTCACCCCGTGGCTCCCGGGAGGCCCCTTGGGGGCCGTTTTTTCCTGGGGGCCGCTTCTCCCACAGATCCTGACATCCTTGTGGCCAAGGGAACCCCTGGCCTTGTCATCAGGCCACAGTCACCCCCTTCCACTGACACATGACATACACAGACACAGGCACACTGTGCAGAGCACTGGACACACACACACACCAGCCTGAACACACTTGGTGTGATTGTGATGTGACCCCTCCCAGCACTTGCCCTGAGGAGCTGGAGGTTTGCTCCCAGGGAGCCGCTGCTCCCACCTCCCGGGCCCTGCTGGAAGCGCCGCAGAGCCGAGTGCTGGCCGTCCCCGTAGCGCCCGTGTAAAACAGGAGCCCTGCCGTGACAAGCGGAGCTGAGGACACGGGCCCAGGTGGGACCCTCTGAGGACCAGGCTGTCCCGGGACAGGAACCCACGGACTGCACAGGGAGCACGTGCTCTGCGGCCACGGCTGCGGTGGAAGTGCCATCGAGTGACCGGTTAGCTCCGGGAAGCAGGGCGAGCAGCGGAGGGTCCAGCTCACCCCCGTGCGCCGTGAGGGCAGGTGGGGACACCGAGGGAGGCCCTGGAAGGCCGGGTGACAGCACCGTGTGGTCGGGGCCGCGCAGTGACATCTGCAGGGCCGCCCAGGTCAGCTCGGTGTGTCCTGCTCAGTGTGCTTCCCTGGGGCCCCAGGAGGCCTCGCAGGTGGTGGGGGCACGTGGTGGGCACAGACGGGGTTCTTTCTGCGGGGAGCCCTGGGCCGTGCGGGCACCCTGGTAACCACCTGCCCGCCTGCCCACCCACCGTGCACACGGAAGCCAGACCGGGCGCCGGTGTGAGCAGGTGGGCGCGGGGGCTGATGCGCCGGGAGGGAGGCGCTTCTGTGTCCCTGGAGGGCCCCCGCGAGCCAGCTGCCCTGGGCCCCTGTCACTGCCCGGGTCTGCCCCGGCCACACCGGCACCTGGTCATCCAGCGCCCAGATGGGCCAGAGGCCGACTCTGCTTTGTGGCTCCCGGGCTCAGTGTGGGGAGCATCATCCACCCAGCTGCTGGGGACTCGGCTTTCTGGCTCCTTCCTTGGGACGGATGGGCTGCTCCTCAGGCTCCTCCACATCCGGGGGTCCTCGAGGCCACCGCAGAGACCAGGGCCTTCCGTGGGACACCTCCCGCCCCGCCGCCGTCTCCCACCTGCGCCTTCCTCGTCTGCCAGAAGACGCCCACGAAGTAGCCCTGCTTCGCCCGGCCTGCTGGGGGGTTACTTGTTCCTTTCAGCTTCATTGAGACGTAGCCCGCGTGAACCTCAGGTGTGGGATGTGCTGATCACGTGCGTAGAGTGGGGCGCTCGCCCCCACGGGGTCAGCCAGCACCTGTGTCGTCAGGTGACGACTGTGCCTGTGTGGGGGGAGCACCAAGTCTGCAGGGGCCGTGCTGCACACGGATCCCCAGGACGTGCCTGCACTTGAACTGTGATCCGCACCCCTGACCAGCTCCTCCCCGTCGCCTCCCCCTGCAGCCCCGCCCGCGCTCTCCTTCTGTGCCTTCGGCTTTTCTAGATTTCACGTGCCAGTGAGAACCCGGGCGTCTGTCTTTACCTGGTTGATCTCTACCTCGGGGCCATCCCTGTTGCTACAAACGGCAGCATTTCCTTCTTTCTGTAGCAGAACCACGTTGCACCGTATGCACGCAGGCTGCGACTTCTCAGTCTCTCATCCCGCGGCGGGCGGTGCAGTGGTCGCTGTCGAGTCTTGACTGTTGTGAATGACGCTGCGCTGGGCATGGTGGTACCGGTATTCCTTAGAGGTCCAGAATTCATTTCTTCCGTACATAGTCCCAGGAGTGGGGCCGCTGGGTCGTGGGGCAGCTCTGCTTTCAACTTCCTGAGGACCGTCCCCCTGTTCTCCGGAGCGGCTGCACCGGCTGTGTCC
The DNA here is from genome assembly GCF_053574225.1 of Canis aureus. Lineage (NCBI taxonomy): Eukaryota > Metazoa > Chordata > Mammalia > Carnivora > Canidae > Canis > Canis aureus. The sequence goes on from NC_135646.1 coordinate 839,297, forward strand.
CCGTCAACGGTGTAAGAGGCTCCCCTTCCTCCGCGTCCTCCCCAACACCTGTTGTTTCCTGACATGCTGCCAGGTGTGAGGCAGCGTCTTGTGGTTTAGATTTGCGTTTCCCTCGTGATCAACGATGTTAAGAATCTACATATTGGTTATTTGTATGGAATCTGGGGGGAGGGGGAGTCTATTCAGGTCCTCTGCCTATTTCATTTTTGTTTTTTGTTTTGTTCTTGTTTTTTATTGTTTCTCCCCCATTTAATTGAGGTATGATTGACGTTCAACCCTGTATAAGCTTAAGACCTGCAGCATCAGGACCCGACCCGCATGTGCGCCACAAAATCACCGCACAGAGTTAACATCCGTCACCTCATATGGTTACAGACCACGTTTTTCCTTGTGGTGAGAACCTTAGGACTTGCTCTCTTACGAGCTTTCACATGGAGCGCAAGGCATTGTAGGCTGGGCCAGCATGCTGGACATCACGTCCCAGGGCTGACTTACTGTAGAGCCTCTGCCTATTTTTTAATTTTAAAAAATTTTAGTTTTGCTATTGAGTTGTATTAGCTCCTTATACATTTTGGAAATTAACCCTTCACCAGACAGAGCAGGTTGGCCTTCCGTGGCGCCGATGGTCTCCTCTGTGTGGGAGACTTTGATCCTGTGTGGTCCCACCTGTTTGCTCACGGAAAGTCATCCAAGGGCCCAGGTTGCCCACAGAGCCCCGAACCGCGGCGGCGGCCCCAGGGCAGCGGCGGCTGCGGGCTCGTGGGTCAGGGACGCGCGGGCGCCCTCACCGCCCGCGGGGCCTGTGTCCAGCTCGTTCCCGGGCCGGTGACGCCGCAGGGCCCCGGGCACGGCCTCCTCGTCTTGTGGCCCGCCGGCCGCTTCCTCGTGTCCCCGGGGTTGGGAGGGACGGGGCGCTGGGAGCTTTGCCCACGGGCCAGTATGCGCACACGTGCGTTTCTCCGGCGCACACGTGGGGGGGGGCCCATGGGTCCCGCGGCCACTCTGCGTTGCCCTTGGGGAACTGCCGGATGTCCCCCCACGTGGCGGCACCGTGTCACGACCTGGTCAGCGACATGAGTGGCTTCGTTGGTTTTTCAGCTCACGTCTCTCCACGTGGTTGTCAGCTCCTTGGTCAAAGCCGTCCTGGCGCGGAGGAGGGCTGTCTGCCTGGCTGACGAAGCCCAGCGTCTTTTTGTGGCTTATTGGCCATTTGTATGTCTTCTTGGGGACATGTTCATTCAAATCCTTTTCTAATTTATAATAGGGGCCTTTTGGGTCTTTGCATTCTTACCTAATAAAGAATGCTTTATGTATTTTGGATACGAATCCCACATTAGGTTCATGATTTGCAAATATTTTCTCCCATTGTTCTTGGATTATCTTACGTTGTTGATCTCATTTGCAACAAAGTTTTAATTTTAACATCCAGTTTTCCCTCCTGTCACTGTGCTTTGGGTGTCAAATCTAAGAAGCCATGATCCGACCAGAGGTCATGGAGATGTACACCTGTTGTCTCCTAAGAGAAACTTCTGTACTTCGGTCCTCACCCTTAGGTCTGGGGCCCATGTTTAGTTAGTTTTGTGCGCAGCATGAGGAAGACGCCCAACACCGTGTGCAAGGGGGATTTCTGCAGCCGTGTTCATAACGGCCCTGGTCCTCGGTTGTGTTCTCGCAGCATCTGTGCCTGGCTTGGGCGTCAGGCTGGTGACGAGCTGGGGAGTGTTCACTCCTCTTCGTCTCTTTGCTCTGGTTTGTGAAGAGTTGGCGTCAATACTTCAACTGTCTGCGGTATGTCACTGGTGCAGCTCTCTGGCCCAGGTGCTCATAGAAAGTCTCTATGTTTTAATATTTCTACTTGTTTTATATCTTTTTTAAAGGATTTTATTTATTCATGAGAGACACAGAGAGAGAGGCAGAGATACAGGCAGAGGGAGAGGCAGGCTCCTGCGGGGAACCTGATGCAGGACTCGATCCCAGGACCCCAGGGTCATGCTCTGAGCCAAAGGCAGATGCTCAACCGCTGAGCCCCCCGGGGTGTCCCTATTGTTTTATATCTATTCAGATTTTCTCTTTCCTCCTGAATCAGTTTTGGTATTTTTTGTCTCTCTAGGGATTTATCCATTTCCTTTAACTTCGCTGGCAGGTGATTATGGATAGGACTCAATTCTAATCCTCTTTTCCCAAAGGAAATTAGAAATCTCTTGAGCTGATCGAGCATGCTAGCATTTACAGAATGTGGTTAAAGTAGCACTCAAAGGGAAAACTGTAGCTATAAATGCCTAATTCTAAAGAAAGACCTTATATCAATTACTTTTTACCTTAAGATACTAAAAAAAGAAGACCAGGGCCAAATCCAGCAAAGGAACGAGAGCAGATTCTAATTTCCCTGGGTTTATTGTTTGACCCATTGGTTACTTAGGATGTATTGTTTAGTGTCCACATTTGTGAATTTTCCAGATTTCCTTCCATTGCTTACTCAGGTTTAACTGCTCCACTCTCAGGAAACCATTCATTCACGTGCAAGCATGATGTCCTTTCAGCACTCATCCTACATCTTCAAAGGAAGCATTAAATTGTGCAACTTTTGTATTAATAATTCTATTCTCAATTGCCTTTGAGCCTTTCTGCTTAAACCAAAAAGCTCATACTTGACATTGACTGGAAAGACCCAGTCTGGCTTTGCTAACTGATCTCCACTGAACTTCATGCTTTAGTTCTTTCCTCTACTGAGCATAAGAAATTGAGCTGAAAGAGGAAAAGTAATGATGAAACACAGCTTCTCTTCCCTATTTTTAAGAGTGAATGTCTTTGTGCTGTGGGGAAATTATCCATTTTGCGCATCCGGTTGGATTAACGATGGAGGTGAATCCGAAAGTTCCACTCCTGTGCCTTTCCTTCATTCTGTGGAAGTTCGTGGGTGTAGACGGGCCTGACACCTGGCTGTGGCTGCGACTGCGGCTGCGGCTGCGGCTGCGGCTGCGGCTGGAATCCTTCGCGCCCTGGATGGCACGTGTCTAGCCCAGGAGGGATGTGCACCCGGCCTCCGCACCCGGCCCGGCTTCCGGGTCTCCGACGGGGCTGCTGGACAGCGAACCGCGGCCTGGGGGCCAAGCACAGCAGGAGCTGGGCCTCGCCGTCTGGAGGCCCGAGCGCTGGGGTCAGGCGCCGGCCGCTGCGGTGCTGCTGAGGACCGGCCCTGTGTCCCCGCGTGGAGGGGCCGGGGCTCCCTGGGGGCCCTGATAAACGCTCATCCCGCCGCCGGCCCACCCTCCCGACCTCATGGCCCCGAGGCGCCCTGCCGCCAGCACACGGGGTGGGGGGGGGCGGTTCTCAGGCGCCAGCAGCCCCCGCGGGTTGCCCACCTGACTTCCCACAACTGGCAGGAGGACACCGGACTGGAGGGTGTGTGGGAGGGTGCTGGTCTCTCCTTCCTGCCCTTCTTACTTAGTGTCCCCAAGAGCGGCAGAAGCCAGGAGTCCCGGCCCCCACGGCTTCTAGAAGTTGAGCCCGTGAGCTGTCCACACGGTAACACACGGTTACACCTTAATGAGGTTAATAAAACCAGCCGTCCGTAGACGCCTTCACGGCCCAGGACTGTGTGACACGGCGTCGGTGACTGAGTGGCGACCCCCGTGCTGCGCCCCGGCCTGGCCGAGGGGGGCCTCACTCGAGGTCACGTTCCCGGCACTCCAGCTGAGAAAGCGGCGCCCGGGAATCGCGTGTTCGTGGGAGCTCCTGGGCTACTCTCGAGGCATCTCAGGTCGGAGTTGGAGGAAAACAAATTCACAGAAAATAAATAGCAGTTAAAGCACAGTTTAGGGATGCCCAGGGGGCTCAGTGGTTGAGTGTCTGCCTTCGGCTCAGGGCGTGACCCCGGAGTCCCCGGATCGAGTCCCATGTCGGGCTCCCCGCAGGAGCCTGCTTCTCCCTCTGCCTGGATCTCTGCCTCTCTCTGTGTGTCTCTTGTGAATAAATAAAATCTTAAAAACAAAACAAAACACACAATTTAGCTTGGTCCACAGAAAACAAGCAAAGAAATAATTTGTCTCCTGAGTCAATGTAGGTCTACAAACGTCACCCTGTCAGACCTCCGTTTTCTCAAGAATCACCTTGGGACACCTCCTTTCTGTCTCCATCTTGAGGTTAATTTTCTCATATCTTTTTGAACTAAACCCAAATGTCTTTTGGAACAATAATCGGCAATGTCTAGAAATTTTGTATTTAGATAACACTCAACCGTCACAAAATTAGAGAGTCAAGCAGAAACGTCTCTGAATCAGGAGGGAGACAGCTCTTCAGATTAGAGCACCCAAAAGGTTGGGAACACTCAGGGACAGAACCTGAAGTGTGGGCACAATGATGCTGATTGTTCCGAGCTGAAGTAGCCCATCAACTTCCTTTTAAAAATTTGTTGGAAGATAAGATAAATGCCATTGTTTTCACAACAGTCAGTGACCTGCAGCCTGTGCGTCCTGATGGTCAGGAGAAGGGCCACAGCAGCCCAACGTGTACGGAACCGCAAGGCCTTTTATTCAGGAGGTGAAAGCCAGGCTTACTTAGCACTTTGTCTGCTGGGGATAAAAGAGATGCTGTGGTAGTTTGCTAAGTGGATAATTTCTGGAGTAAGGGTTTATATTATTTTTAAAGCATTTTTCAAACAGATGCTAGTTCTACAAAAATGCAAATCAACTAGAAAGTTCAATAAATTAGACAATCACTTTCTGTTTTGTTGACAAAGAACTGGCCTATTAATTTGCCATCTGTAGACAAAGGTGATGCTAAATATTTATTACATTCCCTTAGCTATCAAATCATCAGTTAAACTAAACAAGCACAAATGAGTTTCAATAAGATTGTCTCCTTGGTAGACCCTCGTTCACCTGCTGGTGCTTTACGTGCCCTCGAGACCGTGCAGCTCTACGGCCGAAGGGCTCACAGAACGTCACTCAGAAGACACCCCTTCTGCTCACGCCCGCGGCCGCTGCCGCCCCGATGGGTGTCACGTGAGACACAGGCACTGTGCTGGGTTCTTTACTCAAGGGGCCACAGCGAATCTTTGCAAGAGCCTGTGAAGACAGCACTGTTGTCCCCACTGGCAGGTGGTTTGAGCGACACCGAAGACGAGGTGCAGGCGAGCCGTGGAGGCCAGGGCCGAGTCTGGCCTTCTGATCTGTGCTGGCCTCTCACCCCCTGCACCCGCCACGTCCTTCCCCTGAGCTTTTCCAGAGAGCTTCCATGTCCTTAGGGGAGGATCAAGGCCAACCTCCATACCAGCTCTTCAGACACCTTCCACGTGTGCCTTAATGCCGCAGTATTTCCCCCAGCAAGTTGAATGAAGTTAATATTTTACTGATTTTAAAGAGAATCTGCTTTCCTAGTGGATTCTGACTAAACAAACAACAGAAGCATTTCTGGCCGATACAAAGGCAAAAGGGACTTAGTGAAATGACACTGAGAGGTGGCTCATGGGGGCTTGAACCAAAACCACAGCCCAGCAAAGCCAATGGGGGCATTGGGGAGTACCCCATGACCTCCTGTGCCCCCTGGACACAGTCCCCAGAGGGGGCTGCTGTGTCCTGTGCCACCCCTGCAGGGCTAGGGCACATGGACGTCATGGCACAGACCTTGCTCAGGGTTGGCACCTGTCTGAGGGGCACAGCTCCCTCCCCTGGACTCCTGGTGTGGAACTGCCCAGATGCAGGAAGGAGGATGGGGGATTGTCTGTATAGGAAATCCCGAAGACTCAATTAAAAAAAAAAATCCTGGAACTGTGAAATGATGATAGTAAGACTGAACGATGCAAAGTTAATATACAAAAGTCAATTGCTTTCTTCTGTGCCAGCAATGAACAAGTAGAAACTGAAAGTAAAAACACAGTACCATTCACTTACATTTACCCCTTAAATTTAATACTTAGGTATACATTAATGAAATATATGCAAGATCTATGTGAGGAAAATGACAAAATTCTGATGTAATAAATCAAAGAAAAGTAAGTGGAGAGAGAATTCATCACATGGTGGGAAAGACTCACTATAGCCACAACGTCAGTTCCTCACAACTTGATCTATAGAGTCAATGCATTCCCAGTCAAAATCCTGTTATTTGGATATCAGTGAACTAATTTTAAAGTTTATATAAGTAAGCAAAGGATCCAGAATACCCAACGCAATATCGAAGGAGAAAGACATAATTAAACAATGACACTGCCTGACTTTAAGACCAACCAGAACACCAGAGTAATCAAGACTGCGTGGTACTGACAAAAGAGTAGATAAATATACTAATGGGACACAGTAAGAGTCCTGGAACAGACCTATGCAAATATAGCCCACTGATCTTTGACAAAGAAGCAAACACAATCCAACGGAGAAAGGATGGTCAACAACAAATGGTGCCGGGAGAAGTGGACATCCATGTGCAAAGTAATCTGGACACAGACCTTACACCCTTTACAAAAATTAACTCAAAATGGATCAGAGACCTAAATGTAAAATGTAAAACTATAAAACTCCCAGAAGAGAACGTAGGAGACACTTAACTGACCTTGGGTTTGGCAGTCATTTTTAAAATACAAAACAAAGCATAATTCATGAAACGAAAATCAACAAGTTCATTGAAATTAAGACCTTCACTCTTTGAAAGATAGTATTAAAAGATTGAAAAGAAAAGCTCCAGACTGGGAGAACATCTTTGCAAAACACACATACAAAGAACTTTTATTTTTTTATTTTTTTGAATTTATTTTTTTTATTGGTGTTCAATTTGCCAACATATAGAATAACACCCAGTGCTCATCCCGTCAAGTGCCCCCCTTGTACCCATCACCTAGTCACCCCCACCCCCTGCCCACCTCCCCTTCCACCACCCCTAGTTCGTTTCCCAGAGTCAGGAGTCTCTCATGTTCTGTCTCCCTTTCTGATATTTCCCACTTATTTTTTCTCCTTTCCCCTTTATTCCCTTTCACTATTTTTTATATTCCCCAAATGAATGAGAACATAAAATGTCCTTCTCCGATTGACTTACTTCACTCAGCATAATACCCTCCAGTTCCATCCACGTTGAAGCAAATGGTGGGTATTTGTCGATTCTAATGGCTGAGGAATATTCCAGTGTATACATAGACCACAGCTTCTTTATCCATCATCTTTCGATGGACACCGAGGCTCCTTCCACAGTTTGGCTATTGTGGACATTGCTGCTATAAACATCGGGGTGCAGGTGTCCCGGCGTTTCACTGCATCTGTATCTTTGGGGTAAATCCCCAGCAGTGCAATTGCTGGGTCGTAGGGCAGGTCTATTTTTAACTCTTTGAGGAACCTCCACACAGTTCTCCAGAGTGGCTGCACCAGTTCACATTCCCACCAACAGTGCAGGAGGGTTCCCTTTTCTCCGCATCCTCTCCAACATTTGTGGTTTCCTGCCTTGTTAATTTTCCCCATTCTCACTGGTGTGAGGTGGTATCTCACTGTGGTTTTGATTTGTGTTTCCCTGATGGCAAGTGATGCAGAGCATTTTCTCATGTGCATGTTGGCCATGCCTGTGTCTTCCTCTGTGAGATTTCTCTTCATGTCTTTTGCCCATTTCATGATTGAATTGTTTGTTTCTTTAATGTTGAGTTTGATAAGTTCTTTATAGATCTTGGATACCAACCCTTTTAAAACTCAACCATAAGGAAATCAAACAACCCAATTAAAAACAGACAAAAGATTTGAACAGAAACCTCACCAAAGAAGCTAGACAGGTAGGAAATAAACATATCCACGTCATATGTCACTAGGAAATTGCAAATTGAAAAAGTGAGCCACCACTGTGTACCTATTAAAATGGCTAAAATGCAAAACATTGAAAATACTGAATGTTGGTGAGGATGTGGAGCAGCAGAAACTCTCACTTGTTGCTGGTGGGAATGCAAAATGGTGCAGACACTTTGGAAGAAAGTTTAGCTATTTCTAACAAAACTAAACACTCTCTTAACCTTATGACAAGCATTCTGTTTCTTGGTGTTTACTGAAGAGAACTGAAACCTTGTGTCCCCTGCACCCCGATGTTTCTAGCAGCAATGTCCACAATAGCCACACTGTGGAAGGAGCCTCGGTGTCCATCGAAAGGTGATGGATAAAGAAGCTGTGGTCTATGTATACACTGGAATATTCCTCAGCCATTAGAAACGACAAATACCCACCATTTGCTTCAACGTGGATGGAACTGGAGGGTATTATGCTGAGTGAAGTAAGTCAATCGGAGAAGGACAAACAGTGTATGTTCTCATTCATTTGGGGAATATAAATAATAGTGAAAGGGAATAAAGGGGAAAGGAGAAAAAAGGAGTGGGAAATATCAGAAAGGGAGACAGAACATGAAGACTCCTAACTCTGGGAAACAAACTGGGGGTGGTGGAAGGGGAGGAGGGCGGGGGGTGGGGGTGACTGGTGACGGGCACTGAGGGGGACACTTGACAGGATGAGCACTGGGTGTTATTCTGTATGTTGGTAAATTGAACACCAATAAAAATTATTTTATTATAAAAAAAAGAAACCTTGTGTCCCCACAAAATCTGCACATGAATGTTAATAGCAGCATTATTCAAAACTGCCAAAACCTGGAAGCCACCAAATTGTCCTTTAGTAGGTGAGTAGATAAACTGTGGTCTATCCAGGCAATGGAATATTATTTAGCTCTAAAAAGAAATGTGCTATCAAGTCACGAAAGGACGTGGAGAAAGCTTACCTGCATATCACTAAGGGAAAGAAGCCGGTCTGAAAAGGCCATACGCTGTCCAATGTCAACTATATGACATTCTGGAAAAGGCAAAATTATGGAATCCGTGGTTTGTCAGGGGGTTGGGGAGATGAGTAGGTGAAGCACAGAGGAGTTTAAGGCAGTGAAACTGCTCTACATGATACTATAATGCTCGATACATGTCATTATGCATTTGCCCGAACCCTTAGAATGCACACCAGGAGGGAACCCTGGACTTGAGTCAATAATATGTATTAATGTCGGTTCATCCACTGTAACAAATCTCCACACGAATAAATATGTAAATAATAGAAAAACTGTTAAGGGAAAAAAGGAAGCATGTGGGAACTTCTGGACAAATTTTTCTGAAACCCTGAAGCTGCCTTGAAAATAAAGTTTCTAAATGCAATATACAAAACTACTGCAAACATAGAGGCTGATCCAAATTATATGTTTAAACATTGAAAAAGATACACTAAAATGTAATTATGGTTGCCTCTGAATGTTGGATTGCTTTGATTTTCTTCTTTATACTTTACAAATTTTCTTATTTTATGCAATGAGAATATGATTTTTTAATCATTAAAAAACAATTAAAGTAGTTCATTTTGTTTCGTTTCAATAGGATACAGAGTCTCCCAAGTATAACTATTCTTTGGGGATAGTGGAGAGGAATGTTTGAAACTGTTACTGTCCCAGAAAATCCAGGGACCATGTTTTCTGTTATTACACAGAACACCAAGACTCATCCCTTAAGGAACTGACACAAAAAGAGAACAAATGTTGAACAAATTCATGTGTACCTTTAGCTAGTCCTAGGCAGTAGACGGCATATAGGTAATGGCGTAGCATTAAGAAAAGGATCTGAGCAAGAGCTCTGCAGGTGTTTAAACTCCACTCTTAGAATCAGCTCCCACTGAAATCAGTGACAAGGACACACTTTGACTCCCTTAGCCTCTGGGGACCGTTGCGGTGTGTTTCAGGGGCTAGGGAATGAATGCTGCATCATTGCCTCCTGCCTACCCGCTGGCAGTTTCACTGATTCTCTCTCTGCAAAGAGCAGTCCTCTGTGTATTTGCTATCAGTGTCTTGCAAGAGCTATGTGATTTTTTGTGAACTGTTTTAAGTGACATCAGAGGGTCTTTGTTTTTTTTGCTTTGGGGTTTATTATGTTCTTTGATTTTCCCAAGTCAGTCGCATGTCTTCAGAAGCCTAACATTGGGCAGACTGTGGATGCTGCGCTACGCTACCAACACTCTATGATGTCCTGGCACTGCTGGATGATCATGCTGCGTGGGAGGGCATCCATCGACTTCAGGATAGCTGGAGTTCAGAATGACTTTGGGTAGCTAGCAGGGCTCCACAGCAGTCAAGTCTGATCCATTTTAGGTATAGACCGTGTTAGGTGGAGCAGGTGATGGCTGACTCAGGAAGAATCCATGCACAGTTCAGAAGGCTGGGTCACCCAGGTCACCAGTACGAGGAAACAGCTGCTGAGAAGGGTTGCGACGTCTGGATTATAAGATTACCCAATTCCCTGAGTTGTCCTGGCTCCACCAAAACCCTAGACCTGGGATACTGGGTTAATTACTTTTCCTTTTGGCACCTCAAGGAAAAATAGGGAGTTTGGATCAGCCCAGGGATTTTCTGATGTTTTTTGGCCATCCGACCCTATGTTTAAGTGAAATTTAATCACACATAAAAGCAACCTAGAAACGAGATAGAAGAGGGGTGTTTTGGGCAGGAGTGGCGTTCCCGGCACCCACAGCCCCTGAAGGGCAAACAGAGAACAAAATTTGAGCATGTTCTTGTCATGCAAAGTCTCCATCTCCTAAGCTGCAACATGCCCTGTCCTCTGTCGAGCCACACTCAACTCTAAAGAGTTAAGCTTTCTTCATACTTACTAGATATTAAGAGTCACAGGGAGAACTGGAGAGACACCGATAGCCTAGGACCACAGCAGGGGGGCCTGGGGCCAACCAGCCAGTGATGGCTCTGCTGTTGGACAAAGAACTTCAGCGCTCTCTCGGTCTATGAAGAGAGAATGACACCGCAGCTGTTAACCTGGCGGAGGGGTGGCTGGGGGGGACACACATAGAAGACAGAGCAAGGAGGCCGTGTGTGTGAACTCAGCCCAGCAGCATCTACGGGGCATCTGTTAGGAGTTGAATCACGTGCTGGGTACAACAGGAAAGAGGGGAAACCACTGAAGGATGGTCTCAGGTCTGATATGGCCATCGGAGCTTTGGGGTAAATGTAAGCTGCTGTCTTCACACTCTGTACACCGCTCAAGGACCTCGATCACATGGGCTTACACAACCCTTACTGAGCACAGAAGAGAACGTTTGTAAAGCTGCTTCCTGGAAAGGATTCTATCTGAGATAAAGATTATTTGTGGCACAAAAGCCAAAAATAAAATATTTACCTTTCCTGAAAGGTAATGTCCTTTACGACGTATTTGTGAAGTTCCCTTCCCTGAGAGGGAAACAGTTCCCTGATTCCTTTCCTCAGAATGACAGACTAGGACTTCTGCTCATGGGAAGACGCAGTCGTTATACTTTTCTCTGTTGTTGGCACCAAGTACAGTTAGATGCACATACCGTGTATAAAGGAAACAAAGGCCCCGAAAGACAGAGAGATAAGGACCAAAGAGGGCGATGACGCTGGCTTTGTTGTGGTCTCCTGGATCTCAGACTTGGAGCTGAGGAAGCCAGAAGCCTGGACGCACCTGCACGGTAGAGGCCCCAAGAAAGCCACTCTCTTGGCCAGAGGACCAGGGCGGGGGAGCCCAGAAAGACAGAACTTGAAACAGAAAGCCCCGCACACGACAGCCCCGCCGCCAGCAGCGGAGGACGGCAGGGACCCTGCGAAATCCACAGCTCGGTGCCCTGACACCTCCTGCAGGTGACAGAGTCAACGAGCCTCGACCAGGCCTCAGCCAAACAGAGAAGCCTCCAGTGAGGGATCTGAGGATGGAGCGGGTTTTCTGCTGGAGACCCTGCAGACGACCGGGGCCCAGCAAGGCAACATGCTGAGCAACCCTAGACATAGACATGTGAGCGCTGAGAGAAATGGACCAATTGTCCAAGAAACAGAGTACATGGCAGTATGATATGAACAATTTGAGCAGCCCTACAAACTATTAAGGAAATTGAATTCATAATTTTAAAGCTCCCCCAGAAGGAGTCTCCAGGCTCAGATGGATTCACTGGAGAATTCTACCAAATGTTTATAGAGGACTTAACATCAATCCCACGTCAATCCCACACGGTACTTCAGAGAAGAGAAGAGGGAATACTTCCTAATTCATTTTTGAAGATGGTATTACTCTGTTGCAAAAATCAGACAAATAGTGCATAAAAACAAAGTACAGGCCAACATTCTTCATGGGTATAGATGAAAAATTCTTTAATTATTACCTTAGATTATTAACATTCCAATTAGTTAATACACAGTGTCATATTGTGTCAGGTGTGCAATACAGTGATTCAACGCTTGCATGCAGCAGGTGCTCGTCACAACGGGTGCCCTCCTTCCTCCCCATCACCTACTTCACCCACCCCCCACCCAGCTCCCTCTGGTGACCACCAATGTGTTCTCTGTAGTTAAGAGTCTGTTTCTTATTTGCTCATTTGTTTTGTTTCATAAATCCCACATATAAGTGAAACTATCTGTTGCCTTCCTCCGACTGACTGATTTCTCTTAGCATTGTACTCCAGCTCCGTCCTGTTGTCGCAAATGGCAAGATGTCATTCATTCCATAGCTGAGTGATATTCCAGCGTGTACAGAGCTATACCACCTCTCTATCCATCATCTGTCGATGGGCACTTGGGCTCTTTCCATAGTTTGGCCACTGTGGACATTGCTGTTACAACATAGGCACGTATGTATCCTTTTCAATTAGTGTTTTTGTATCTTTTGGGTAAATACATAGTGTGATTACTAGATCATAGGGTAGTTCTATTTTAATTTTTTAGGGAACCTCCATATTCCCAACGATGCAAGAGGGTTCCTTTTTCTTGGCAACATCCTCGCGAACACTGACCGTTTTCCATATTAATTTTAGCCATTTTGACAGGTCTGAGGTGGTATCTCATTGTGGTTTTGATTTGTATTTTCCTGATGTCATCTTTTCATGTGTTTGTTGGCCAACTGTATGTCTTGTTTGGAAAATGTCTATTCCTGTCTTCTGCCCATTTTTATTTTATTTTTTTTTAAGATTTTATTTATTTATTCATAGAGATGCAGGGAGAGAGAGAGAGAGAGAGAGGCAGAGACACAAGCAGGCTCCATGCAGAGAGCCTGAAGCGGGACTCGATCCAGGGTCTCCAGATCATGCCCTGGGCTGCAGGCGGCGCTAAACCGCTGAGCCACCGGGGCTGCCCTTCTGCCCATTTTTAAATTGGATTATTTACTTTTGGGGATTTAGTATCATAAGTTCTTTATATATTTTGGATGCTAGCCCTTTATCTGATGTGTCATAGTAAATATCTTTTCCCATTCTGTACATTGCCTTTTAGTTTTGCCGACTGTTTCCTTTGCTGTGCAGAAGCTTTTTATCATGATGAAGTCCCAATAGTTCATTTTTGCTGTTGTTTCCCTTGCCTGTGGAGACGTGTCTAGTAGGAAGTTGATGTGGCCGGGGTCACAGAGGTTGCTGCCTGTGTTCTCCTCCAGGATTTGGGTGGTTTCTTGTCTCATATTTAAGTCTCTAACCCATTTTGAGTTTATTTTTGTGTGTGATGTAAGAAAGTGGTCCAGTTTCATTCTTCTGCATGAACTGGCTGTCCAGTTTTCCCAGCACCATTTGTTCTAGAGATTGTCTTTTTTCCATTGGATATTCTTTCCTCTTTGTTGAAGATTAGTTGACTATAGAGTTGAGGGTCCATTTCTGGGTTTTCTATTCTATTCCATTGACCTCTGTGTCTGTTTTTGTGCCAGTGCCATACTGTCTTGATCACTACAGTTTTATAATAGAGCTTTAAGTCCAGAATTGTGATGTCTCCAGCTTTGGTTTCCTTTTTCAGGATTGCTTTGACTATTTGAGGCCTTTTGTGGTTCCATACAAATTTTGGCATTGTTTGTTCTAGCTCTGTGAAAAATGCTGGTGGCATTTTGATAGGGCTGCATTAATTCTGTAGATTGCTTTGGTTATTACAGAGATTACATAATATTTGTTCTCCCAACCCCTGAGCATGGAATGCCTTTCCATTTCTTTGTGTCATTTTTAATTTCTTCCACCAATATTTTATACTTTTCAGATTATAAGTCTTTTACCCCTTTGGTTAGGTTTATTCCTGGGTAGCTTATTATTTTTGATGCAATTGTAAATGAGATTGTTCCCTTAATTTCTGTTTCTGCTGCTTCATTATAAGTGTATAGGAGTGCAGCAGATTTCTACACATTGATTTTGTATCCTACAACTTTACTGAATTCATTTATCAGGAAATGGTTCACAAAATTTTAGCAACTAGAAGACAGCGACATATAGAAATAATTATACACCAATGACCAAGTAACCTTCATTCCAGAGTAAGCATGCAAAAATAAATTATATTTCTGTATGCTAGCAATGAACATATGGATACCAAAACTGAAAACACAATATCATTCATAATCATTAAAAAATATGTGTAAACATAACACATTACCTATGAAGCATGTGTGCTGAAAACTATACAATGGCAAAGAAATATCAAAGAGAATCCAAACAAGTAGAGAGACACCTTATTCATGGAGGTTGTCCCCAGCTGATGTACAGGATTAACAAAATTCCTATCAAAATTACAACAAGATTTTTGGAGATATAGACAAGATTCTAAAATTTATATAGAAAGGCAAAGGAAATACAATAGCTAAAATGATTTTAGAAAGAATAAAATGGGAGGAATCATCCTATCCAATTTCAAGACTTATTTTATAACTGTAGTAATCAACAATATGTAATACTCACTGAGCGGTGGGCCCATAAGTCAGGGCATCAGAACAGAGAACCCAGATGTAAACCCACAAGAATAGGCCCAATCGATGTTTGATGAAGGTACAAAGCAACTCAGTAGGGAAAAGATGGCCTTTGCCCCAACTTGCGTGGAGTGTCTGGTTGCACATCGACAAAATGTGGACTTCAAGCACCCGGTGTGAAATAATAAATGAGCCTCAGTGTGTCACCTCCGACAAAAGTGAACTCAGAATGGATCCCGACTTAAATGCAAAACAGAAAACTATAAAAAGGTTGGGAAGAATATAGGAGAAACTTTGGGATTTAGAGTTAAGCAGAGCCTTTGTGTTTGACGCCAAAAGCACAAAGGAAATGATTTCCAAATTGGACTTCATCAAAATTTTTAAACTTCTGCTCTGTGAAAGGTCTTGCCAAGAAGATGGGAAGACTGAGCTACAGAGCGGGAGAGAAACATTCCCAAATCATATATCCAACAGAAGACCGGTGTCCGGAATATCAACAGGAAGCTCAAAATTCAACAGGACAAATGAACAGACGAACCAAAGAGGTCACTAAAGAGGATCTCCAGATGGCAAATAAGCGCAGGAGAAGATGTTCTGCCTCGTTAGTCGTGAGCAAAACACAAATTAAAGTCACAGTGAGAGGTTACCTCTCAGAACAGCGCAAATACGAGACAACGCCAACCGCAAAGGCTGGGAGGACTCGGGTAAGTGGCCTGGTGCTTCGTGGCCAGCGGGCAGGTGAGTGCTGCAGCCCACCTGGGGCGCAGGTGGGGGACTCTGCGTGTGGCGCGGACACACCTGGGCACTCTTCCCGGGAGACGAGGGCTCGCGTCCTCGCACACCTGCACACGCGTGTTGCCAGCCGTGTTGTTCAGAGGGCCGGTGTTGGAAACCAGGCAGGTGTCCTGCAGCAGGAAGCGGGGGAACAGACACATGCACCCCGCGGAATTCTGCTCGCAGTGAGGGGATCAGACACGATCCACATGGCACCCCAGAGAAGTCCCCAGAGGTTACAGACTACCTGATTCTACCCCTACGACATTCCTGAAATGGGGAAATTGCAGAAGGGTCATCGTCAGAGTTGAAAAGGACGCAGGGACCTGGGGGCCCCAGGGAGGACCCATCGTGGCAGACGCTCTGTGGCCAGGCCTTGCACCCTTGCCGGGGCTGGAGGACCCCGCGTGCAGGGCACACCAGACTCTCTGCATCACGTCTTTCAACTGTGTGCAAACCTACAATTGCCTCAAAGATTAAAAGTTAATTAAGACAACGAATCGCCAAATCTCTATGTAACCTTCTCTCAGCTAATTTTGAAAGCAATTAGATGTAATGGAGAGAGCACATAGGCTTCCTCTCAAGCATGTTGTACTTCTTTACCCTGAAGACCCTAACGCGCTTTCGGAGTCACCACTGGAAACATTGACTCAGATACCATTTTTAAAATAATAATTAATAATCATAATAAACTTTGGAGCTTCCAGGTACTTCAGAATTCATGTAAACAGGAAAGTCCGACCCCCACTCGCATGGAAGCAGCTAGAAGATACGGCATGTCATTTCTCGTGCAGTGTCATGGAGGTCACAGTGAACTGCGAAGGATCGAAGACCCTTAAAGCCCACATGGCATCTCCACCTGGAATGTGCCAGAAGGCCAAGCCATCTCTCCCTGCTGCACAGGGCAGAGAGGGAGTCAACAGGAATTGGAGGTGTTTTCTTCTCCAAATAAGAAAGGTTTGTGAAGCCAGGAGCAGGGACACTGAGGTCACTCACGGCCAGCAAGACTGGGGTGATGTCGCTGTCTCTGCAGCCCTCCCCATCTGACACGGGGTCCTGGGCACAGTAGGCATGTGGACGGGGCTGAAGAGTCCTGTGCAGACCTGGAGGTGGCCGGCCTGGCGAGCACAGCTCTGCATGCCCGAATGGCTGAGCCCTCCGCACCCTTGGGCTCTGAGGGGAGCCCGTGCAGCTAGTCTGCGGGGTTTGTCCTTCTCTGTTTCCCCGGCGCTCTCGCCCGGTAGCGCCTGGGGGTGCGCATCGTGTAGTCGGCGAGCCTGGGGGTGCCCGCAGGCCCCTCTGTCGTGGTGCTCCCGGAGGCCAGGGGGCAGTCAGGACGGTGGGGTGCTGGGCTGGTGCGGCAGGGACACAGCCGGCTGCAGATCTGGCTCAGCGGTGTGGCCGCGGTGTTTTGGAGCGCATGCCGGGCTCTCGTCACCGGGGATGATGCCCCACGTTCCTTGCAGGGTTGGGGGGAGTCAAACAAACCAATGCAGGTCATGGCTTTTGCGCAACAGCCTGGAGGAGTCCGTGGGCAGAGAGCACCCCGCAGCCTCCCCCTCCGCGGTGGGCTCTGGGGGTGACCGGGCACAGGAGTAAGCACAGGCCACCCTGGAGCCCCCGCGCCGTGCTCGGAGGGGCGCCTGCACAAGGGCTGGCGGGTCCAGGTGGGGACTAGGGCCCGGGGCCCCACAGATCAGGGCCAGAGAAGCGGGGCTGTGCAGCTGCCGGGCCCAGCTCGGCCAGGGCAGCGATATGAATGACAACAGCTGCTGGGTGTCCCGTGTCAAGGACAGGTTTCCAGAAGGCTCTGGTTACCGTGCTTTGCCTGCTCTATCCAGGGTGGAGTTCATCCAGCCGAGGGGGCTCTCAGGTCCCACCACAGGCTTCAGCAGGAGCCTCGCTGAGCACCTGGAGTGGAAGGCCACCAAACTGAGCCCCTCGAGGCTGGGAAGTGACCTCATGGGTCTGCACCGGCATCTCGTAGATGATAAAATAGAACAGATCATATAAAAGCACAAGCACTGCATTGCTGTGGTTCTACTGGGTCTTACATAAAGGGTTTTCTCGGCGCCTCGTGGTCACAGGAATTTGAGGCCCCTGCTTTAGGCTGTTCCTTTTCCAAGAGGCTATGTATGTAAAGGGACGTCAGTTGTGTGCCCGTTCCCAGCGTCGGGAAGCTGGCTGCCGGCCCCCGGGCCTGTGCACAGCCACCGGACCCTCGGAGCTGTGACAGCTGTCAAGGTCGCAGGGCTCCCCACCACCCAGGTCTCAACCAGGCCCATGTCCAAAGCCCCTTGATTTTCACAATCGTCCTGCTGGGCCTGGTCTCCAGGGATGCTCGTTCCAGAGCTCCAGGTGACAGCCCTCTTCCTCGTCCACGGGGATGGAAAGGCCGCCCGGGCTCCTGATGGACACCCCTCACTAGAAACCCCTGCTCTGGTGCCTCGTGATGCGCCTGGAGGGGGGCACCCAGGACAAAGTGCTTGTGGGGTGATGTGGTCACACTGTCAGCAAAAACTCTCTCTGGGGGTCTCTGCACAGTCACAGATTATTCACCTCTGCATGGAGGGCTCCCTCCCCACCTTCCTGCACCTTCCCCTGCCCAGCCCTGTCTCTGGGCCTGGTCTCTCTGTCTCTGTATCTCTCTCCTTCTCTCTGTCTCTCCTTGTCTCTCCCTGTCTCTCTCTTCCTCTCTTTCTTTCTGTCTCTCTGTCCCTCTCTGTCTCTCCCCGCTCTCCCCCACTTCCCTGCCGCCACCCCAGGGAAGGCACAAACACCTGCCCTGTGGGTTTAGTCTGTGGGCATAATCCACACGAATGCAGCTTGCACTTTCTAGAAACGGGCCACAAGCCAGGGGCACAGACCCTTCGGGGACGGAACAGGAGGGTCAGGGGGTCAGACACTGCAGGGACGGAACAGGAGGGTCGGGTGGGGGGGGTGTCAGACCCTGTGGGGATGGAGCAGGAGGGTGGGGTTCAGACCCTGCGGGGATGGAGCAGGAGGGTGGGGGGTTGGAACCTGTGGGGATGGAACAGGGAGGTCGGGGGGTCGGGGGGTCGCACCCTGCAGGGATGGAACAGGAGGGGGGGAGGTCAGACCCTGCAGGTACGGAGCAAGAGGGTGGAGGGGTCGGACCCTGCAGGGACAGAACAGGAGGGCCAGGGCCACGCTCTCCAGCTCACGGAGTGAAGAAACAGCAGCCTCCGAGCCGTTCCTGGGCCTGTCAGGAAGCCCTCCGCGTGTGCTGCTTCACGTGTCCACCCCTGCCCTCCAGACCCCGGTCATTCCAGCCTGTCCTCCTGCAGGAAGTCTTGCCTTCCCCCAAATCACAGCCTCAGCCCCAAAGATATCAGAGCAAAAGACACTTGAGAGACAATCGAGTCCAGCGGCGTTTAGTGCAGACCATGACCCGGAACTTGTTGGGACCACTTGTGCACGCGTCCCACTGGCGGCAGCAACATGCGAGGAACAAAGGTGAGGGAGCCTGGAGACCTCCGACCGGCTGGCTGGTTCAAGACATATGGACTTGAAGGGGAGAGGGACACGTGCAGGGGATGCAGGGCGTGTGTGCATGTGTGTGCGCCCGTGTGTGCATGTGCGTGTCTGTGCACAACTGTGTGTGCACGTGTGTCTGTGTGCGCCTCTGTGTACGTGTGTGCGTGTGTCTGCACACAAGTGTGTGAGCCCATGTGTACACGTGTGTCTGCATCTGTGCATGTGTGTATCTGTGCACAAGTGTGTGAGCCCATGTGCACATGTGTCTGCATCTGTGTGTGTCTGCACACAAGTGTGTGAGCCCATATCACACATGTTTCTGCATCTGTATGTGTGCATGCCTGTGCACAAGTGTGTGTGCCTGTGTGCACGTGTCTGCATCTGTGCGTGTGCATGTCTGTCATAGTGTGTGCGCACATGTGTGTCTGCATCTGTGTGTGTCCGTGCGTGGGTGTGTTGCTGTGTGCACAAGTGCCCATGTGCCGGGGGAGGCCGGCAGGACAGGTGGAGGAGGCGGAGAGTTCGTTAATTTTTCCTGCACATGGTAAATATAATTTCCTCCTGAGATTTTGAGAGCGGTTTCTGAAGAGACGTGTTTGGCCTTTGGATTCACAGCACTTGTGCCCCATGAGTGTGTCTGTGTTCCTGTGTGTGCAGGACCACTGCTGCGTGCGCGCAAACAGGCCGTGGCTCCCAAGGCCCTGCCCAGGGTGTGGCTGATGCTTGGACCTCCAGGCGGGCCACGGTCATGGTGAGGCCCCTTGGGGTTCCCTAATGGCCTGTCACCCCGGCACGTGCGCTGCAGGTTCACTGGGTACCTGCACCTCTGGGCTGTCCCCGCCCCGCGCCGAGGGTCCCAGGGTCAGAGGGTCTCAGGAGGCACACGGAGCGTGTGCACAGCTGCTTGGGCTACAGCAGGGACTGCGGAGGGCGCCACCTTCGGATGGAGACAGCGTGGAGTGAGGTCACGTGGAGTGGGCACACGGGGCAGGAACCCGTGGGGGCAGGCCCTGGTGGGGGCAGACCCGGGTGGAGCAGGCCCGGGTGGGGGCAGGCCCGGGTGGAGCAGGCCCAGGTGGGGGCAGGCCTGGGTGGAGCAGGCCCAGGTGGGGGCAGGCCCGGGTGGGGCAGGCCCGGGTGGGGGCAGGCCTGGGTGGAGCAGGCCCAGGTGGGGGCAGGCCTGGGTGGAGCAGGCCCAGGTGGGGGCAGGCCCGGGTGGAGCAGGCCCTGGTGGGGGCAGGCCCGGGTGGAGCAGGCCCAGGTGGGGGCAGGCCTGGGTGGAGCAGGCCCTGGTGGGGGCAGGCCCGGGTGGAGCAGGCCCAGGTGGGGGCAGGCCTGGGTGGAGCAGGCCCAGGTGGGGGCAGACCCGGGTGGAGCAGGCCCTGGTGGGGGCAGGCCTGGGTGGAGCAGGCCTGGGTGGAGCAGGCCTGGGTGGAGCAGGCCCAGGTGGGGGCAGGCCCCGGTGGAGCAGGCCCAGGTGGGGGCAGGCCCGGGTGGAGCAGGCTGGTTCCCCAGGGATGGTTACCACAGGGGACGTGGGGGACGGGTCTGGGCCCCCAGGACTGAGGGGCAGGGGCTCTCCGTAGCCCGAGTGACCTTGGCCTGTCCTTCATCCCCGCCCCCTCTGCGAGCTCGTGGGCAGCGCCTCCAGGCAAACTGGGGGGATGGGCCTGTGGAGCCCCAGCGCTCTGCTCACACGTCTGCAGTTGTGTGTGTGTGTGTGTGTGTGTGTGTGTTTAATTTCAATTCTCCAACATATAATCTAACACCCCGCGCTCCTCCCATCACGTGCCTCCTTCATGCGCCCCCCCGACCCGTCCCCCCACCTCCCCTCCATTGAGCCTGTTTGTTTCCTAGAGTTGAGTCTCTCGTGGTTTGTCCCCCTCTGTGATGACGTCCCACCCAGTTCCCCTCCCTCCGCTGTGACCTGTGCGCGGCTTCTTGCATTCCCCGTGTGAGGGGCACCACGTGAGATTGTCCTTCTCTGACGGACTCACTCCACTCCGCGTCTTACCCTCCAGTTCCGTGCACGTCGATGTGCGTGGTGGGGATTTGTCCTCTCCGGTGGCTGAGTGATACCCCAGTGTGTCTAGACGGCATCTCCATCCTTCACCTGTCGAGGTCGTCGCGGCTCCTCCCACAGTCTGGCTGGTGGACACTGCTGCTGTGAGCACATCTGCATTTCCAAGCCCCGGGGGGAAAGCCGAGAGGCCAGGCCACGGCCGTCGCTCAGCGGCCTGGGAAAGCCACGGCTGTCCCCCCGATGGCACCGTCCTCGGATGTCAGGATACGAGCACGGCAACGATCCGCACTTTGAGGCGAGGCTGGAGGCCCTGACTGACCAGTGTTGTCCTTACAACTTCGTAGCACGGACTTCCCGAGGCGATTTCATGCCCGGTGCCAACCTTGGGGACATGCTCCAGGTGACTCCGCAGCACATGACGGGGCGGGGGGTGTTCTCCAGGGAAACGCTGGGGCGGCCCTGACGACGGTGCGATGGGGCGTGTCCGGTGTGGCCCCCCGTGTGCCCCCCTGCGCCCTGTGCCTGGCAGGTGCGAGGGCTAGCGTGGGGTCGGGTCCCAGGGTCAGGCCCTGGCTTTGATGTCAGTGACACAATGGCCGGGGTCTAACACGCAGATGTGACCGCGCTTGAGGCAACATGAAAATCAGGCCTATTTGGAGTTTACGGCCAGCGTCCTCAACACCACATTTGTGAGTAAGGGTTTACCCAAACCTTTATAAAGTAACCCAAATCCTCTGACACATGAAACAGCCGTCCGAGCATTCCAGGAGCTTTCCCCGAGCCAGAGGGGGAGCGGCAGGTGAGCCGAGGCCAGGGAACCCGGTCCCAGAGCTCGCCCCTGCCGCCGACAGGCCTGACACGCAGCATTCTGGGTCTTCCTCCTAGACGGGCGTCTTGCTCACTTGCCAACCGGGGCCTTTCTGAATGAAAAAAAGTCATGTTTTCACACAAAATTAGTATTTCAAATGGTAATTTAAGAAGCTCCCAGGAATACGCCTGTGGATCTTATACTCACTCTGAGGACACAGTGTGTTTCCCGACAGCTCCGAGCTCGCCGGGTCATGGGGTCGCCAACCGTGCCGGCCCGGAAGAGTCCCGCTCTGACAGGCACAGATGGGCAGCTGTTCCCAAGGAGGCCACTGGCGGTGGCAGGGGCATGCAGGCCGAGGGCAGGGCCTGCTGGGGACGGTCCCCAGGGGACAGCTCGTCCAGCCGGAGCCGGGCAGAGAGGAGAACCAGCCTCCATCCCGACCTGTGTCCCGCGGCGCGCAAGAGCACGGCGCGCCGGTGACTCTGTAAGAGGCACATTCTAGAGAAAGGTGTTTGCCAGGTGTTTTGAGGCCCCAGACACAAACCAGAAGGAGGATTGGGATTGCGATCAGAAGGCTGTGTCCGCGGCAGCCCGCACCCGGGAGACCCTGGTGGCCGGCTTGAGCCGAGCGCCTCCGCAGGACGCAGAGGAAGGCCGTAGACACGCGGACACAGGCCCCCGGGGCTTTCAGCTCCTCGCTAACGGGCGCAGAACTGGACGTAGGGGAGCCTTCTGTCCTGCAGAAGCCCTCGCGGCCACCCTGCGTGTGCGCTGCCCCGGGCCGCACCGGCCGCTTCTGAGCTCCACGCAGGGGACCACGCGACGTGTCATTCCGTTTGTGCGGCTCGGCCTCTCCTGCCAGCCCGGGAACCTGAGCGGGAGGATGCTCCGTGAAGCCGAGCTCGCTGCCTCCCAGGGCCAGACGCCCTGCCTGTCTCCGAGTGCGCCGGAGTCCCACGCACACCCACGGCAGCACGTCTGTGTCTGGGGCTGCTTTGCACGCAAGTTTTTTTCTTTTAATTTTAGGTTGAACTGATTTAGAAACACTGTCAGGGCTTCAGCAAAAGGCCATTTCCAAAGCCCTGCGGTGTGCAGGAGGGCAGGTCTTCAGAAAGATTCCAGTCTCTTCCATAAGCTCAAAAAAATCTCAGTAAAACTGCCACTGCTCACCTGTTACTCGGCGACCCGGTAAGGCAAGTGAAAATGTTCTACTTCTATTTCTGGCAAAATGGCTTGCAGGTTTTTAATTGGCTTATTAGGGATCCCTGGGTGGTGCAGCCGTTTGGCACCTGCCTTTGGCCCAGGGCGCGATCCTGGAGACCCGGGATCGAATCCCACATCGGGCTCCCGGTGCATGGAGCCTGCTTCTCCCTCTGCCTGTGTCTCTGCCTCTCTCTCTCTCTCTCTCTCTCTCTCTCTCTCTGTATGACTATCACAAATAAAAAAAAAAAAAATTTAAATCCAGAGGCCTTATACAAAGGTAATGGATTAGACAATTCCCTCATTAAAAATAAATAAATAAATAAATAATTGGCTTATTAAACTCAGGGCCCATCACAGTCACGAAAGGTCCTCGGTCGTCATCCTTCCGCATAAGGCTCCTGGACCATGGCCCGGGCCGTAGAGCAGAGGCAGCGGCCCCTGGGAGTCGCGACCCCGGCCCTCCGGCCGCCCCGTGCCGGGCGGGAGCTCACCGGCCCGCACGTGGTTCTGACGCCCGCCAGCCTGGGCAGCACCGCCCGGCCCGCGGGCCGCCTCCTCCTGGTAAGACACTAAGTCGCACGCGGGTAGCCCAGCCGCCGGCAAGTCCCGTGGCCCTCGGGGACCAGGACCTTCCAGTGCCCACGCCCAGGACCTGGGATAACGTTCAGGAAAGCCCACGCTCAGAGAAGGGCAGGCGGGGGTTTGCAAGGTGCCTTTGCACCACCGGCGCGGCGCTCGGGAGAGCCTCCCTCACGACCCGCTACGTGGTGTGTCCGTTGGTGCCGTGGGCTGTGTTTTCAAAGAGACAGCAGCGTCGGTGAAGTCTCCGACCCACCGGGTTTGTGCGTGTGTTCAGGCTTTGCCGTCCAGTGGCTTCCGGGACTCGTGACTTCGTTCCCACGTAACGAAATGCTGCTTGGCCTTCAAGCCTGTTTCTAAGGTCTGGCGACTGGTCAGCAGGGAGGGAAGCCAGGCCCGGCGACCTCGTCTCGGGAAGGACGGCCCGAGGACCGCGAAGACGAGTCCGGCGCAGGCGGCGCCGCAGCGGACCAGGGGCTTGTTTTCAAACGGAAACTTCTGTGCCACACCCCGGCCGGTCTCTTTATCTCAGTGGGTGAATTTTGCCTCCGAACGGCGGGATGTGTCTACCTTCCTGTCCTCCTGGGAATTGAGCCCTGTCGCCAGCACGGAGGTGTTGGAAAGCCCCGGTGGTGCTCTGTGACACAGGCCTTCCGCAGACCGTGGTCAGAGACGGGTGTGACCACGGTGGCCTCTGCTCTTCCTTCTTCTCCACCGATCCTGCCTGTTTTCAGACCTGTGGGCAGCAGCTTGCCTGTGGTTAGTCCCCGAGTCCTCGGGTGGGATTCCTGGCTAATCCTGCCAAGGATCAGTGCCCGAAGGTGCCCGTGTGGCCCCGGTCCTTCCCTCTCACGCGGACCCCCTCGTACTTTCACCTAAGGGACCGATTTACCTCCAGAACATGCTGGGAAAGTGTGTGCAGGACTGAGTGAGGTGGAGATACGGGGGAGACAGGGAGCGGGGCCGCTAAGTTGAGGTGAGCGACCCGCAGGGACCGCGAGCAGTGAGCAAGACCGTGCGTGGCAGGTGCACCCCGACGACCTAGGTGCAGGGAGACCTCTCAAGAGGCCCTGGGAGGGGCCAGTGCGGCCCACAGTGCTGGGCAACCATGAGTCATGGGAACACCTGCCGCGGGAACGAGGGGACCCCTTGGGCTCCCCAGGGCCAGGCTGTGGGCTGGGGGTCTGCCTGTGGGAGGCTGGAGGGAGGGGGAGCCACGAGGCCCCAGGTCGTGAGCTCGCGGCCCTGCTGGAGGCACAGGCGCAGGTGGGCTCCAGGGGGAGGAGCGGGCCCCACGGGGCCTCGGCCGCCCCACGGTTTCAGACCACAGAACCCTCTGGAACCAGGGCACTGTGTCTCTTGCATTCGAAGCGCCAAGGCCTTCGGCTCGGTTATTAAGTTATTGCAAATTGGATGATGTCAACTTGCTTTGCGCTCTTCGGAATCTACCCAGCGGCCTACTGTGAATGTGTGGTATTCTGGGAAGCAGGAAAAAAATAAATGTTGTTAGAAAGATGTTGGGTACTTTAACAGCAATACAGTAAATGTGTTGCTCGTAAGCCGAATGAGAAGGAACAGGAAATTGTAGAAGACTTAAAAGTACGGTTGTAAAAAGAGAAGGAAGAAAGCGGGGAAGCAAGGAAGAAGGCTGCCCTCCCTGGGCCGAGCGGGGAAATGCGGCGGGAAGGAGCGGAGGGGCCGCGTGGACGGCTTCCCTTGGAGCCCTGCTTCCGCCTGAGCTCTCTGAGCGCCTGCTTCACTGGCTCAGGCTTTCTCCCTGATTGGGGATTCGCACAGAGTGGGAGGCTCAGCAGCCCCTGTTGGCGGCGCCCATTATTGTCCTGCTGTCTTTCTCCTTAAAACAAAAATTTTTAAACATTTAACATCTTAAAAAATGACATTCACTGGTGAGATGGGATTCAGTCCCGGGGCCGGGAAGCCTGCGCTGTGGACCCTCAGGTCATCCTGGTTCTTCAACACAGGATGTCGTGAGCACAGCGCAGAGGGGCGCTTCCTGCACTGCAGGGTGTGTGTGTGTGTGTGTGTGTGTGTGTGCTTGGGGGGGGGGTGCGTGTGTGCATGTGCTCAGGGGTGTGTGTGTGTGCACCCAGGGGTGTGTGTGTGTGCATGTGCTCGGGGGGGGGTGCGTGTGTGCGTGTGCTCAGGGGTGTGTGTATGTGCACATGCGTTCAGGGTGTGTGTGCCTGTGTGCGCTCAGGGGTGTGTGTGGTGTGCGTGTAAGTCAAGGTGGGCAGAAGGCCGGTACGTGTGCGCCCTGCCCTGGTGAGTCCCCGCAGAAAGTAACTGTGTCCCTGTCAGCTTGAAGGAGCTCAGGACACACACCCCGCAACCTGCTGCCTGGGGCGCTGACGGCTTGGTGCAGAAAGCCCTGAGCGGCCACCCTGGACACCCCTCCTCCACCTGAGGATGGACCCCCCCGCAGGAACCCCCACCCTGTGGCCTGACCACCCCGCTCCCCGCAGGCCCTCGCAGCTCCGTCTCCTGCCTGTCCTGATCTGGGCGTGGCTGTGGCCGCTCAGGGTGACTGTCCACAGGCCCTTGGATGCGGGCACTAGGGGCCCAGCACCACCTGTGCACCTGGCACGACTGCGGGGTCTCCTGGCCCCGAGGGGTAGCACCCCAGGACTCCAGCCGTCCATAGCAGGAGGGACCCTCTCACAGAGCCGGCAGCTGCTGAAGCTGCCTCCCCGCGCGCCGGGAGTGGGGAAGTGGGGTGTGCACCCCAGGAGCAGTGGCGGCAGGGAAAGGAGGACACGAGGAGGAAGCATCGGGGCCTGACGGCTTGGCCAGACCAGCCCCACCGGTGTTGCGCTGAGGGCGAGCCGGGTGATCAGACTCACCTGGGAGTGGTGAGGCACCTGCTGGGACACAGGGTGGGGGCCCCCGGAGAGCCCACAGGGCCAACGCCGAAGGGTGAGAGCTGGGAGGGGCCTCGCTGCGCGGGGCTTGTTACGCGAGCAGCAGGTCTGACTCGGGTCAGCAGGAGCAGGTGCTTTGCAACGTGCACTTAGCCACCTGCGTGGGAGCGTGGACGCCTGCTGCTGGGAGCTTCACCAGCAAGGCGTCCAGGAATCCCGCTCAGGTGACAGACCAAACCCAAGACTCTGCAGGCAAGTGACGGTCCCGAAGCCTCACAGCACATGCGTGTCCTGTCTGTGCCACCGCAAGCCTTCCGGCCTCTTCTGGGCTCCTAACCTGGGCGCAGGCATAGCTCCGAATGCTCCCGTGCTTGCCCAAGGCACAGGCTTAGTAAGTCAAGGGCAAAGTTATTTCAATTTGCCAAGGGATTTTTTTTTTTAATCTGAAAAACATAGAATGGTGCCAAAGCAGAAAACAAATTTCACATAAACACATATGTGACTGTGATATTTATGGTGTTCATCATGTTTAATTGCAGGAATATGAGGTTTTATATATTTGTCATCACTATATATTTGGAGATAGTCGCTGAGGTCACTGGAGGCTTTTTTACATGAAAGATAAGAAATACATTGGAACAAATCAATCATTTGCATTTGTTGTAAATTGCCTACGTGGAAATTCTTTATAGAGATTTCTTAAAAATTCAAAACAGCAAACCCTTTGTGAACGTATCGCATACGTAACTGACAGTAGATCTACAGTACACGACAGTACAGTGTACATATGTGATTGTGATAACTGCCCTAACTACGGAAGTGGGGTCTCCTCGCTCGGCCCCCCCACGTGACAGCGAGAAGGCTCGGTGCGGCCGCCAGTTCCCAGCTTTATTCCCACGCACGCCGTGAGCACAGAGAATTAGTGCGCCAAGCAGGGAGTATTTGTTTGGCACGGACTTGGTCCTCAGCCCTGTGCTGGGAACGGACGCCCGGGAGCTCGAGACGGTGTGACGGGGACAGCCCCGCAGTGAGGGAGCTGGGGGCGCCGGCTGCCATGCACGCCTGCCTCGGGGCTCCCAGGCCTTTGAGGGCTGCGGCCAAGACGGGAAACACGGCCCACCTGGCTGGAGAACGGTCTCCAGGCCGAGAAGACCGGCAGTCGGCTACCAGCCCCGGCCTGGCCTGGAACTCCGTCCCCCCGAGGCAGCAACTTTAGTCGCAAAAGAGTTTTGGTTGCTAGAAAGTTCTATGCAGTAGCCCAGACCATGCTGTCATTTAAGATTAATTTTGCCAGAATAACATCTCACCAAATTGAGCCTTCAGACAAGGGTGGCAGGCCAGACGGCTGGCGGGTTTTCAGCGGCTCTCTCAGCAACAGCAGTTTCCTCCTAAGGGGGGCTCAGCGCGAGGAAGGTTCCTAACCACGTCTCTCTGGATACAGAAATGAACTCCTGTGCGTGAGGCTGGCTCCTCGCGCCCCGGGGTCGTGTCCAGTGCACTGCTCATAACTGGATAAGCACCGTGAAGGAGCGATGGCCCAGGGGTCAGATAGCCAGAGCAGGCGGGCGTGCTGCCCCAAGTGCCAGGATGCCCGCGGCTCCACACGGACGATGGCCACCTGCGACAACCACGGAGGGTGGCCACCTGTGAGTGAGCCGCGCAGAAGACGGCGCTCCTCCGGCCTGCTGCTCGGGGCTCCCGGCCTTGCAGCTCCTGCCACCCTGGAGAGCCTGCCCTGCGTGCTCCCCCGGAAACGACGCAGGTGCCGCTTAGCCTTTTCAGCTCATAAGTGTGGCCTCCTTGAGACCTTCCTGGGTATGCAGGGGGTTACAGTGTCACTCACAGTGATTTTTAAAAGCACTGAAACGTGGGTATCTTGCAGACTGAAAGGAAGCCGGCGGTCTGAGCGCAGGAATAAACGGATCCGTGTTACTTGCTCAAGTGATCCCCGTTGGTTTTCCATGTTGTGCTTGTCGTGTCCTTGAAAGCGCGGGGTTTGAATCCTGGCTTTGTTTTGTAACCTCTGCTTCATGGTGTTTGACTTTCCCCGGCGTGGTGTTTGCACCGTGTTTATTTTGACAGGCCCCCGTGGGGCCGCGGGCGCAAACCCGCAGCGGATCCGTCGTACACGCGTCGGCACTGCCTTGTTGTCTCGGCACTGCCTTGTTGTCTCGGCACGGCTGTTTCTCAAGACTTTCCAGCTCGAAGGCCGAGCCTGTTTGGCCTGGTTTAAAAAGGCGTGTGTACATATAAATTTTTAACACTCTTATGGGTTCTCAGGAAGAAGGAGTTCTTAAATATAACCCCTACTGGTTAGTCTTTAATGAGTGTTCTGCGGTTTCATGTGATTTTGTAATATTTGTGCCTGGTGAGCCCCCAGATACTTGGGAGTGGGTGGAGGAGGGATGTGCCTGCTTATCTCACGATCCTGGTGACCTACTGAGAATGAGGGTCTGTGGGTTTGTTGCCACAGGGTCTTGCTTTCCAGGTTGCGGGCTGCTATTTAAAATTTGGCTTATCCTGCTCAGCACGTCGGCCTCGTCCAGACCGCAGCCACTAACCCTGTAAGAGCCCCGTGCCTGCCTCCAGTGGGTCTGTTCTCAGGCCTCCTATAGACCTTTCCCAAAGACAGACTCAGATCTGCTTTTCATTTTTTTAAAAGATTTTATTTATTCATGAGAGACACACAGAGAGAGGCAGAGACACAGGCAGAGGGAGAAGCAGGCTCCATGCAGGAAGTCCAACGCAGGACTCGATCCCGGGACCCCAGGATCACACCCTGGGCCGAAGGCAGACGCTAAACCACTGAGCCACCCAGGGATCCCTGCTGCTTTTCATTTTAAATGTTCTGCAGCTAATCACTTCTGGAAAAACCCCAAAGGTACCCTTGATTACTATTATTATTAGAGAATTAAAGTTACAAAGCTTAACGTGTTTACAGAAGCCTAGGATTCTGGATCCCTTTTATAAAATATATTTCTAAACTACTCAAGTAATATATGAATATATATCTGCTGTGAAAATACAGGCAATATTAAAGTGCATACAGTAAAAAGTTTCCCTATACAAATTAATTTGCTGGGTAGGAGGGAGTGCCCATTAGACTTTTGATAGCTCTTCACAAAGAGATCAAATTTGCCTCTGAAAGTTTGTACCAGGGGCGCCTGGGTGGCTTCGGGGTTGAGTACCTGCCTTCAGCCCAGGGCATGACCCCCCGGCGTCCCGGGATCGAGTCCCGGCATCGGGCTCCCTGTGTGGAGCCCGCTTCTCCCTCTGCCTGGGTCTCTGCCTCTCTGTGTCTCTCATGATTAATAAATAAAATCTTTAAAATAAAATAAAGTCTGTACTGTTTACTCTGCTGCCAGTGGCTGACGAAGGCTTCCCTACACTCTTCCCAACACTAGGTATGTCTTTGTGTTTGTTTTCTCACTTTGGTAGGTGAGTATCTTTTATGAAGTTTTATTTATTTATTTATTTATTTTTTTTTTTTTTTTTACGAAGTTTTAAATGTTAATTCCCGTACGGTTAACACAGCATTATGCTAGTTTCAAGGGCACAATACGGTGCTCAGCAATTCTGTGCTCCTCATCCCCTTCCCCTGCGACCCTCATCCCCACCCACCTCCCTCGGGTGACCATCTGATCGTTCTCTAGAGCTCATGACGGTTTTATGTGTTGCCATTTTTCCTTTTCTCTTGAATTCCACATGTGAGTGAGGTCATATGGTAGTTGTCTTTCTCGGACTGATTTCACTTGGCATCCTCTGCTGGGTGGATATCGTAGTTTGGCCTTCCCTCATCAAGAGCTTCCTGTATCTTACCGTCTGGCTCTGCTCAGAGTCAGGAAGTGCAGGTCATTTTGTCTCTGGAATGTGTGACGGGTTCCCCCACTTCTGACTATTGGTGAGAGGCAGACTCCCCTCCCCCCGGGGTCCCCTGACCAGCCAGGTTGGGGCCCAGTCCCATCTGATCTTGGATCAGTGGCCTGTACCCTACCCCACATGTGCACACCCACACATCTTGTCTGTCATGGTCAAAAGAGCCAGAAGATCCTCTACCTGGTTCTGGCCCCAGAGCCGCAGCTGTGCCTCGTGGGGCTCCCGAGGGGCTCTCCCTTCGGAGGGGCCCACAGCGGTCCTCCAAGGCGGTGCGTGGTCCAAGGCACACAGGGCTCAGGTTGGCCACCCTGCTGCCTTCCTGGGCCCCCTACCCCCTGCATCCTCCTAAAGCTGCACTGGCCTGCCCCAGCCTCTGGACCCCGCCGCCCTCTGTGGGCCAGGCCACAGCCCCAGGGCCGGGCTCCCGCCCCCCCACCCCCGGGGGCACACCTGCCCCGTGAACACTTGCAGCCGCGCACACGTCTCCACGCACACGGGCACACCCGCCGCGGCGCAACGTGCCCCCGGGCACACGTGCAGCCACGCACACCTGTCTCTGCATCCCTGTGCTCCCGCGCACACCTGCGGCCGCGGTGCTGGCGGGCCTCCTGCCTTCCTGCCGCAGGGGCGCTGCCGCCGGGGGGGCCGGGCCTGCCCGTGGACCAGCCTGCAGGCCTGGCATGGGAGCACTCCGCGTCCCCTGGGCTCTGTCTGCGGGACTCCCGGGCGCCCCAACGCTCTGGTGCAGGTGGGTCCCGCTGCAGCCCCTCCCGCCCAGCGCCCCTCCCGCCGTCCCCCTCGCCCTGTGACACTTAGGTCAAAACCCAGTTCACTCTTTTTTTTTTTTTTTTTTTAATAACGTCATAAAATGTCTTTTTTGTCGTTGTTAAAGGTTTGGGAAGTCCTGGGGCTGTGCGGACTGTCATTCTAGTAGACTTTATGCTTTAGGTACCCTGCAAAATTGAGCAGATGAGACAGAGCTCCCCGACACCCCTGTCCCCCCACATGCACAGCCCCCAGCCGCAGTCAGCCCCCCGTTTGCTGTAATCCCGGGCGGGCCATTGTCCCAGGGTCCCCCTGATACACACAGGCGTCTACCCTTGTGGCTCTTCCCGTGGATTTTGACAGATGTAATAGGAGATGTACTCCCCATTAGAGTACCTACAGGATAGTTCCCCTGCCCTAGAGACCTCCTTGTTCTCCTGACTCATCCCCACCTTGTGTGCATGGTGTCATCTTTTCCAGAAGGTCAGAGACTTAGGATCCTGCTGGATGGCCTTCTCGGACTGGCTTCTTTTTATTTTTTTTTTAAATTTTTATTTATTTATGATAGTCCCACAGAGAGAGAGAGAGAGAGAGAGAGAGAGAGAGAGAGAGAGAGATTGAAGCAGAGACGCAGGCAGAGGGAGAAGCAGGCTCCATGCACCGGGAGCCCGACGTGGGATTCGATCCCGGGTCTCCAGGATCGCACCCTGGGCCAAAGGCAGGCGCCAAACCGCTGCGCCACCCAGGGATCCCCGGACTGGCTTCTCTTACTTAGCGATACGTGTTCGCGGCTCCTCTGCCTCTTCGTGGTTGACAGCTCTTCTTTTTAGCCCTAATGGACATCGCTCAGCCTGGTTGTACCACATGCCCAGTCCCTGCAGAGTTGTCGTGGTCCTTTCCAGGTCGGGCCATCAGGAACGAAGCTGCTTGCTGTGAATACCTCCGTGCAGGTATTTGCATGGACGTCAGGTTCTAACTCAGTTAACTGGTCAGGAGTGACCGCTGCCCGGGGCAACAGGTGGTGGGGTTCTGGGACAGACCGCCAGCCTCTGCGTGGGGCCCCAGGGAGCGCGAGTCCCGCCACCTCCTTGCTCCTGTGCTCAGCGCCCTGGGCGGCGGCCTCTGCTGGGTGCTCGGTGGGCTGGGGGGCCCGGGGCCTTCCGCCCGCCTTGCCCTGGTGCGGCGGGGGTGGGCACTCCTCGGGGCTCTGTTTGCTGTCTTCGGGGACGCTCCAGATCTTCTGCCCCATTTTCTGACCGGGTTGCTTGTTTTCTTTTTTCTTTTTATTTTTTTTAAAGATCTTATTTATTTATTCATAAGACGCAGAGAGAGAGGCAGAGACACAGGCAGAGGGAGAAGCAGGCTCCATGCAGGGAGCCCGATGCAGGACTCGATCCCAGGACCCCGGGGTCGCAGCCTGGGCCGAAGGCAGATGCTCAGCTGCTGAGCCCCTGGGGTGTCCCTGTTTGTTTACTTATTGTTGATTTTGAAGAGTTCTTTTGTGTGTTTTGGAAAACCGCCCTTTATCCGAGATGGCTCTGCAGATACTTTCTCCTAGTCCGTGGTCTGCCTTCTCCTGCCAGTGTCTTCCACACAGAAGTTTTAAAGTTGTATTTTATTTTATCACTGCATTTTGGAACTTTTTGATATAAATATAGTCCGGGCTGTCAATTGTTTTTCTCATGGATTTTGTCTTTTGTGTAGTATCTCCGAAGTTGTGGCTGAGCCCAGAGCCATTGGGGTTTTGTCCTGTGTGCTCTCCTGGGAGCGAGATGGGACCGTGCCTTTTGTGTTACCTTGTTAAGGGTGTGTGTGGTGTGGTGTGGAACCGCCTCGCGCTGGCAACTGGGATGGGCGAGTCATAGCCCACATGGAGTTAATCCTGCTGGAGGTCCTCCTTACCCCAAAGCCTGTTCTTCTTAGAGATAAATTTTAAAATTTATGACAAGTCTACTGTAAAACTTCTACCTACAAAATTTTATTTTAAAGTTAAAAGAGGTAGGAGTTAACAGTGGGGAGGGATTGGTGGATCTGTTCAGGCCAGTGTCTCATTCATTAGCTGTGTCTCCAGAGAGTCAGCGGCTGGTGGGGGCCCTGCCCTGCTCTGGGACCCCGTTAGGTTGGCACTGCTGGCTATGGGTCTGCTTCCCTGGAAATCAGGTCACATGGCTATAATCTGTGTTTTATTTAAAAAGAAAAAATAGCTTAATGCTAAGTTGCTTTTGTTTTTTTTTTTTAAAGATTTTATTTATTCATGAGAGACACAGGCAGAGAGAGAAGCAGGCTCCTCGAAGGGAGACCGACGTAGGACTCGATCCCAGGTCTCCAGGATCACGCCCCAGGCTGCAGGCGGCGCTAAACCTCCGAGCCACCTGGGCTGCGCCAATGCTAAGTTTTAATAAGTTTGAGATGTGAGGTGTACAAAGTCGGTGCTGGGATGGGGGAGCACTGAGCTGTGACCACCACAGTTTTAACACCGTAGAAGGCAACCTCAGCTGCTCCTCTGCTGTTGGCCCTGTTGTCGTGAACGGGCACTGGTTTATATTAAAATCTAACAGTAAGGTTTGTAAAGCGCGTCATTCATGACAGTCATTTAAGAGACAAGTTTTTATGAGTCCCATGTTTATTGAAAAAGACATGTTATGCACATGGTAGTAGATTTTTGGACATTAAATGTTAGCTCTAAACTCCTTCCCAGGGATCCCTGGGTGGCGCAGCGGTTTAGCGCCTGCCTTTGGCCCAGGGCGCGATCCTGGAGACCCGGGATCGAATCCCACGTCGGGCTCCTGGTGCATGGAGCCTGCTTCTCCCTCTGCCTATGTCTCTGCCCCCCTCTCTCTCTCTCTCTGTGACTATCATAAATAAATAAAAATTAAAAAAAAAAGAAGAATTTAAACTCCTTCCCACTTTCCTATAGGAAGTCTTGCTGCTGTGTTGAGTAGCGATCCGTGAGAAATACTTATGCACATATGTAAACGTATGTTCAAGATCATACATTGACTACAAGCCTCTCTGCATCCTAAATTGTCCCCTAATAATGTGTGTTTGTGGACCACTTCCTGTCTTAGGAACAGGAGAGAATTGTGTGGCTGAGAAGAATTTCAGTTTTAAGGCTGCATAATATGAAATGTCAGAATTTAATGGGGCCTCTTCTGATGGAGGCTGAGGTTGCTGAGCCTTTTTTTAAACGTCTACCTGTCAGGTTGCCGCGTAGCAGAGAGGGAGGTTCAGAGGCTCTACTAAAGGCAGATGGTACGGTTCCTCAGCTGCCTTGAGCTGGACTGCAAAGGGCCATAGCTAGCTTTATTTTATTTTATTTTTTTTTAATTTTTTTTTATTTATTTATGATAGAGAGAGAGAGAGAGGCAGAGACACAGGCAGAGGGAGAAGCAGGCTCCACGCACCGGGAGCCCGACGTGGGATTCGATCCCGGGTCTCCAGGATCGCGCCCTGGGCCAAAGGCAGGCGCCAAACCGCTGTGCCACCCAGGGATCCCCATAGCTAGCTTTAAATGGATGCCTGTATTTTATTTTTAAGTCATCTCTACATCCAACGTGGGTCTTGAACTCACAACCCTGAGATCAAGAGTCACACGCTCCACCAACCGAGCCACCCAGGTGCCCCTAAATTAATATTAATGCCTTTAAAAACAAACCTCAAAAAAAAAAATAAAAAAAATAAAAACAAACCTGAGAGAATGTTTGCAATATTTTCATATTAATAATTTTAGGAGGGGGGGAACCTGGGGAGCTCAGTTGTTAAAGCATCTGCATTGGGCTCAGGTCATGGTCCCCGGGTCCTGGGATGGAGCCCGCATTGGGCTCCCTGCTCCGCGCGGGGTCTGCTTCTCCCTCTCCCTCTGCCCCTCCCCACTGCTCATGCTCCTTCTCTTTCTCATAGAAATAAATAAAATCTTAAAAATAATTTTTAAGAGGCTTACACATATTCTACATGCAACTATTCCCCTCTCCCTGCCCCTAAATCAGAGAACATTCTAGGTGTTTTTTAAACTGTTTTGAAGGTAGGAAGAACCAAGGGCTGGCAAACCTCAGTTTTGGTTGCGCTGAAGTCCTTTTGTGATGGTATGAAGGCTCTTTGAAGCTTGTTTGGGAAGAAGGTAAACTAGGTAGTTATGGGTTATCTGAGCTCCTCGTTCAGAAGGTACGAGCTGTGAGGCCTCGCGTTCTCTCTGGGGCATGGATGGCATATTGGGGAGAGGTGGGCTTTTAGTACACAGTGGGGGCTGTACCAGCCTTTACACCTGCAGTCTCGCTGATCCCTGAAGAGCTGCTTGCTGGTGTGTGTTTCGGGGTCGTATATGGAATTGGCTTGTGTGGGTAGATTGACTTTTTAGGAAGCAATCCCCTGTTGATGACCTTTATTTATTTTTATTTATTTATTTATTATTTTTTTGTTGATGACCTTTAAAGGTTACTTCTAGTCCGTTTCTGTTACAACATGCGGTGAAAGTCGCTTCATGTGTCTGAGGATAAATTTCTAGAAGTGGAGCTACTGAGTCCAAGGGCATATGCTTTTGTAGTTTTGATAGATCCTCTCAATTGCCATCCCAGAGAGGTTGCGTGAGCGCAAACTTTGGCAGTGAGTGGATGGGGTGTCTTTCACAGCAGGGCTGCCAATATGATATCATGCACTGTGTTTCTAAAATTTTAGGTCTGTTGAGTGAAAAGTGGTATTTTAACATGGTTCTAATTTATATGTTTCTCATGGAAAATATGAAACAGCTTTTCGTATGTTTACGAGCCTAAGCGAAGACTTCTGAGAACGTCCTCGCCAGTCCTGCTACCCCATCATCAGGTGCATTAAACTATAGGCAGAATAATTGCATTTCCATGACATACAGCCTGGTATTTCAGATTCTGATGTACCTCAACTGAGTCGTACCGCTGTCACTTGTCAGCCAGGCGACCCCATGCAAGCCCTAGGCCTAGCGAAGCTTCAGTTTTGTCTTTGAACTGCAGAAGTGGGTTAAGGATAAGCTCACACTAATGCTTCTCACCTGCTGTGTTAGGGCCCTGTTAGTAGCCCCTGACATGGGTTAGGGCCACCACTTGCCAGATGGGGAAACCAGTCAAAAGCAGGACGGTGACCTGGAAGGGGCCCAGGGCTGGTGGGTGGTGATCAGATGTGAGTCAGGCTCCTGGGTGCTCTTTCTGGTTCTGAGAATCCTCCTTAGCATGCTGGGATGGACTTGTTGTCCGTGTTAGTTCAGCTGGTGGGGTGCAGATGACAGGAGTGAAGGGGAGACCCTACACATCAGGACAGCTGGCTCTGTGATTTTAGTCCCTTGATAGGTGTTCAGAGAACACGTACTATCGATATTGGTCTTCTTCAGAGTCACTCGGTTCTAGATGCACAGACAGCCCCACAGAGAAAGGACGTCGGGTTCACTGCCGTCCCCACCATCCCTACCCCAGGAAGAGCGCCGGGCACCTGGCTGGTGTGCATCGGTCCACACCTGTGAGACAAGGGTTTTCAGGGAGCGCCTGCGCTCTGGTAACTGCTGCGTTGTTGTGGTGAGTGAGGCACTGGGGAGTCCTCGAACACGACTCATTTTCACTGGGTCTGGAAGGATGAATAGGAGTTCTCCAGCCTCCGGAGATCTGACTCATGTCTGGATGCGGATTCATTTGGGGGAAGCAAGTATGTCTCCGTAGGGTTAGTCTTGTTGGACACCGACAGGAGCCAAGTCGGGTTTAGTCAGCAGCACTGCTTCTGTCGGATGTGGGTAGGGGAGGGTTATCTGTGGGGAGGGGAACAGGAGGCAGAGCAGGGAAAGGTGGAGCAGGCCCCCCCAGATTCAGCTAACTCATCTCAGGGTTGGAGGATACTCTTACTTGGGTGCAAAAATTTTCTAGTAGCCACATTAACATTTTTTTAAAAGGTGAAATTAATTTCAGTGCAATTTTGTAAACCACAATATTAATTATATCCATATGTAAGCAATAGAAAAATTTGTGTGGGGCGCCTGGGTGCTCAGTCGGTGAAGCGACCGGCTCTTGATTTCAGCTCAGGTCATGACCTCAGGGTCATGGGATCAAGCCCACTCCGTGCTCAGCAGGGAGTCTGCTTGAGGCTCTCTCCCCCTCTGCCCTCCCCACTCGCCTACGTGCTCACTCTCTCACACGTGTGCTCTGTCAAATAAATAAATCTTTTTATTTTTATTTTTTTTTTAAATTTTTTTTAATTTTTATTTATTTATGATAGTCACAGAGAGAGAGAGAGAGGCAGAGACACAGGCAGAGGAAGAAGCAGGCTCCACGCACCGGGAGCCTGATGTGGGATTCGATCCCGGGTCTCCAGGATCGCGCCCTGGGCCAAAGGCAGGCGCTAAACCGCTGCGCCACCCAGGGATCCCAAATAAATCTTTTTAAAAAGTTTGTGAACGAGGCATTTTTTCCCATACTAAATAAATCTTTGAAATCTGGTGTATACGGTGCATTGACCAGCATGTCTCAATTTGGATGTTAGCTTGTCATCAAAAATACTTGATAAATATTTGGATTTTATGAAATTTGCAGTTAAAAAAGTGGATTGTTTTATCCAGTTTGTTCGAAACACACTTAAACGTTTTCCAGTAGCTGAGTTGAGGACACTTTTACAATGACGTTTAGATCACTAGAAATACAGCTTCCCAGCTGTGCCAGCCTGTGCAGCTGTGGGGTTCCTAGCGGACAGCATGGCTCCTGAGTTCGCCCTCGTTCAGACGAGCCCAGTGGACGGGGCTGCGAGTTCCGAGGCCTCCAGTACTTGGGCAGGTCCCCAGGCCATGGCCCTGTCCCTAGCACGGTGAGTGTTGTGAGGACAAACAATTCGGGCCTGACGTTGGTCCCCAGGCCCTGGCCTGCTGCTGTGTGTGATGTTCATCGGGAAAGGCTCCCGTTAAGCATTTAGGTGAAAACTGCTACTCCTCTAAGAGGTTAAAGTCCTAATGGATAAATTTTACACCCACTCGTTTTTACTAGAGTGTGAGGTAGCATGACTTAGAATATTCCTGAATAACCCCCTCTCCGTGTCCCATTGGCATTGGCTTGTGGGTTTCGGCGTGAGATGGGACGGGGAGTGACGGAGCAGAGTGCCTGCAGGCTGCATCTCCCCACGCCCAGCTCTTCCTCAGATAGGGGGTCCCACAGCTGAGTCGGAGGGAGAACCACCTGGTGGGGAGCACGGCCTCCTTTGCCTTGTGTCTGGGTTTGGGGTTAAGGTGTGCTGTAGGGGCTAATCAGCCCCAGTTTTAGGAATAAAGACCCAAGACTGAAGCTCCGGAGGCCTCTCACCTGTTACTTAAGAACGAATCCTGCTTTGGACCAGGGGCAGCCACAGAACTTTGTGGACTTTGCTGATTTCCTGTCTGTCCGCAGCAGGTGCATCATCACACCGTGAGCGAGCTCTCCTTGGCCTTAGAGGTGTGGGGAAACTCAGAAACCCAAGTTTCGGCCTCGAAAGTCTAGGGGGAGCTGCTGTGAGGGAAGACAGAGTTTTGTCACCTGGGCTTATCCAGATGCCGAGGGCGGGGGGTGGGGGGGTGGGGGGGGTGGTGCAGAGGCAGGGTGAGCACACACGTCCCAGGACGCTAGTGGGTGTTCCGTAAGGAAAGAAAACTGGGTTCACTTCTAGTGTTGTAGGTGGGAGTAGAGCATTCTGGATGAATTCCTTACCGCCGAACCTCAGCGGCTGATAGCAATTGCTCTTCGTGTCTGGGAGCTGTTTTGGATCCTCCTGTGGCTGCTTGCTGTGATGTGCAGGAAGTGGAATGCTCGATAGAGAAGTCTCTAGAAATAGGTGACTGTGCTCGCCCTACGACGTGGGCACACTAGGTCCTCACGCCACACCGATTCGGGACTCCCTCACCTGTCCGGGGACCCGTGCGTGAGCCGCCTGGCCTTGACGGTGGCCCGTGCACCTGCTCCCGGCCCAGGCTGCCCTGGGAGGCCCTGCTGTCTCAGCCCCGCTCGCCCACTGCTCGCCAAGCCCTGTCCTGCAGCCTCGCTGGCGCCCGTTTGCGGGCGTTTTGTACCTTGTGTTGGGGAATTTGTGGCTGTAAATGGTCCCCCTGCGGAGCGTGGCCGTGCTGGCTGGTGTTCCTTAGGGGGAAGGCTGCATGGGCCTTACGGAGAGGACAGTCGTGAAGCAAGCTTTGTTCAGGTGCGAGTCCAGTGCTAACGAATGAGTGTGCATGAAGCAAGCTGTTTACAGAACACACACAAGCAAGGTTATGTGTTGGTGGATTGATGGAAACGTGGCCAGAGGCTCACAGAAGCCTGACCCTGTCTGTCCCCTGAGAACAGTGACTCGGTATTGTGGTAGAGTGCGCATGGCCACTGTTACCCAGCGCTACCTCCGACAATGACACTTGACGGTGTTTGACGTTCAGGAGTTCAGGGAAGTTCACAACCTGTGTCACGTCGTGTAGCCACTAACAGGAATTTGAACCCAGGTTTCTCTGGGTGTATCTATATATACGTAGGTGTGTGTGTGTGTGTCTGTGTGCACGTGCACAGACGTGTATGTACTGTCTTCTGAGTAGGCCCCACACCCAGCCTGGGGCAGGAGTTCATGCCTCTTGTGACAGAGCCGCCAGGTGCTCTGAGCATGTTTTTACTACACTGCGTCTCTTACTTGGGGATCATGAACTTGTAATATCATTTTTTTTTCATTTTCCAAATGTCGACACTTCACATAAAGAAACACTCTGGGGTCTCAGTGATGCAAGCCTTCAGGAAGCAGTGACGGCACCGGCCCGGCCCCCGCCCCTTGCACAGCAGTTTGCGGCTCCTCTGGGGAGCTGGCGGTGAGAAGCAAGGCCCTGGGGAGGAAGGGCTGGCAGGGACACGGCTCCCCGTCTGTGTACACCTCTTTCTTCTTACTTGTTTGAGGAGGAGCACGTGGAGTTTGGAGCAGCCCTTGAGGAAGCACAGCGCGAGGCACAGCAACGCCGCGTAGCTGGTGCAGACGTGTGTGCGGAGGAGACCTGGGAAAGGCCCTTGGGGAGTTCAGGCTTCGCCTTTTATGTAAATATTCAAGATTCATGATCTTGTGCAAGGAATACTTGTCTAAGGAGGAGGGACTAGAGGCAAATGCAGGTAAAACGAGTCGCATTCTGGCGTGGCCGCCCACCCGTGATGGGGAGTCCGAGGACTGAGGCTGCAGGAAGAGCTTGCCCAGGCGGGTCGGGGTCTGTGCCTGCGGAGGTGAGGGTCGAGGCCTGAGGGGTGGGTGGCTGGAGGGACCGCCACAAAGATGTCGGGGGACCGTGGCTTTAGGAGCAGTAGGATGACACCT
The DNA here is from genome assembly GCF_053574225.1 of Canis aureus. Lineage (NCBI taxonomy): Eukaryota > Metazoa > Chordata > Mammalia > Carnivora > Canidae > Canis > Canis aureus. Next base: position 879,709 of record NC_135646.1, read on the forward strand.
CTGACGTCCCGCTGAAGTGCCTAGTGGGGACGCACGGAGGCTGGACACGCCGAGACGCTCACCGCTTGCAGCACGATCGGGAATCCGCAGGGACCGCCCCCCACTCCGAACTCAATTCAATGGATAAGTCCCCCGGATGCAGGGAAAAGCAGTGGGCAGCGCGGTGTGCTGACGGAGGCCCTGTCAGACCCGGGCCTCAGCGTGTCACCAAGCTTGTGACGTGAGGCCAGCAGCTAGTCTGCGTCCTAGACCTTACGTGACCATTAAGGGCCAGAGAGAAAACAGGTGAAGCTTTTCTGTGGGCCGCGTGGTCTCTGTCGCTGCAGCTTTGCAGGTGTCGCCGACAAACGGCCATAGACAACATGTGAATGAATGAGCTCGGGCGTTCCAATCAAACTATTTACAAAAGCAATGGGGCCAGTCTGCAGGCCATTATTTGCTAATCTCTATTTTATTTTTATTTTATTGATGTGTACTTGACATAAAATATTATATTAGCTTCAGGTGTGCAGCCTACTGATTCAGCATTTCTGTATATTGAGGCGTGATCACCGCTCTAAATCCAGCCACCACGTGTCACCGTACCAAGTCGTACAGCGGAACCGGCTGTGTGCCCTGTGCTGGGCTGTACATCACACCCCCTTGTCTTAATACTTTATAACTCGAAGTTTATGCCTCTTCCTCCCTCCCCATCTGCCCCTGGCAACCGACAGATTGTTCTTTGTATCTGTGAGTTTGTTTCTGTTTGCTCATTCTTTTTCTTTTCTTTTCTTTTCTTTTCTTTTCTTTTCTTTTCTTTTCTTTTCTTTTCTTTTCTTTTCTTTTCTTTTTTTCTTTTCTTTTCTTTTTCTTTTCTTTTCTTCTTTTCTTTCTTTTCTTTCCTTTTCTTTTTTCTTTTCTTTTCTTTCTTTCTTTTTTCCTTTCTTTCTCCTTCCTTCCTTCCTTCCTTCCTTCCTTCCTTCCTTCCTTCCTTCCTTCCTTCCTTCCTTCCTTCCTTCCTTCCTTCCTTTAGATTCCAGATAGAAGTAAAATTATACGGTCTTTCTCTGACTTATTCCACTTAGTATCATATGCTGTAGGTCCATCCATATTGTTGGAAATGACAAGATTCCATCCCCTTTTTATAGCTGAGTGATATTCCATCATGAACCCGCAGCCCCTACCCGAGGAGCCGCAGGTACACATGCTGCATGCGTGGCCCCTCTTGGTGGGGGGAGCATCGCTTAAGAACCAGAAGTCTGGGCTCTGCGGCTAAGCCGCAGGACGATCCCCTAACCTGCCCAGGATCCCCTCCCTTCAGAGGCCCCGATTCCTCTTCACTCAGATCTGTGCGGCGCCCTCTGTGGGGACAGGGATGGGGACTGGGTGAACAGGGCACGGCCCTCCCAGCGTCTGTCTCCTGTCTCCGCTGCTGCCCGGCTCTGCCCGCCAGCCTCACGGCAGCTGAGCATCACACAAAGAGTCACACTTCAGGGCGTCTGGGGGAGCCGGGGGCGGGGGTTTGAATGGCTCTGAGGTCTGCTTGGTGCTTCCTGGGCGTTTGCTTAGGTGGGAAGGGAGCGGTTCTGGTGGAGGGCTGGCTGGCGCGCTCCCCGAGCCCCTAAGCTTAGACACGCAGGGCCTAGCGTGCTCGCTCCCCGCCTCCCCGATGCCACCACGGGAGCCGGGGTCACCGCCTGCCTGCCTGCCCCGTGACCCGGAGACTGTGGGCCGCTGCCCTGCGCACATCTCACCTGAGGTCCACGGGCTGCACCCCGCCCCCCGCTGCGTCCCACCTGCCTGCCCATCCCCACCCGGCTGCTCTCCCCTGGGGCTCCCTACCTGGGCCGGTAGCCCGCCGACGCCCCCTGGGAGGCCCCTGGAGATGCCTGCGGCTCTCGGCCACGTCCCACCGACCACCGTCCGTTGACTTTCCATCTGTTGCTCCTGTCCACGTTTTCGCCAAAGCACAACCTCCTTTTCCAAGCCAACTTGTCCATGGTTCTGTTCCCATCCAAAAACCCCCAAAGCCTTCGGGGTGACCTGTGAGGCCTGGCTGCCTTTCCAGCCTCTTGCCACCTTCCCCCTCTGCTGTCCCCACCCTCCAGCCATGTTGAACTGCTTGCAGTTTGGCCAGTGGGTCAGGACCCCCACCCTCTGCTCCAGGTTTAGCTGGTCCCCATCAGCTTCCTCTCCTGGGAACTCCTCCTCCTCCCCAACCCAGTCTCCTCGCCTGCCTGGCCCCTTCCTTCCAGTAGCGTCTCCTCCTCCCCCTGGAGGCTTCCTTGGCCCTCTCCCCTAGATTCGGGGCTCCTGCTAGGGGTTTCCATGGCACCCCGCGGTGACCTTACTGCGGCACTGATGACCTCTCTCTGGGTGCTCCTCCAAAGTGGGTCGTGGTGATTATCTCTTCTCTGCCCCGGCACAGTGTCTGGCTCTCTGTATGTGGGACGCATAAACACATTTTATAAGTTAGAGAAAGAAACTTTGTCCAAGTTGTCTTGCAGTGGCAGCGGGATGTCAGAGTTTTAACGTATCCTGCTCTGTGTATGTGATTTGCCCCAGGGACAGAGCCCGGTGACTGTCCACGGTTCCAAGTCCTCGTAACTAGCTCATTTCTTGCCTATCCTTGTAGTACCTGTCACCGGCCCCTCCACTTTGCCGGGAGGAGCTGACCCCTAGGCTGCCATCCAGGAGCCCGTGACTGACAGACCCGGGATCTTTGCCAAGTTTAAGAAAAATAAGGTAGTTAGCGGGGTGCCAGCTGTCCAGGTTCTAGGAGTCAAAGCTCATGATTTCTCCTCGTATATTCATCTGTGCCTTCAGTGGAAGCAGCTTGCAAAAATAAAGAGCACAGTAGGGACGGAGCTCCAGCTGAGAACCTGGCCGTTGTGGTGTGTGGCAGGCAGGGAGGGAGGATGAGGGAGGCGGTTACCCTCAGGGTCAACATTTCAGGTTGTTCCCGAAAAATAGTTGCAAAGGCAACCAGCCAGAGAGGAGATGGGTGGCTCCCCAGCCCCTGCCCTCTGTGGTTCTTGGCACTTTGGCTGCCATCAGATTGATGAAATCTTCCCAGTCCTGACAGAAGTGACAACCTCAAGAGGAAAAAAGTATGTTTCCGCACTGGATAAAAGATTAAAACAACACAAAGAAGCAAACCCGTTCCTGCATAAGGGCTTCAGTACTTGCCTTGTGCAAAATGTTGTGAGTTAATACCTTTGTCTCAGGGGGATATTTTTTTCTCCTTAAATCTTCAGAGTTATTTCCAGAGTTGCAAAGGATATTTCAAAAACCATGTCTGAAGTTGAAAGTGCCCAAGTACAGCCAGCTCTGGGTGGAAGGACAGAGAAAAGGGGAGAGTGTCCTATTGAGAGATGAGGGAGTTATCACCTGCAAATGCTAATGTGGGATGTGAATGGAGTTGTTTTAAAGACTGAGAACTATAATGGCTTTAAAAAAAAACTAATGATTTCTGGAAAGTTGAAGCAAAATGAATTGAATTACTGTGATAATTAAAGAACAGTTCATTTATTTTCAACTATATTTCTATATTTTTCCAGTGCAAAAACTATAGGATTTATGAAACTCAAATGATTGGAAGTGTAGGTTTGATTCAGAAAAGAAACCTGAATAGAAATGATTCCTTTCCATAGATACAATATTTGACTTTAAATTTGGTTATTAAACTATTAAAGAGGGCAGGCCCGGTGGCTCAGTGGTCTGGCACTGTCTTCAGCCCAGGGCATGATCCTGGAGACCAGGGATCGAGTCCCACATCGGGCTCATCGAGTCCCACATCAGTGAATAAATAAAATCTTAAAAAAAAAAAAGTACATAAGATTAAAAAAAAAACTATTAAAGGAATCGGCCTATATGAAGTATAAGTTAAGTCATATTTAAAATCACAAAGTGATTTTTACTTTTAAAAAGTAAATTTTTTAATTTTTCAAAGATTTTAATTATTTCTTCATGAGAGATGCACAGAGAGAGGCAGAGATACAGGTAGAGGGAGAAGCAGGCTCTGTGCAGAGAGCTGATGTGGGACTCGATCCCAGGACTCCAGGATCACGCCCTGGGCTGAAGGCAGACGCTAAACCTCTGAGCCACCCAGGCTGCCCACATATGTGCTTTTTAAATTATAAGATTGTCACAACAAGTTCCATTGATAAGTACTAATAAGTAGCTTATCTTAAAAATTCTGTTTAGAAAAATGTGCGTGTCCACACCTTTTTAGGAGCATAGCTATCTGAATAGCAAATTATTTCAAATGGATTTCCAGAACACATTAGGATGGGTGTTGTGTTTAGAACCTGAATATTCTTATTGAAGATTATTCATTTTAAGAGTCAACAGCGCACTAAGTCTCTGGGATAAATACATGTCCTCAATGTGACTGGTGCCTAAGATCCTCAATAGATCTGAGCAATCATGCTGTACTTCGGTATTAGGAAGCTCTCACTCTTCCTGAAGGATCAGCGTGAATGAAGGTGGATATTTTTTATGCAACATCTTTTTTCTTGCAACATTTCACTACATGCACTCAGACTCCACGTCACAGCAGATCGTTTTCAGGGAACACCTCGCATCATTTAGATGGAGTGTCTTCTTCTCAGTGCTGTAGCTTCAGTTGTCCGGTAACAAAAAAAGACAAAGAGGGGGAAATCCTGGCAAGGGGGCCAGTTTCGAGAATTGTTTTGAAGCAGTCATTATACTCAGGTGGCTGGCAGGCTACTGCAAGCAGAGATGCAGGAGGCGGTCAGAGCCGGGCCGGCCGTAGACTGGGCGTCGTCTCAACGCAGCAGGTGCTGGTGGCCAGCGAGCAGCGAGCCGGCTGGACTCTTCCCTTCTGCGGGGTCACTTCCTTCCTCCCTCCTACCACCCACTTGGGGGGCTCTCAGGCTTACAGGTTTTTAGGTGAAACAGAGCTGGGGGGCGGCCGACGCGCAGTTCTGCTGGGGCGGGGGGGGGGGTGACCTCGGCCGCGGCTGGCAGCCCCCTCCCTGAGCCTCGTCCGGCTGTGTGGCCCCGGCAAGGGTGGGGTAGGAGCGTTCTCGGGGGGGCTGCGGGTGCAGTGGGGCTCCGGGCTCGCGTGGAACCCCCTGCTCCTTGGTTAGAGGCAGAGCTAGACAGGCACGCCATCCGTGGCTCAGGGGTCCAGAGTGAGGGCGTCGGGAGCCCCTGGCCATCCGTGCGCTCAGGGGGTCAGAGTGACAGCATCGGGACCCCTGGCCGCCACTGTCACCCACTTGCTGGCCACAGGCCCACTTCCACAGCTCACCCTGCAGCAGCCCCGGCGTGGCCTTGGCCCAGAGCTCCAGCCCTTCCGTATAGAGTGGGCCGGTCCGGTAGGTGCGACAAGGGCCGCTCCCAGCGTCACCGTTCCCGGGGTTTCTGTTTTGCTCCTCCTGCACCAGAACCTCCGGGGGGAGCGGCTCTTCTGGGTCCCTGACTCCCTGTGGCGCTGGCCGTGGCCGTGGCCATGGCCCTGCTGCCCGCCGTGAGCGCCCAGGACCGCCTGTCCCCACATTCTTGCCGGTCGGGAGTTCTACAGTCTGGACGGCCGGACGCCCCTCTGGGGTGCGAGGCAGGTGCACTGTGGCACCGAGATCCTGAGAGTCACCCTCGACGGCAGTTTGGTAACAACGAGGATGCCCTCAGCCTGTGGGCTGATCCTGCAGGAGGAAGCCACTTGCGGAAGAGCAACTTCCGTTTCTTTGTGCTCTGTGCCACCGAGAGCTTTGCTCTGCAGTTGTCACTCAAGCAGCTGCCCCCCAGAGTGTCAGCGGACCCAAAGAGTCTTCGGTGCTGCAGTTCAAGGTTCAAGAGATCGGCCAGCTGGTGCCTCTTCTACTGTGTCCATGTGTCCCCATCAGCCGCACCAGGTGGCAACACAGGACTCTGATGGCACGAGGTTCTGCTTCAGGTGTTCATTCCTGTTTGCCTCAGATCTTTATAGACGCACATGGGACTGTGTGGTTTGACAGTTGAGGTGGGCCTAGTGATGATTTAATGCAGTGGTTCTCAGCTTCGGTCGCCCACCAGAATCCCTGGGGAGGGACTGCAAAAATTCCCATGGGTCTGCACCCCAGGCCAGTTAGATCAGCACGTCTGGGGATGCCTAGGATGGCTCAGATGTCGTGTCGGGGCCGAGAGTCACTGATCTAATAAACCCCCCTCATCTGTCAGATAATGTTCACCCTCTGTGAGTTTGCAGGTCACACAGGTGGTTCGCAGGAGAATCAGAGGACATCCCATTTCTCAGCCTGTCCTTTGAATCTGTGTGCAAATACTTTGCCCACGCTTTGGGTTCAGGAATAGTGTAGGCTTTTCTGTCTGATCTAAGGAAGCTGAAGCTGTTAATTACAGTTGGGGATGTGAAGTTTGCAGTCCTGTCGACTTCATTTTTTTTCCCCGGTGACTTAATGTTTAAGCAGCTTGTATCACAGTCAGTTTTATTCCTAATCAAATTAGATGGTTAGAACTCCTTAATTTAAAAAGAAATTCGTGATATTAAAGCCTTCGTGTGTAAGCATCCCATCTAAGCCAGGCACAATCATGATCACTACCATGTGTCATCTCTTGCCTGGTGTTCTGTGGCAGCTGGGCCTGGCACCTAGTAGCTGCCTGGCTAAGCCTTGGTTCCTTCATTAGCACGATGGAGGGAGTAGTAGCATCTTCCCAGAGTGTGAGTGGCCACTCAGGCACACGAATGACATAATGCTTCAAGTGCTTAAGATGGTGTCCAGGATGCAGTTTTAGCTATTGTTATCTGTCCTGGCCTAGACTAAGTGTTATTACCTGGATTACTTTAATTCTTATAAAAACCTAGGGAGGCACTATTTCTCCCATTTTGCAGATTAGAAAACTGGGGCACTCCGTTAATTGCCTAAAACACAAGACCCTAGGGAAGTGTCTACTTAGCTCCAGAACCCAGGCAGTTACCCATTATCATCAGGTGCTCGGTGCGTGTACATGCATGTGTGAGTGGGTGCACATGACACCCACAGTAAAATGTTCTGTGGCTTCTGTCCTTGAGAAAAGGTCAGAAACCCCTTTAAGGCCCATTGGGTCAAGTAATAACGGGATAGAAGACGAATAGTCTTTCCCTTTGATTAATTTTGTTATCTGCTTTGAGTTTGAATCACACTGATTCTATATGAAAAGATTTCTCACTTGTTTGCTTTCCTGTTCACCTAAGGTGGACGGGCACTGTTTCTGTTAGTTGTCTCTGATTTAACGCAGCAATTTCCAAGGCATCTAAACTTTCTCCTTCAGCTCTGGCTCATCTCCAGCATTTAAAATCAACCTCACTGGGACGCCTGAGTGGCTCAGCGGTGGAGCCTCTGCCTCTGGCTCAGGGCATGACCCCAGGTCCTGGGATCGAGTCCCACATGGGGCTCCCCAAAGGGAGCCTGCTTCTCCCTCTGCCTGTGTCTCTGCCTTTCTCTCTGGGTCTCTCATGAATAAATAAATAAAATCTTAAAAATAATAAAATAAAATCAACCTCAGTGACAAACAAACATGTCATATGTAGGTACAGCAGGGGGCACATTTTTAACTGTTCCTGTTTCTCAGATCAATCCGACCAGCTTGGATCAGATTCTCTCCTTTGAACCAGTTACTGCCTCCGAGAGCCTGGGACCCCGTGGGGGTAGTGCAGTTCTGAGGCAGAGGCTCTGCTCTCCACACCTGGGTTGTCTGTGGAGTCAGACAGTCTTGGGACTCCCAGGGGAGGTGGGAGCCCCCAGTGAAGATCAGTAGGGGAACAAATGCAGGGTGGCCCAGATGACTGATGTTGACCAGAAGGAAGGAAATAATGACCATTCAGGGGAGAACCACTACTTAGCCTCTCCACGAATAACCTTTCCTGAAGGCAGAACAGATGCGTGTGGGCGTGCTAGCCCCGCGGAGGGCGGGTGATGGGCAAAGCTTCCTGAGGAGTGATTCCTGGGCCTGCTGAGGCTGGACAGCCCAGTAGCCAGATGGAGAAGGGTCACCCACTGTCTCTTCCGAAGAGCAGTGTGTGGTGTGGCCTTTCCTGAGCAGGACGCGTGCAGAAGGCTGCCTGAGGTTCTCTGTGGCTGGGGTGAAAAGAGGAGCTCGGGGCAGATGAGTAGGTGGCTGGAGACCACACCGTCAGGACTACGGTCAGCTGTCAGAAGGTAAGCACATGAGGGCAGGAGGCTCTTCACCCACTTTTGTGTTCCCAGGACCCAGAACAGTATCTGGCACGTGGCAGGCAGCTACATTCTTGTGTGAATGAACCAGAGCCTTGCCAACTAGCTTCTATTTTATCCTTACTGCAATCAGCAATCACTGATGGGGGCTGTGAGTGGCACTGACAGTAGGAATTTGTTGTATCAAAAAAGAGAATATAAATGGAGGTGCTCTGCAAAGTAGGAGCTGTAGGAGATTGTGCAGAAGCAATGCAATGACTGCGTGTGTAAGAAGGCCACTAGCTGTTTTGCCAGATGCACGTGACCTCCTGCCAGTACAGATGGTCGGTCTGATCCTTCTCAGGGTCTAGGATGTTCATTTTTGATGAGAGTGATGTTAGGGGACCTAGTGGATGCTCAGTAAATGGATGAATATGTCAATATATGATTAAGTATGTCCATGCTTCTTCATTCACCAAACACTCTTCCTGAGTGCCTGTCCTGGGCCAGGCCCTGTCCTAGGCCCTGTTTCAGTCTGTTCTTCACGGCTGCAAGTGCATGGTGGGTTGATTCTTCCCTTCCCTCTCTAGCAGTTCTCCTTTGTCCCTGTGCTTTTCCTGCAGTTGCCCTTTGGTTAGGGGTTCTGTGTGACATCACGCTGCTCATGGGATGCCCGATTTCCCATAAGTGCCTGGAATGGCAAGTGGCCTATGGTAAATTCTCTGTCCTCACCTTGAGTGTAGGGACTGAAAGGGTTAATTTGACCAAGTTTGGAAAAGTTGACTTGGAGGATGACCGAACTAGAGGGTAGCAGGGTGTAGGGCTGGAGAGTTCAAATGAGTTTAGGAGAATGACTGTTGGCCCACTGAGTATGAGTACAGGAGGATATAGGACAGGCGTTAGAGAGGCATTCATTAATGTTTTTCAAGAAGGGGCAGACATAATAGTATACAGTTTAGGATGATAACCCTGGTACCATCACATAGGGTAGATTGGATGAACACTAGACTGACCCATCCAGTGACTTCAGTCATCCAGTAGGAGCCAGCAAAGTTTTGAGTAAGGGGACCCACAGTTGAAATGTGAGGTTAAATATGAACTATATTTCAGGGTTACACTTAACAGATTTGGAAATGAATGCGATGTAGGGGTAGAAAAGAAGGAGGTGGTGATGAATCTGGACACACTGAGTTTAGGATGCTTGTAGGTCATTCAGGAACATATATCCAGTCAGGTGGCCTCTGAGAGCTGGAGCTTGGACCAGGGACATAGGCTGGGCTGAAGAAGCCCTGGGAAGAAGTGCTAGTATCAAGGAACAGAGGCAGGATAAGAAGAGATGGAGGCCAAACCTACAAAATGTCCACACTCCAGGAGTGGGAAAAGAAGAAGAGTGAGTGAAAGAATGGGAGAAGGAACAGCCGGAAAGGAGATAAAGATCGTGATGTCACAGAAGCCAGTGTGTCGCTTGGTGGTGTGCCATAGTCCCTAAGATGCACGTTCTCGGGTGCACTGGAGGAGCCTCAGTCCTTTCACCCTGCTCTCCTCACCAGACCGTTGGTCTCTGGTTGTGTTGCCAATAAGTCCTAGACGATTGGCACAGGCTGCAGGCTGGCTCTCCTCCACTGTAACTGCTGCCACGGCCACTCTGCACTTGTGGGCAGGCCCTTGCCAGTGTCTCCACAACGCTACTGAAACCAACTGTAATTTTCCATAAGGTCTTTCTGAAAATTTTAGGATAAAAGGGGGAAACAACACAGGATTCTGTGAGGGACGGTAAATCCCAAGCACCTCTGGGTGTCACCGTTCAGAGCTCGTTGGCCAAGATGTGACCTTGAGATCCTTTCCCAGGTCTCCTCTGTGTGTTCTCCACACCCGTCACCAGGAGCTGCGTCAGGCCAAGCACAGCCAGAGAAGGGAGGTGCCCTCTTAGCCCCTGGAGGGCCCACCTTCCAGGTCCTTCTTGACAAGGGTTGACTGCCTCCCAAGATGAATGACATGGGGAAGTTCACATGCACCTCACCGCCTGTCCCATGTGGTGGCGTCTTGTTCATGGACCTGGCGGCAGGGCCCAGTTACACCAGTACATGAACCCGACGCAGTACAACCCAAGATACTGAGTCTCAACACAGACCCCGGTCATCAGCCATCCTTCCTGGTGGCTCTTCCCAGTGTATTCTGCTGAATGAGCTGGAACTCGTGCCTGGCTTGCCTTCCTCCAGTCCTGGGGCTCACCTCTGAATCCTCTACACCTGGTACCCGAGTTAGAATCCACACAGCTCTCCAAGGACCAGCTTTTGATTTCATTGATTTTTCTCTACTATTTCCTGCTTTAAATCTCACTGGTTTCTGGTCTAATTATCCTTTCTTCTGCTTACTTTAGGCTTTTTGAGGCAGATTTTATTTCTTTATTTATTTGAAAGAGAATGAGAGAGCGTGCAGAAAGAGAGGGACAAGCAGACTCTGTGCTGAGCGTGAAGCACGGCACGGGGCTCGATCTCACAACCCTGAGATCATGACCTGAGCCGAAATCAAGAGTCAGATGCTCAGCCGACTGGGTGCCACCCAGTCCCCGCTGACTTTGGATTTAATATGCTTTTCTTTTTCTAGTTTCCTAGGGTGGAACCTTCAGATTATTGACCTGAGGTCTCTCTTCTTTTCCATGTGCATCCAGTGCTATCTATGATCTATACATAAGCAACATAGTTAAACGCATTGTTGGTGCTACTATTTTAAATAAACTTTTTCATTAGATCAACAAAGAATGAGAAAAATAGAAGTTTTTCCTTTACCTTCACTTATTTCTTCTTCAGTGCTCTTCTTTTCAAGTTTCTGACCTTATTATTTTGCTTCTCTCCAAAGGACCTGTGATGTTTCTTGCAGGGCAGGCCTACCAGCAAGCGAATCCCTTCAATTTCTCTTTGTTTGAGGCCTTTTAATCTCCTCCACTTTTTTTATTTTTTATTTTTTTTTAATTTTTTTTTATGATAGTCACACAGAGAGAGAGAGAGAGGCAGAGACATAGGCAGAGGGAGAAGCAGGCTCCATGCACCGGGAGCCTGACGTGGGATTCGATCCCGGGTCTCCAGGATCGTGCCTCGGGCCAAAGGCAGGCGCCAAACCGCTGCGCCACCCAGGGATCCCTCTCCTCCACTTTTGAAGGAGAATTGATAGTATATGAATCTCGAGGTTGGGATTTCACTCCATTCTTTTCTTGCTTGCATAGTTGTTGAAAAGTGAGATGTGATTCACCTCTTTTTTTTTTTAAGATTTAAAAAATTTGTTTGACAGAGGGAGAGCACGTGAGTGGGAGGAGGGGCAAAGGGGGAGTAGCTTCCAGCAGACTCCCTGCTGAGCACAGAGCCAGATGCAGGGCTTGGTCTCAGGACCCAAGAGATCATGGCCTGAGCAGGAAACAAGAGTCAGATGCTCAACTGACTGAGTCACGCAGGTGCCCCACTCTTGTCTTTTTTTTTTTTTTTTTTTTTTTACTGGTGTCATTTAGGATTTTTTTCTTTATCTTTGATTTTTGTAGTTTGGAAAACAATGTGTCAAGGTGTAGCTTTTGTGGAATTTTTGTGCTTGGTGTTCTCTGAGCTTCCTGGATTTGTGGTTTGGTTTCTGACATTAATTTGGGGAACATTTTCAATCATTGTTATTTCAAATATTTCTTCTGTTCCTTTCTCTCTTTCCCGCCTTCTGGTCTTCCTACTATCCGTCTATTACACTTTTGGTAGCTGTCTCACAGTCCTTGGATATTCTGTTCTGGCTTTTTGTCTTTGTTCTCTTTGATTTTTAGTTTTGAAAGTTCTTCTGAGGTTCCCTCAAGCTCAGGATTCTTTCCTCGGCCATGTCCACTCTACTAGTAAGCCCATTAAAGGCATTCTTCATTTCTGTTACAGTGTTATTGTTGTCATTTTTTATCTTCAAGGTTTCTTTCCGTTCTTTCTTCAGGTTTCTATCTCTGTCAATATTGCCCGTCTGTTCTTGTGCGCTATCTACTTTATCCATGAGAGCCCTTAGTACATTAATCATTGCTGTTTGAAATTCCTGGCCTGATAATCCCCACAACTCTGCCATGCCTGGTTCTGATGCTTACTCTCCCTCTCCAAATTGTGTTTTTTACCTTTTATTATGCCTGGCTTTTTGGTTTGCTTTTATATTTTGTTTTTACTATCCAGACGTATTGCAGCAGGTAAAAGAACTGCTGAAAACAGGCCTTATGTAATGTGGTGAGGAATTGGGGGAGGGGAAGCTTTCTATGATTACACTGCATGCAGTCTTTGCCTGGGGCTGTGAATTCACCAGTATTTTTATTTTTATTTTTTTTCTCCCTCCTTTGGTAGGAGAGGATGGCTAGAATCTGCTGGAATTGAGTATTTCCCTTCCCCTAGGTCAGTTAGGCTCTGGTTGTACCTATCAGGGTTAGGTTCTGCTTAACTAGTTTTCTCTGAGAACAGACCTTTTAAAAACACAGTTTTCTGATGTGTTTAAGAGTGGTACTTTTTCTCCTTCCATTCCAGAAGCACAGAGATTTTCTCTGATATTTATTGTGAGCATCTGGTTAAACTCCTGGAAGAAATTTTCACAAGCTTGCAGGGCTCCTCTGTGACTGGGTCCCCCTGGAGTTTTTAACTCACAGAGTTGTCTACACTGAGCCTTCTAGCATTCCTCAGTGATGGTTGAGATTTTTCTCGCCTGGTACTGGTTCCTGCTGTGGCTTCCACTTGTGAGGCTCTGCTCTGAGAAGCTGTGATTCTCTGTATTTGTCTGTCTGTCTCTCCTATCATGGGCTGCTGTTTGCCCTGCATGCTCACCTCTCACACAGATGCTGGAAGAGTTTTTGCTCTAAGTCCACCAGCATCAGTAAATGTTGACCACTCCTACCTCAAAAGTCTCTCCTCTGTAGGCTCCAATAACCCAGCTCTTTAACTCAGCAGTTTATCTTCTCTGTCTGGCTGTCCCTTTGCTATTTCTTCCCAAGCGCTCACCTTTTTCTTCCTGACCCTGAATCAGGTTTTCTCATCTGTGGTGGTGTTGACATTTTGGACTAGATGATTCTTTGTTGTGGAGGATTGTCCTGTGCATTGCTGATGTTAGCAGCATTGTTGGCTCTGCCACTAGATGCCAGTAACAACGACCCCTCCCCCCCACCCCAGTTTTGACAACCAATGTGTCTCCAAACCTTGTCAAATGCCTCTGGGGAGTGAAGTTTGAGAACTGCTGAGAAGTTTGAGAAGTTGAGAACTGCTGTTCTTGACCAAAGATTTCCCTAAGATTAAGAAATACAGAGCATCCTATGGATTTAGTATCATCTTTGTCCTCCTTACTCCTGTGTTTGCATCTCTAGCTCTTGAGCTTTAGCTTATTGATTTGTTTATTTAGCCTATTTCCAGCCCCCTGTAAGATGATTTGAGCATAATGTCTAATCCTCATCTTTATTCAGTCCAAGCAAAACCTAAGTCACCATCTCTTCCATCTTTTCCAGCTCTGGTCACTCTCTCTTCATTTGCTCTGGCTTTGAAACATCATCACTATTAAAGCCCCTTTTTCCAGAAGCCCCACATTCAGTCACACCCAACTGTTGTAGTTTTCCTTCGGGGACATTCCTTTTCTCCCTTCGTTTAGCCCACATAGCTTTAAATGTGCATTATTACAACATTCTGACTCTTCACTCTGGCTCTAGGCATCCTCTTTGATCCAGCACATCACAGTTGAATATATTTTTAAATGACTGCTAAGTTTATGGCTATCCCAACTTTCTTTCCAGAACTCTAGGCTCACTCCTACACCCAGGTATTTTTATTTTATTGTCATAAAATACACAGAGCATAAAATTTATCACTTGAACCATTTTTAAGTGTTTGGTTCAGTGCCATTAAGTACATTTACAACGTTGCACAACCATTGCCACAGTCTGTTTCCAGGACCTTTTTTTTTTTATCACACCAAATAGAAACTGTACCTATTACACCATAACCCACTATTCTCTCCTCCCTCAGTCCCTGGTAACCTGTATTATTCTTCTTTGTGTCCCTATGAATTTGCCTACCCTAGGCACCTTCCATATGTGGAATGATTTAATATTCATCCTTATGTCTGGCTTGGCTCACTGAATATAATATTTTCAAGGTTCATCCGTGTAGCATGTGTCCTGTTTAGGTTGAAAATATTTCATTTTATGGATATCCTGCATCTATGTATTGCCTAAGCTGTCCTTTGTCCAGAGGTGTCTTCCTCTTCTTTTTTACTTATCCATCCTTTAAGGTTCAGCTCAAATAGCAATTTCTCTATGGAATCTGCCATGAAGCTCAAGTGCACGTTCACTCCCATTTGGTGTACATTTTACATGGAAATTTTTGTAATACACAACTGGTTACATATTTTTGTATTCTTGCACCATATAATTTGGGAGTTTATGACTCTCTGCATCTTTTTGGTATTTTTGTTGTAAATATCTATTTCCAGTAGACTAGTAGGTAGACAGCTGTTTCTGAAACATGGGTTGATTGACTGCTTGTTTTCAGGAAATAAGTCTGTCTCTTCAGAAAAAGGTGTATATTCCAGAAGCTAGATTGGCGGAAGGAAGCATGTGATTCTTTTCATTTTATCAACAGACATTTAGCTAAGTTGTCCTTATGTTCTTCATTAGCCAGTGAAAAATGAAAGAACATAACCTCTCATGAAGAAAGTAATTCATTTTCTTCTGAAACATTTCTTGAGGGTCCTTTCTCATTTTCAAATCTCTCAGCAGTACACACTCAGACTCTAGTCCTCCCTCTTTGTTCCTTATCTCTTATTTCTTTTCCATCCTCCATCCACATCCATAATGTACCCCAGACAGCAACACGTGCGTGCGCACACACACACACATGCTCTCTCTCTCTCTGTCTCTCTCTCCTATCCCTGCTCTTCTTCTCACTCAATACTCCCTGAAAGAACACCCGGAGGCTATTGCTTAGAAGGTTTTCACTCTCATTGAAAAGCAGGTTAACACCGGTGGTTTTGGTTAATCAGTTAGATTAAGTGACTTTAAGATCAGTTAGTTGGAAGGCACTGGTTTCAACTCTTTGGTAACCAAGTTTGGTATTGTTTTTGGGTTTCTTATCTGTATAATTTGTTTTCATTTAATTTTTTCTCAGTGTAGGAAAAATTCTCTTTTGCTATCTCTTACAGTCACTTCTAGTAAGAGACAATATTATTTTCCCTTCATGATGTGAATCTGTTCTTAAACAGCTTCATCATTTTTCAGTAATGTATATTCTCTTGTTTCTCAAGTGTTGAGAGTCAAATGAGTGACAAATGACCTTTCTATTCAAGATAACTGCTAGCATTCCCTGAAACTTGAAAAAGCTAGCTCTCAATTTATAACATTTTAAAAATATTTCTTGGAAAGATGAGCTCTAAATGATTAGAATTCCTACAAGTGCGTTTCAATTTATTTTTTGGCAAGAGTAGCCTTCTTCTCCCTTAAGGGATGTCTCTCAATCACTCAGCATTATGTTTCTCCTAGAAATTATTCACTCGAACTGCATACATCTGCATTTCTACATTAATGTTACACTCAGTTGTGCTATGTGGTCTAAGGATCTTAGACCTTTCTATAAGAAAGGAAAGTTGACATTTCCTTCTCTTTAAAAGTTTGCAGAAATGGCCAACCAAATGATGAAAGTCTTTTTGAATTTTCTTGATAAGACTTTATATCTACCTAGTGTCAAATAATTAGGGGCCTAATTCATAGCTTCTACATTTCCATATACATTTCTACATGTAAAAATTTATATATTTTCTTAGGTACTAAGCTTTATTTATAGGTACTGCAGATACAACGATGAAGAAGATGCATACAGTCTTCCTCCAGATGGCAAGTTTAGAGGAAGATACAGAGAAGTAAGTGGGCAGGTGCATAACAGTGTGGTAACTACTATGATAGGGTAATACAGCCTGCTAGAAAATCTAGTAATAATACTAATTACTATGATAATGACCAAACTCATATTTTGCACTGCTATGTCCTAGGCACTGTTATCATTTAATCCTTTCAACCACTCTATGATACTGGTACTTAGGATTATCTCCTTAGAAACTGAGGCCTAGGAAGATTAGGTAACTTGTCTAACGTCCCAACAACTAATAAGTGTCAGAGCCAATATTTAGGGAACTGACCCCACATTTAGTGATATCAAGAAAGCTTCCAAGAGGAAATTATGTAGAAGCTGGTATTGGCCATGGGTTTTTGGGAAAAAAGGGTGAGAGGAGACATATACCAGACAGAGGAAATAATATACACAAACACCGGCACTAGGAAAGAGCAAATAATATCCAAGAAGTTCAATTTTGGCAAGTAGATGCTGAAATGAAGGACGTGGTAAATGATCAGGCAGGAGGAAGCAGGGGCAGACTGTCAAGGGTGATAGGACATTTAAAGGGCTTAGATTTTTATTTCAAGAAGAGTAAGGAGCCATCTGAAGCAGGAAGGTGACATGATGAAAACTGTTTTTGAAGCTCCTCTTGTAGTGGAGTGAAGAAGGGATTGGAGGGAGGTAAGAGCATCCGTGGGAGCCTCATATGACCATTGCAATAATTCAGATGAGAGATGCGAGAGCCTGACCTAGGGTTAATGGCATTGTACTTGGAGAGACAGAAATATCTAAGAACTCTCTGGGAGGCAGAGTGCATGGGAATGGATAACATGGGGATGGAGAAGGAAAAATGGTGCTCTTGCTTGACTAACATGGGGCTAATGTGTTTGAAGAAATGGAAAAGACTAAACAGAACAGAATTAGCACAAGAGGGGAGATCAATTTGGGACATGTTGTGTTTGAGCAGCTGGTTCCTGGAAGACCGTAGAACAGATAAATAGGAAGCTTAAAAGACAGATATGAACTGTAGTTATGCTTTGGGGAGCTTTCATCATTTAGATGATGAAACTGAAGGCATGGGTGCCAATGAGATTGCCCTGGGAGGGTGTATAAAGAGGAGAGGACCCCAGGTCAGCACTGAAGAAACACAACATATAATGAACTGACAAGGGAAGAGGCTCTTGCAACGGAAACCAAGAATGGGTAGATGGAAAAGAAGCAGAAAATTTAGAAGAATGTGTTGACATAGAAGCTTAAAAAGAAGAAGACTTCAAATGTAAAGGAGAACGGTCAGCCTTGCAAAATTCAACCAAAGCTCCGGTAACAATGAATGACAAGAAGTTGATTGTGGATGATCTTGGCAGTGGATTGGTAGGAGGGAGAGTATTGCTGTGGGCAGGGGAAATGGGGGGGGTGGTTAATAGGATCAATGAGTGTGGATGAATTTTATAGAGAGGCTTGGCTGTGAAGGAGAGGAGAGAGCGAGCTGGAGGGGATAGACGGGGAAGGAATGCATTATTCAAGGTAGACTTGGGCAGGCTTAACTGCTCTTGCAAAGGAGTGGGCAGAGCACCAGGAAGAGAAAAGATTGGAAAAGTGAGATAACAAAGTGGGAAAAAAATGAATCCTTGATAAGCTGGGGTGGCCAGGAAGGCAGCGGGTGATGGAAGTCACAGTGCAGACATCCTTGTGGAGAGGATGGTGACGTTGCAGGTGTATTGGGTGGCAGGCAACGGAGAGTTGCTAGCTGATGGTGGCTTTTGTTTTCTGTCTACTCTAGATGGGGAGACCTTCTGCTGGGGGGTTGTGGGGAGGTTGTGCCATTGAAGGTCTGAGGACCTTCACAGTTCTTAAGGTTTGAAACAACAGCCTGTGGAGGATGGGTAGCTAAGGAACCAGGACTGGCAGGGAGGCGGGCCAAAGCTGGAAGCCACACCTTCACAGGGATGTCGCTCTGAACAGCCAAGGGCGCTTCTTGGACAGCCTGAAGTTCACAACACAAGTTCAGAGAACGTGGGCATGCAGATGGACTTGGAGCTGAGAGGTCTGGAGGGAGGCTTTGCCAGAGAGGGAGTGGTAGAGGGGAATCGGAAGTATTGGCGAGGAAATGGTTGAAGTGATAGTCTCTGGACTCCAGTTGACATAGAGGGAGATGTTGATGTTGAGGAGCTGAAGTAAGAGAACTGAGTGTTGGAGCAGAAAAGAGCACTCAGTTTAATCTGAGTCCCTCAGAGGTGAAAGGCCCCTGGGAGCTAAGAATAGTTTTAACATTTTTAAATGCTTGGGGGAAACATGTCATGACACATGAAAATTACACAAGACTGAAACTCAGCCACACGCACTTACCACCTTGTCCATGGCTGCTCCGGGCCAGAGTCGAGTCGTGGCGAGAAAGGCCATAGGTCCACGGGGCCTCAGATACGGATTGTGTGGCCCTTTACAGAAAATATTTGTCAACTTCTATGCTATAAAGGAATTGATGGAAACAGTTTTTTTGCTTTCTGCAGTTTGGTAATAATCACTCCATCATTTCTATCAGAGAGAAAATTGAGGGAAGCCCATATAAATGTGTCACATACCATATGCATGTGTGTGGGGATTTACTCATTTCTAGACCTGCTTTCTTATTCTGATTTCTTCCTTCTTGCCTGGTGAGATAAATGTGTACTATTCTTTTTATTTTCTTGCAATAAATTAAAAAAATTCTTAGAGCGGTGTTAAGTTCACAGCAAAATGGAGCAGAAGGAACAGAGAGTCCCATATATACCCCTGCCCCTCACAGGCACAGCCTCCCCCACTGTCGACATCCCACCAGGGTGGTTCCTTTGCTTCAGTCGATGAACCTGCATAGACATGTCATTATCACTCAGAGTCGACAGTTCCTATTAGGGTTCACTCTGGTGTTGCACATTTTAACAGTTTTGACAGGTGTGGAATGACAGGTATCCCCCCTGTAGTATCATACAGAGTAGTTTCACTGATGTGCTGCCTGTTATCCCTCCCCTCAGTCCCTGGCAACCACTAACCTGTTTATGGTCTTCATAGTTTTGCCTTTTCCAGATGTCAGATAGTAGGAATCATACAGTATGTAGATTTTTCAGATGGGCTTCTTTCACTTAGTAAATGCATTTAAGGTTCTTTTGTACCATTCTTTTCGATATTTGATTAAGGACTGGGCCAGGCAGGGCTGGATCCTGGACACCACTTTCTAAGGGGTACTGACAAGATAGAGAACATTGTCTTTTCCAGAAATCTTCTGGGCAAGAGTGTTGTGTCAGGAGCAGGGGATGAGGCTCCCAAGAGGCCAAGGATGGAAGATGAGCCAGTGAATTCTATTCTGTGGAAGGAAAGAGCAGGTAACTCTAGGGTGGCAGTTCTGCTGAGTAGGGTTTGTAAGGAAGCTCCAGGTGGCTTCTGGGAGCCCGATGTCACACAGCTTTAGTGGCTCTTCGTGGACAAGCCCTGGCTGCCCATCCCAGGACAGGAGCTCAGCCATGGGCGCCCCGATGCATCTGCCTTCTCCCCACCTCCAGCCTGGGGCCAGGGGAAAGATCCTCAGCCCTCAAAATGGCTTTGAGAAGCTAGAGGCAGAAATGAATGTTGACACAGGGCGCACTGTGGTCAATTCTGAACCCTGGCAGTCTTTTCTGAGCAGAATTTCAAGGGATCTCGGGACCAGCCAGCCACCATCCTGCTTGCCAGACTCCTCCGTAGGGGCAGCCGCCTCCACGAACAATAGAACCCTTAAGGAAAGGATCTACTCTTTGTCACTTGCTGGCCAAAAGGATCTTGGGGCAAGGAAGATAATCTCAAAACATCCCCTTCACCTGCCAGTCCTGGTGAAGAAGAAGAGTTCTTTACATAGCATAAAACAAACACGGTTTCCTAAAATACAGGATCAGATAGATTGTTCTAGAAATGGAGCACTGACTGGGATCAGATGGTTTCTTGTTTGCGTGAGGGCCCTGAATGTTAGCCACGCACAGATCTATATTGTTTTTATTTCAAATGTGCGTAGTCTAAAGGTGCTGTGAAGGGTTGTTTGTTTGCCTTCAGGTCGTGTGGGAGCACAGCCAGTGCCTAGGGAGAAAGCCGGAGGCCGGGGTCCCTGGAGACACACTAAGGGGGCTGGGTGCATGGAGTTCAGCGCCCGTCAGGAAGGACTGCATCGTTTGCAGATGCGTCGGGTGTGTTATGCTGTGCTGGTGAGTGTGTGTAATTTGATCTTACTTCAGTTGCATCGATCATCCCCCTGGAAAACATGGACTATTTCTTCTTTAGTGGTTTTTAATTTTTATGTGACCTCCTTCGGTCACAAGCCCCCGTACGCCACTTATCCTCGGTGATTTTGCCTTTAAAGTTGTCTGCATCTGGAATGAGGTAACATGCAAGTGTTTTGAAAATTACAATTAATTTCTCTCCTGCTTAATAAGCAGAAAACACTGGAAGTCAAGAAATTAGGTGAAAAATGGAAGCAAGGCTCTAGGACTTCCTTGCTCCTACAATTCTCATCTGTTTCTTTTTTTTTTTAATTTTTAAAAGATTTATTTATTTATTCATGACAGACAGAGAGAGAGAGAGGCAGAGACACAGGCAGAGAGAGAAGCAGGCTCTATGCCAGGAGCCCGACGTGGGACTCGATCCCGGTCTCTACGATCGCCCCCGGGCTGAAGGCGGCACTAAACCTCTGAGCCACCGGGGCTGCCCTTCTCATCTGTTTCTGCACTGCTCCAAAGGGCCCAGTGGTCCCTGTTTCTAACCAGAGAGTAACATGGCATGAATGGATCTCCACTCGACATAGCAGGAGGATTGGATTGGATGGGTTGTTGGAGCAGGACTTGTGTTCTTCTGGCCATGTTCAAATTCCTAAATTTCTTTGCAATATGCATTCATCCATTTACACATTCATTCATTCATTCATTCATTCAGCAAGTATTTATTGAGCACCTACCTTTGAATAAGACATTGACGTGTGGGTCACATATGTTCTGTGGCTGTGAACCCAAAAGGTACATATGGTCTCACCTGTATTAGTCCATTCTATCAACACTTGAGAATATGTTGAAGTCTTAATTCCTCCGGGACCCTTTCCCACAGATGATTTTCACACGTGCTGCACGGGGCTGTGGTCAGCAGGCGGAGACTGGGTGTATTATGAATTGTAGTTATAACCGTAATGGACAAACTCTCGTTGCTCACGTGCTGTATTTTTGGGTTGGGTCTATATGCACATTTTTTGAAAATCTGAGGTCTGTGTGTTGTGATTAATTTATAAGGGTATTTGACTCCACGAACTTTAGTCTCCAGGACGGACGTTACAGAAGTTTATAAATGCTGATTTAGCTGGATCTTCTGGTGATCTTGATACTTCGTACCCATCTGGGGAGACGATGAGTTCGGGCCCAAAGATGAGTCCTCAGGGACACCCGCTGAGTTTGGGAGCTCTGCGGAGCTTCAAGAATAGAAAGGAAGGAGAGTTGCAAATAGACAAAGACAAGATTTCTATGTTGATTTTATTTTCCCCGGGCTCACGACATCAGTATATTCCCATTCTCATTTTCTTTCTCCCTGCCTCCCCCACCCCCAAGCAAGACTAAAGTTAGATTTTAGAAAGTGGAATGAAGAACTTAGTTTTGGCCTGACTTTCTAGAATGAAGGTTTTAAAAAGTGAAAGTCTTATTTAAATTGAACTATTGAGCTGCCTTGAAAAGCACAGCAGGGGAGCAGTTCCGAAATTTCTTTGGCACTTTTTTTGAGGTTGCCTGAATTCTTTAACATAATATGTGGGTGAGACTATAAGTACTTGGAAATCATGAAGAACACTGGAGCATGTGAAGGAGTACCTTACAAAATTGACTTGTAAAATAATACACTCTTAAAATGGCACCGACTCTGTTCTTCAACACAGGAATCCAATTTACAATGTGGTAGGATGGACGACATTCCAGTGGGTAGGGTGCCCAAGGCCCCGCTTGAAGCCTCGGCTTTTAAATTTACTATTTACGGCACCTTGAACTGTCAGCCTCTTTGATCCTCGTTGCCTTTCCTACTGTTACAGAAGGTTGTTAAGAGAATCAAGATGACTCACGTGAAAGCACTTGGATATTGTTAAGCGCGTATAAACATGTACGATGGCATTATTATCACAAAGGACCCTTCAGACCCATGGGTTTTTTTTAATGTCATGGAAACAAGAGTTTTTTCTTTTTGAAAAAAGTTCCGGTAAAATCAATGATTCAATTCAAAAAAAAAAAAAAAAAAAAAGACCCTCAGGTCTCTAAGAATTTTTGCTACTTGTGCCGTTTATTTATTCCCGCATCTGGGGGGAAAGAATCAAATATATCCTAAAGTTCAAAAGAGATTGTCTGTAACAGGAATAAACTATGAACCAGTTTAACCCAATTTATCCAATTAGCCAGACTCTTGACTTACTTATGCTGCATCTTTTAAAATGCAAAATGTATCACTTTTCAAATCAGAGGGACTCTCAATAATCAAGTTACTTTATATTTCTTTACAGGTACTCTAAAAATCAGTTGCACTGCCATTTTTCAGCTATTTTAACCCTACGAACAGTCTATCCTGCCTCTTTGCTAGTGTTATTTGGACGTTGCTAAACACAAATAGAAGTGGCAGCGTTTGGAGATTTTGGAATGTGTGTGTCCACCAGGGAAAGTAGAGCTGGGGGGACTTGGCGGTGGGGTCGGGGAAGGGCAGGCACCCCTTGATTCCCAAAGGGAGGCGGGGCAGGAGCCTGGGCTGCTCCCCAACCCACCCTCTGCTCTGATGGGACTTTGTGGAGGCGCCGCCGTCCCCCCATGGCCCCCAAACTCTGCTCACCACTTGTCCTTCCTTCCAGAGAAAGCCAGGGAAAGGGGAGGGGAAGCCAAAGAGAAGAGCAATGGAGCCCGTTTTCTGTTGGTTAGGAACGCCTGGGGGTCCTCTCCGTGTTACAAAGGCTGTTCAGAACTTCCTGAGGTGACCTGGTACTGTGCCTCTCTGGACTCTTCCTACGCCCTCAAGCGTGGGCTTCCATCCCTCTCCCCCTCCCCTTCTGTTCCTTCTCTATCCTTCCTTTCTGTCCTCCTCCCCCCTTCTCATCTCTCTCCTGCCCCTGCCCCTGCCCCCTGCCCCCTGCCCCCTGCCCCCTGCACTCCTCTGATCCTCTCCTCATTCTTTGCTCAGGATTCCTGAGGAGGCCCTTCCTGGGCCTGTTGGCTCAGCTCTGGGAAAGAGAGGAAGAGGCCACCCCCGCTCCGAGGAAACGCTCCCCACTTTCCAACCCACGCTCCAGACTCTGCTCTGGGACTCCGAGGCCCACATCACTCAGAGGACAGTTGGTCTCTCCACCCAAGACTCTCTCCTCTGACACCTGCTGGACCCTTCTCTGAGGCCGAGATGTTTCTGGGGCTCTTCTCACAATGGGCAGTTTGAAAAGTTGGCAGGAGCATGTGACAGGAAAACAGCAGATGCTGATGGGTCCAGAGAGCAGGGAACTAGGGCTTACGTCATCAAGAGCTCAGGCCTCACAAACTTCATTTTCAAATATATCATTTAAAAGTTGAGTCGTCCCAGAGAATCTAGCTGGGCTACTGAAGACAGGCCAAGGTCTCTGCTTAGTGTGGAAGGAAATGTGTTGTTTTTACAAACCCCATGTCTGCCAGAGATGTTGCTGAGGTGTTTCTTTTAAGGACAATCAGTAAATACTTCTGAAGAGGGTTAATGCGTGAGGATGATGGCTGGCCTGTGCAGCCCTTCCTGCCTGCTGCCTGCAGGTGCTCTCCTAAGTCTTTACACCAACCCTCGAGATTGATGCTCTAAGTATCCTCCTTCTACCGGTGAGTAAACCAAGGCACAGAGAGGTCAGGAGCCTTATCCAGAACTGCACAACGACTCAGAGGCATGGCTGGGCTCACAAGACTGGCTGTCTGGCTGGAGTCTGTGCCCATGACCACTGCAGCAGCCCGCCCCTCGCAGTGGGGTGCAGGAAGGGGAGACCCCAGTTTCTGTGGCACCCAGCCTGCCTCCACGCCGTCTGGCCAGTGGCAGGTCCCTCAGTTTCCTTTCTGCTCCTCAAGCGTGCCCCACTTGTGCAGTCTGCCCACACCTGCCCTGCGGGGCTCCTTCTCACCACTTAGGGTTCAGGCTGAAATCCCCACTGCAGGGCACCCGACCGCGGAGCAGTCTGTTGAAGCCGTTCTGGAGCCCAGCCGCTGCCCAGGGCCAGGGCCGAGCAGGTGCTTTTGCAAATATTTTGCTCAATGAATGCGCAGCAAGGGGCGGGACCACAGATGAGACCTCCACTCTCTAGACGCCGGAGGAGGACAGAGATCGTCCTAGGGAGCCGGGGCTGCTGTGGCAGCACACCCCACGCCGGGAGCCTAACCCACACAACTCGGTGTCTCCCAGCTCTGGAGGCTGAAGTCCAAGACCAAGATGCTAACAGAATTGCATTCAGTGAGAGGCCCCTTCCTGTCTGGGAGGCCGCCTTCCTGCTGTGAGCTCACATGTGGACCAGCTGGAGGTCTCTGGTGCCTCTTTTCTCTCTCTCTCTCTCTTTTTTAATAAAGATTTTATGTATTTATTCATGAGAGACACAGGGAGAGTCAGAGACACAGGCAGAGGGAGAAGCAGGCTCCCTGTGGGGAGCCCGATGCGGGACTTGATCCCGGGACCCTGGGGTCACGCCCTAGGCCCAAGGCAGCCGCTCAACCCCTGAGCCACCAGGTGCCCCGTGTGCCTCTTCCAAGGACACTGATGATGTCCATGAGGCCTCTGCCCTCAGACCTAGTGACCAGTCTCCAGCCACCACCGCGGTGGGGCCTAGGGCTTCATGTAGGAGTGTCGGGGACGCGAAGCTTTAGTCCGTCTCCGAGATGAACGTCTCACCCCGGCGGTGTCCCCATGCCGGTCTGACAGCCCCTCTTTTCCTGTTTTCTCCATCCCCAGGTGGAGAGATTTTCCTCTTTGCCTGTTGGTGCGGGTCGGTAGCGGGCGGCAGCTGCGGCTCCTGGGCCCGGCCCTGTCGAGGGGGTGCTCCCCTCCTCTGTGTGCTCTGCTCCCTCTGGGACTCCTCCCAAGGCTCGGCCTCCTTTCACCCCGCAAACACGACAGCCACCACCGCCCACTCCCGGGGCAGCTTTGCGTGGAGGAGCTGAGCCCCGCTGCCCTGGGCCTGCAGCACCGAGGGCGCCCTGGCTCTCGCCGGCGGTCGGAGTTCCCACAGGCCCAGCTGGCGGACTCAGGCCACCCTGCGCCACACTCTGGTCCCTTTTCTGTGTCTTCTCACAGGACAGCA